>NC_041389.1:153152314-153264584 GCF_002162155.2 Triticum dicoccoides
GCGGGGCTGGGACGCGGGGACGCGGGCGCCCCGGGCCGGGCGGCGGCGCGGCCGGGCTCGCGCTGGCCCGCGACGGGTTCGGGCGGGCCGTGGTGGCCGCGGGCAGGGGACGGCGGCACGGGACACGTGGCGCGATGCCACTGGCCGGGAGCGGCGGCGGGGTGAAGTGTCGCCCCGGGATTGGTCCGGGCGACGTGGAGGCTGGACATGTCCGGCGCGGATGGACATGTCCGGCGTCGCGAGGAAGACGAAGCTAGGGTTTGGACCGGGATTTCGGGGGATGCACGCATATTTATAGGAGAGTCCAAATGAGGAGCGGTTTTCGGCCACGCGATCGTGATCGAACGACCGAGAGCATGGAGGGGAGTTTGCTGGGTTTTGGGCCACTTTGAAGGGGTGTTGGGCTGCAAAGAGAAAGGGGCTTTTACGGTTACCCGGTTAACCGTTGGAGTATCAAACGGACTCCAAATGGCACGAAACTTGACAGACGGTCTACCGGTGCTATACCAAGGCCGCTTGGCAAGACTCGGTCCATTCCGAAAACGTTTAACACCCGCACACAACGAGAGACAAAAGGGGGATGCCGGAGGACATAGGAGTGCCGAATTGCAAAACGGACAACGGGGAAAATGCTCGGATGCAAGAAACGAACACGTATGCAAAATGAGATACACATGATGACATGGCAAAATGCAACTCGCAAGCAAATGACATGGCAATGACGGCGAATAACTGGCAGACACCTGGCGTATCAAATCCGGGGCGTTACAGAGTTGAATCTCAGGCAAAGGAGATGGTTGGAGCTCATAAGGATTATGATATGAAGTTGCACTATCATCCTGGAAAGGCTAACGTAGTAGCCGATGTGTTGAGTCGCAAGAGTCATGTCAATACACTCATGACTGGAGGATTACCCAAGGAGTTAGCAGAGGATCTTCGCGAGCTATGTTTAGAGATAGTTCCGAGAGGCTATGTAGCAACGTTGGAGATTCAGTCTACCTTGATGGATAAGATCAGGGAAGCTCAGAAGACTGGCAAAGAGATCGCCGAGATAAAGGAAAGGATGAGCAATGGAAAGGCTAAAGGATTTCGTGAGGATGAGCACGATACCTTATGGTTTGAGGATCGCGTATATGTGCCTAATGACCCCGAGATCAGGAAGTTGATTCTGCAGGAGGCCCATGATTCGCCATATTCGATTCACCCAGGAAATACCAAGATGTATCTGGATTTGAAGGATAGTTTCTGGTGGACCGGAATGAAGAAGATATTGCGGAGTATGTAGCAGTATGCGATGTATGTCAGAGAGTAAAGGCAGAGCATTAGATGCCAACAGGATTACTACAGCCATTGTCGATACCCGAATGGAAGCGGGACAAGCTAGGCAAGGATTTTATCATAGGATTGCCCAGGACTCGTTCAGGCCATGACTCGATATGGGTTGTAGTCGATCGTTTGACGAAGGTAGCTCATTTCATCCAAGTGAAGACCACTTACACCAGTGCTAAGTTGGCAAAGATATACATGACCAGGATCGTATATCTGCATGGAGTTCTAAGGACCATTGTATCAGATAGAGGAACCTAGTTTACCTCAAAGTTCTGGAATCAGTTGCATGAGGCTTTGGGTACCAGGCTCGAGTTTAGCACAACCTTTCATCCACAGGCAGATGGACAAACCGAGAGAGTCAATCAGATTCTGGAGGACATGTTGAGAGCTTGTGCGCTAGATTATGGATCTAGTTGGGACGACAATTTGCCATATGCAGAGTTCTCTTACAATAACAGTTATCAAGCCAGCTTGAAGATGGCCCCTTTTGAAGCCTTGTACGGAAGGAGGTGTAGGACACCATTGTTATGGGATGAGGTTGGTGACTGTCAGTTGTTTGGACCAGATTTGATTAAGGAGTCTGAAGATAAGGTTAAGTTGATTCGTGACAGACTCAAGGTAGCCCAGTCCAGGCAGAAGAGCTATGCGGATTCTAAACGCAAGGAGACAGTTTACGAAGTCGGAGACAAAGTGTATCTTCGTGTGTCCCCACTTCAAGGAGTTAAGTGTTTTGGAGTGAAGGGAAAGTTGGCACCACGTTTTGTGGGACCATACAAAGTTTTGGAGCGTATGGGAGAAGTTGCTTTCAAGTTGGAATTTCCAGAAGGATCATCAGGAGTTCATGATGTGTTCCACGTTTCCCAGTTGAAGAAGTGCCACACAGAGATGGTTGATATTCCCCTGAGAGATACAGTGCCACTGGAAGCGATTCAGTTGGATAGCGATTTGAATTATGAGGAGAAACTAGTGAAGATTCTCGAGTTTGCCAGCCGAGCCACACGCAACAAGGTTATCAAGTTCTGCAAAGTTCAGTGGAGCCACCATACCGAGGACGAAGCCACCTGGGAACGAGAGGAAGACCTACGGAAGGACCAGCCGCACCTATTCTCTAGCCAACCCGAATCTCGAGGGCGAGATTCATCTTAAGGTGGGTAGGTTTGTAACATCCCAAATTTCCAATTTGGAATGCTATACATTAGATCATTATTGCATAGAATATTTTATTGCATTTTGGTTGATCCTAGAAATTCAAAGCAACTCAAGGAACCAAGGAGAGAGTTGAGGATTTCGATATTTTCATATTTGAGTTTTCTCAAATTTTGGAAAGAGGATCATTTGGGTTTAATTATTTTCTCTCCGAATATTTCGAATATGAAAATAAAAGAGAGGGGATAAAATGACTTCCCCAAAATAAAGAAATATTGGAGGAAAAAATTAAAATCAAATAAGATTTTTATTCGGAGTTTTATTGCTATTTTATTTGAATTAGGAAAAAAATGCATTTTTCAAAATTTCATTAGAGGCCCGATGAAATGTTCTCCTTGTCCGCTATATTTTTAGAGGATGGGGAAAATTTATTTCAGGATTTTTGGAGTCCGTTTAGTATTTCTTTTATTTGTTTTTCTGTGTGTCGGAATTATTTTAAAATAGTCAACCGACCTAACCGGGCCGTGTCCGGCTAGGAATTTCAGCCCGGCCGACCTTTAAAGCCGGGAGGCCAGACCCCCTCCCAACCGAACCCTAGCCCCAGCCCCAGCCCCAGCCCCGCCGCCGCCGCCGCCACCCGCGACGCCGCGCCGTCGCGCCGTCCCACTGTCGCCACCCACCGCCCCGCCAGAGCCCCGCCGCCGTCGCTTGCCGCCGCCCCGCCGCCGGATCCGGACGCCGAGGTAGCCACCAGTTTTTTTTAGAAAATCGATTGGTTTTTTTTTAAACCCTAGATCCGGTTTTTCTGTTTGATCGGTTCGGTTTTTATTTTCTCCGATTTAGTTAAATAGCGGGTGTTCGTCCGTACGTTCGTTTTAACGAATGATGTTCACCCGTTAGCCGCAGACAGCGAACATTCATTCATTAGCCTGTTCGTCCATTTTTCTTTTTCCAGGGTTTTTTCGCGATTATTTTCGATCGTGATTTGTACCCTGATCTTCGTTTTAGTTTATCTTTTTGCTCGTTTACCGGAATCTGGCGATTCAAGCGCCTAGATCTTCGTATCGAAGCCCTCTTTCCGTTTAATCAACTTGAACAAGATTTTGGTACTGTAAAATTTGACTTGAGTCCATATTAATAACAGATCTTGTTTCTTTCGCAGTTTGAGTTTCGTTGCTTCATTTGATTTGATTCTTTTTGAGGTGGAAATGATGGTACTCGTGGAGAAGAATGACGATTTGACGAGGAAGCTAGGAGTATTCATGGGAGACCCCGCGCCAGGAGGAGAAGATGACAATTCCACTTGTCCAGAGAACTACATCATCATCGAAGACACCAACTCAGACCCTGGCGATAGCATTGATGACTATGTTTATGAAGCTGGAGCAGATATCATGGAGTCTTCCACCGATTAAAACTTCTAGACGACCACCATATCAGTACTAGTATTCCCCCATGTACATAGTATAGTTCGAGCACTTTTGTAACGATAGTTAGACCGCTTGTATGCCCTTGTTTGAATTGATTGAAGTGATACGTTTGTGTTTGTCTCATGTGCATATGGGTAGTATTTTCCATCTAGACCTCATTCTTTTCTGTTTCTCATCTTTTCTAAACCCATCAGATTCCTCTGAGACGTGACAATGGATTTGCTTTTCCCGCCAAAGCTCACTCAGTTGATCCAGTAGCAGAATACCCTGATGCAGCTACTAGTCCAGAATCAGAACCAAGGGAACAACAACAACAACAACAACAACAACAACAACAACAACAACAACCCACCACCATCACCACCTGTTGAACACTTAGCCCTTTTTCTAAGGCTGAATCCGCCGATGTTCTCTAGTAGCACCGAGCCGATTGTTGCAGATGCTTGGCTCCGCAAGATTGGAAGGGAGCTGGCCACTTTAGGAAGCACAAATGCGGAGAGAGTGCATTTTGCCGCACATCAGCTTGATGGACCCGCAACATCATGGTGGGAGAATTTCACAGCCACTTACCAAATCAACACTGTCACATGGGACCAGTTTCAGCAGGCTTTTCGCACTGCCCATGTTTCAGCAGGAGCTATGGCCATGAAGAAGCGCGAGTTTCGCACCTTGCACCAAGGAGGACGCACAGTGGGCCAGTATTTGGATGATTTTAGTAAGTTAGCATGTTATGCCCTAGATGACGTTGCTACAGATGCCGCTAAGCAGGAGAAGTTTCTGGAAGGACTGGATGATGAGCTGAGCATGCAGTTGATGGTGGCAACCTTCAACAACTACCAAGAGTTGGTAGATAGAGCTCTCATGATTGAAGGGAAGCAGCAGCAGATAGACAACCGCAAGACGAAGTATGGACAAGAGAAGTACAATTCAAGAGCTCAACAGAGGCCTCGTTTTACCCCAAACTCAGGAGGACACATTCACCATAACCATGGAGGGCATAATTCCAATGGAAGAAGTTTGCATAACCATAGTGGCCCCAAGAATGGGAATGGGAATGGAGGAAGCAACGACTAGAACCGTTTCAACCTAGCAACGCCCGCCAAAAAGGATCTAAGTCACATTACTTGTTTCAAGTGCGGGAAGAATGGACATTACGCCATGGAGTGTTCTGAAGAAAAGAATGGAAATGGTAATGGAAGCTCTGGGGAGAAGCCCAACCCTTTTAACAGGGGACAAGTGAACCACGTTAGTGTGGAGGAGGTTGAAGCGTAGCCGGATGCAGTAATAGGTAAGCTTTTGGTCAAGTCATTTACTGCAATCATTCTTTTTGATACTGTTGCATCACATTCATACATATCAAGGGGATTTGTGGATAAGTTTAACCTGCAAACCCAAGTCCTTAGGTCACCCATGTTAGTAACCTCGCCAGGAGCAGAGTATATGGCTAGCCTATGGTGGGATCGGTTACCATAGAGGATTGGTAACTATGTGTTCCCCTTAGACCTAATAGTATTGGAGTCACAAAGACTGGATGTAATATTAGGCATGGATTGGTTATCGAAGTATGGAGGGAACATAGGCTACACCAGTAAGTCGATTTTGCTCACCACCCCAGAAGGAAGAAGGATTAAGTACGTATCTCGGCATGTGCCGAAAAGGACTCAAGTGAATTCCTTATCAGGAGTTGTACATGAGGAAGTACCAGTAGTGAAGGATTACCCTGATGTATTTCCAGAGTAGTTGCCAGGCATGCCACTGGATAGAGACATTGAGTTTTTGATTGAGCTTTTGCCAGGCACAGGGCCAATATCTAAGAGACCGTATCGGATGCTCGCAAAGGATTTGGAAGAAATTAAGAAGCAGATTAAGGAGTTACTGGACAAAGGCTATATTCGCCGAAGTTCGTCACCTTGGGGATCACCAGTACTTCTAGTGGAGAAGAAGGATGGATCATTGAGGATGGTTGTTGATTATCATGGATTGAACAAAGTGACGATCAAGAATGCCGATGATCAATGATTTGGTTGACCAGTTCCAAGGAGCTATAGTATTTTCCAAGATTGATCTGCGATCAGGATACCACCAGCTGAAGATTTGAGAGCAGGATATACCTAAGACAGCTTTTACCACCAGCTACGGGCTATATGAGTATACCGTTATGTCATTTGGTCTGACTAACGCACCTGCTTATTTCATGAACATGATGAACAAGGTGTTTATGGAGTTTTTGGATAAGTTCGTCGTGGTGTTCATTGATGATATATTGGTCTACTCGAAGAATGAAGAGGAGCATAAGAAGCATTTGCATTTGATACTTGGGAAGCTCAGAGAACATCAGTTATATGCCAAGTTTAGCAAGTGTGAGTTTTGGTTGAAGGAAGTTGGATTCCTTGGACATGTAATATCCAGAGAAGGAATAGCAGTGGACCCCACCAAGGTTGTCACTATGAAAAATTGGGAATCACCCACGTCAGTTGGAGAGATTCGGAGTTTTCTTGGACTCGCAGGATACTACCAGAGGTTCATTGAGAATTTCTCTAAGATTGCAAAGCCCATGAGGGAGTTGTTGAAGAAGGACACCAAGTTCAAATGGACTGAGGAATGTGAGGCCAGTTTTTAGGAGTTGAAGAAACACTTGGTTACAACCCCAGTGTTGATTCTTCCAGATCAACGCAAGGATTATCAAGTGTATTGTGATGCTTCTCATCGAGAACTTTGAGCAGTGCTTATGCAGGAGGGGAGAGTTGTTTCATATGCCTCACGGCAGCTTAAACCCCATGAGTTAAATTATGCTACACACGATTTGGAGCTAGCAGCCGTAGTGCATGCATTGAAGACATGGAGACATTTTCTCATCGGAAACCATTGTGAGCTGTACACGGATCACAAGAGTTTGAAGTATATCTTCACGCAGAAGGAGTTGAATCTCAGGCAGAGGAGATGGTTGGAGCTCATCAAAGATTATGATATGAAGTTGCACTATCATCCTGGAAAGGCTAACATAGTACCGATGCGTTGAGTCGCAAGACTCATGTCAATACACTCATGACCGGAGGATTATCCAAGGAGTTAGCAGAGGATCTTCGTGAGCTATGTTTAGATATAGTTCCGAGAGGCTATGTAGCAGCGTTGGAGATTCAGTCTACCTTGATGGATAAGATCAGGCAAGCTCAGAAGACTGACAAAGAGATCGCCAAGATAAAGGAAAGGATGAGAAAAGGAAAGGCTAAAGGATTTCGTGAGGATGATCACGATACCTTATGGTTTGAGGATCGCGTATATGTGCCTAATGACCCCGAGATCAGGAAGTTGATTCTGCAGGGGGCCCCTGATTCGCCATATTCGATTCACCCAGGAAATACCAAGATGTATCTGGATTTGAAGGACAGTTTCTGGTGGACCGGAATGAAGAAGGATATTGAAGAGTATGTAGCAGTGTGTGATGTATGTCAGAGAGTAAAGGCAGAGCATCAGAAGCCAGCAGGATTACTACAGCCATTGCCGATACCCGAATGGAAGTGGGACAAGCTAATCATGGATTTTATCACAGGATTGCCCAGGACTCGTTCAGGCTATGACTCGATATGGGTTGTAGTCAATCATTTGACAAAGGTAGCTCATTACATACCAGTGAAGACCACTTACACCAGTGCTAAGTTGGCAAAGATATACATGACCAGGATCGTATGTCTGCATGGAGTTCTGAGGACCATCGTATCGGATAGAGGAACCCAGTTTACCTCAAAGTTCTGGAATCAGTTGCATGAGACTTTGGGTACCAGACTCGAGTTTAGTGCAACCTTTCATCCACAGATAGATGGACAGGCCGAGAGAGTCAATCAGATTCTGGAGGACATGTTGAGAGCTTGTGCGCTAGATTATGGATCTAGCTGGGACGGCATTTTGCCATATGTAGAGTTCTCTTACAATAACAGTTATCAAGCTAGCTTGAAGATGGCCCCTTTTGACGCGTTGTAGGAAGGGGGTGCAGGACACCATTGTTATGGGATGCGGTTGGAGACTGTCAGTTGTTTGGACCAGATTTGATTAAGGAGTCTGAAGAGAAGGTTAAGTTGATTCGCGATAGACTCAAGGTAGCCCAATCCAGGCAGAGGAGCTATGGGGATTCTAAACGCAAGGAGACAGTTTACGAAGTCGGAGACAGAGTGTATCTTCGTGTGTCCCCAATTCGAGGAGTTAAGCATTTTGGAGTTAAGGGAAAGTTAGCACCACGTTTTGTGGGACCATACAATGTTTTGGAGCGTATAGGAGAAGTTGCTTACAAGTTGGAATTGCCAGAAGGATTGTCAGGATTTCACGATGTGTTCCACGTTTCCCAATTGAAGAAGTGCCACGCAGAGATGGCGATATTCCCCTGAGAGATACAGTGCCACTGGAAGCGATTCAGTTGGATAGCGATTTGACTTACGAGGAGAAACTAGTGAAGATTCTTGAGTTTTCCAGTCGAGTCACACGCAACAAGGTTATCAAGTTCTGCAAAGTTCAGTGGAGCCACCATACCGAGGACGAAGCCACCTGGGAATGAGAGGAACACCTACGAAAGGACCACCCGCACCTATTCTCTAGCCAACCCGAATCTCGAGGGAGAGATTCATCTTAAGGGGGGTAGGTTTGTAACATCCCAAATTTCTAATTTGGAATTTTATACATTAGATCATTATTGCATAGCATATTATATTGCATTTTGGTTGATCCTAGAAATTCTAAGCAACTCAAGGACCCACGGAGAGAGTTGAGGATTTCGATGTTTTCATATTTGAGTTTTCTCAAATTTTGGAAAGAGGATCATTTGGTTTTAATTATTTTCTCTCCGAATATTTCAAATATGAAAATAAAAGAGAGGTGATAAAATGACTTCCCCAAAATAATGAAATATTGCAGGAAAAATATTAAAATCAAATAAGATTTTTATTCGGAGTTTTATTGCTATTTTACTTGAATTAGGAAAGAAATGCATTTTTCAAAATTGCATTAGAGGCCCAATTAAATGTTCACCTTGTCCGCTATATTTTTAGAGGATGGGGAAATTTTATTTCAGGATTTTTGGAGTCCGTTTAGTATTTCTTTTATTTGTTGTTCTGCGCATCAGAATTATTTAAAAAAAAGTCAAACCGACCTAACCGGGCCGTGTCCGGCTAGGACTGCTGGCCCGACCGGCCTTTAAAGCCGGGAGGCCCAACCCCCTCCCGACTGAACCCTAGCCTCAGCCCCAGCCCCGCCGCCGCCGCCAGCCGCCGCCGCCGCCACACGCACCGCCGCGCCATCCCGCCGTTGCCACCCGCCGCCCCGCCGGAGCCCCGCCGCCGTCGCTCGCTGCCAGAGCCGCCGCCCTGCCGCCGGATCCGAACGCCGAGGTAGCCGCCGGTTTTTTTGGAAAACTGATCGGGATTTTTTGAAACCCTAGATCTGGTTTTTCCGTGTGATCGGTTTGGTTTTACTTTTTTTCGGTTTAGTTAAATAGCGGAAGTTCGTTCGTACGTTCCTTTTAACGAACGATGTTCACCCGTTAGCTGCAGACAGTGAACTTTCATTCGTTAGCCTATTCATCAGTTTTTCTTT
This sequence comes from Triticum dicoccoides, assembly GCF_002162155.2. Classification (NCBI taxonomy): domain Eukaryota; kingdom Viridiplantae; phylum Streptophyta; class Magnoliopsida; order Poales; family Poaceae; genus Triticum; species Triticum dicoccoides. The sequence continues at coordinate 153,161,800 of NC_041389.1, forward strand.
TTCTAGGGTTTTACCGATTATTTTCGATCGCGATTTTTGCCCTGATCTTCGTTTTAGTTTATCTTTTCGCTCGCTTATCGGAATCTGGCGATTCAAGCGCCTAGATCTTCGTCTCGAAGCCCTCTTTCTGTTTAATCAACTTGAACAAGATTTTGGTACTGTAAAATTTGACTTTAGTCTAGATTAGTAAATGGATCTTGTTTCTTTCGCAGTTTGAGTTTCGTTGCTTCGTTTGATTTGATTCTTTTTACAAACCGGAGTTCTTCAGTTGAACTTTCTGGTAAGATCTCTTATTTGAGTTTTACCTGTGCTTCTATTTGAGTGCTTATGTATGTTATTGTTTGTTTGCGATAGAGTACTCGGAGTGCGAAGTGTGCTACTACGAGTCTCTAGGTTTCATGGATCATCAGCAAGACAAGTAACACTTTGATCATACCTCTCTATTACTCGGTTTTATTGCATTATATCAACCCTCAAACATTGCATGATTAGGATCTGATTAACATGTGGGTTTTGTGAAGTAGATGATGAGGTAGAACCTATTGCCTTTTTATTATTAAACCTTTGGGAGTTACTTCTACGTTATGCTTATATTGCTATGCTATGCTCGTAGACGTGGTTTGGATGAGTGTATCCATGACAGATGTGAGTATTGTTAATTAATGGTTAACTTAAGGTGGCTACTTAAATACACATCTGGGTGGATTGCTTGAGGTACCCTGGAGTACCCAGTGGTTGTCAGGGCACCTGGAGAATCCAGTGTTGTCCTAGGATATCCCAGAGTACCCATGTGATAATCCTATGGTTCGCCACCCAGGCTCAAAGGGATCATAAGATTATTCATGCTAGAAACTTCTATGTGCAGCCACAAGCCAATATGGGCTCTGGCATAGCTGAGTAAGTTGCGTGAAGCTCTTGAAGAGGTAGACTAGCAGATGTAGTGGGTTGTAGGTGGTACTGTCTACCCAGAGTAGAGAGTTAATGCTTCAGAAAGACCGTGTCTCGAATCTCTGACCATGGATGTGTTCGAGTCTTGTGGGTAAAAGTGCGCAAACCTCTACAGAGTGTACAAACTAATCATGGTTAGCCGTGTCCCCGGTTATGGACATCTTGAGTATCTGGTTCTTGGATTATCATGCTAATCTCATCACTCTAAATTTAATTTTTTGGGTTTAATGATGATGTTTAATTGGGATTGAGTTGGAGGAACCTTCTCAATGTTTAACAACCACCATGATAGTTAAATAAAATTTTATTCCTTTGTTGTAGGGAAAAATTGGATTTATGCAAAACAGTAACCATAGAGCTTTCCACCAGCAATATATGCATGTAGTGATAGCATTCATTCTGTTCATTACTCTATGTGTTACATTGCCAGCATATTCCATGTGCTGACCCGTTTTGGGCTGCAACAATTCATGTTGCAGACTTTTCAGACGACGAGTAAGGTGCCATAGGTCGTTGTCTTTCACTCAGCTATGCCGTTGGAGTTGATGGACTCACTTTATCTTCCAAGCCTTCCGCTGTTATCGTTTTTAGATGGCCTTAAGCCATATTATTGTAATAAGTTCTCTTTTGAGACGTTCGATGTAATAAGTGTGTGATTGAAACTCTATTATAAATCCTCAAGTACTGTGCATGTCAGCATTACCAATCCAGGGATGACACCGATGCACAGAGACTAGACTGTTTGAGGTCTGGTCGCTACAATCTTTTCTTATAAAGCACCAACTAAGAGGCACTATGATCATACTTGAGCATTGGTTGTAGTTAATATGCGAGTGTATTTCATGAATGGATCAATGATTGAGCATGATGGGCTAGGGATAACTTATTTTAGCATTGATATTTTGAAAGACATGGTTGCTTGTTGATATGCTTGAGTATTTAAGTCTCATGTCAAAACTAGACTATTACTTTGAATCACATAAAAGTCCAAATGTCCATGCTATAAATAAAAGCATATGAGATGACATGTTAGGCAACATTCCACATCAAAAATTCTGTTTTTATCATTTACCTACTCAAGGACGAGCAGGAATTAAGCTTGGGGATAGTGATACGTCGCCAACGTATCTATAATTTTTGATTGTTCCATGCTGTTATATTATCATTCTTGGATGTTTCATAATCATTTTATAGTCATTTTATATCATCTTTTGGTACTAACCTACTGACATGGTGCCAAGTGCCAGCTGCTGTTTTCTGCATGTTTTGTACATCGCAGGAAATCAATACCAAACGGGGTCCAAACGCAGTGAAACTTTTTGTGGATTTTTTGGACCAGAAGACATCCAGTGGGCCGGAGAAGCGCCTGGGGGTGCTTCGAGGGGAGCACAACCCACCAGGGCATGCTTGGAGGCCCAGGCCCGCCCTGGTGGGTTGTGTCCACCTCGGGTGCCTCCCGAACCGACTCTTTGCTCCAAAAATACCCCAATATTCCAGAAACCCTAGGGGAGTCAACGAAAATTAATTCCAGCCGCCGCAGAGTCCAGAACCACCAGCTGCAATCTAGACACCATCACGGAGGGGTTCACCACTTCCATTGGTGCCTCTCTGATGATGCGTGAGTAGTTCTTTGTAGACCTTCAGGTCTGTAGTTAGTAGCTAGATAGATTCCTCTTTCTCGTTTGATTCTCAATACAATGGTCTCTTGGAGATCCATATGATGTAACTCTTTTTGCGGTGTGTTTGTTGGGATCGGATGAACTTTGAGTTTATGATCAGATCTATCTTTTTATCCATGAAAGTTATTTGAGTCTTCTTTAACCTCTTATATGCATGATTGCTTATAGCCTCGTATTTCTTCTCTAATATTTGGGTTTTATTTGGCCAACTTGATCTATTTATATTTCAATGGGAAGAGGTGCTTCGTAGTGGGTTCGATCTTACAGTCACTAGTACACTGAGGTGCTATACAAACCGTTTTTAACCCCATTTCGGGATGACATTTGGAACCGTCGCCTAGTGAGTGTGGGTGATAGGGAGGGTCCTTCCCACACAACCCAGAAACCGTCAGAGATATGCCCTCCTGGCACACACGCTCGGCAAAATGAGGTCGTGTGCGACCGGCGAGCGCTCAAATACGGAAATACGTATAGTAGAGCTAAAAATACAATTATACAGGCAAAATCATTTCCGGTCACAAGTACATCCCACACAGTCAGTCACCACTAAACGTTTCCGTTCGTATATACATCCCACATAGTCGCTCCAAGGAAAACGTTTCTGTGTGCAAGTACATCACACACAATTTTCCTCGTTAAATCGTTTGTGATAGTGTTTCCATTGCACATGGTATTAACAATTTTATCGTTTGCATTATTGAATGCATCACACATGGTGCATAGAAGAAACTGTGTGCCAAGGGCTGTCCATCACACACAGTTTTTATGTGGTAAACGTTTGCGCCAGGTGGCCTAACGCAAACAGTTTTCATGAGGATGTCGTGTGTGATTGTTCATTAATCTAACATGGTTTATTCCTATAAACCGTGTGCGTTATTGAATGCATCGCACACGGTGTTTTCTCAATAACCGTTTGCAGTAGAAAAACCCAATTAGCAGGCTAATTATCTGATTATTAATAATCCATTTATTAATCTAATTGACATTTCATATTAAGCACACAATATATTTCATTTTCATAATTGAAATACATCAGAGTACAACATCATATAGCTTCAGCACTCACCTAGCCCATTACACAACTACACCAGCACCAAGTTTCACATGCAACATCTATAATCTTTCAAAATTAGCATCATAGACGGTACATAGATAGATGTATCTCATCTGGAAAACTGCTGAAGCAGAAGGCGGATATTGAGCCTTCATTGATGTTGAGGGTCTTTGTAACTTTAGGTCAGTGCCTGTGGATGATTGACCGTCCATCCTTCATCCTCTTCAAGAATACTTCAATATTGAACCATGGGTGTTGTATGAATACCTTCCTCGCCTCCTGACCATACATGTGGTTTGAGAGGTAATCATCAGTGAACTGCTTTGGAAAGGCCTGAAAACAAGGATGTGCATAAATATCTTCTCTATATTGGAAATGGGGCAAAGGAATAAAAAAGGCAAGGTATAATAGTTAGTACCATCCTGTAGTGAACTGATGTCTTCTTCATTGTGCACACAAAGATCTTGTTGTTTTTTGTCGCTAATTTCTTTATCCTAACCATCTTTCTGAGTTTCTTGACTTGACTGATATTCATGGACAACTCATTTCCCCATATGCAAAAAGGGTCGAACAGTGGGTCAAAACTTCTAACATCAGGTCCTAGATGTGCAAGACCAAATTGTTAAAAACCTAAATATTAAAATGGTTCCTGCAATTGCACAATAATGTGCTATTACACAACGGACCATGCACGTGCTAACCTCAATTGTAAACCTCAGTGCTTCCCATTGTTTCCCTGCAACACATATAAGGTAGTTAGTCGTCAAGTTAAGTAAGGGTTCGCATGCTATCAGTAAAAAATGTTGATGAAAAATAAGCACATTGCAGATTCATCAGATTAATTCAAGCCACATGGAAAACCCATTTATCCAAACCAAGCAGGATTAATAACTAGGAAATATAGCACTTGTATATGTTTCTCATGTATTAAGTGCAACCAAATTCAATTTATTCCTCACATGAGCAACAATGCAAAATTCTACCCACGACAATTGGACATCACATTGCAAAATTGAACCAAGCAGTTAACTAAACACCACAACAAATGAACCAAACATTAACTGAGCACCACATAGCACAATATAACATACTCCTAATAGAAGATCAGACGTTAACCAAACCAAGCATGCTTAACAACTTGGAAATATAGCAATTGTATCCGTTTCTCATGTATTTAGTACAGCCAAATTCGATTTATTTCTCACATGGTATACGATAACGGAATGCAGCCACAACAATTGGACATCGCATTGCAGAATTGAACCATGCAGTTAAGTGAACACCACAACAAATAAACCAAATATTGACTAAGCACCACATTACACAATATAACATACTCCTAATATAAGATCAGATAGTTAACCAAACCAAGCATGCTTAGCAACTTGGAAATATAGCAATTGTATTTGTTTGTCATGTATTTACTATAGCCAAATTCAATTTATTCCTCACATGATATACAATAACAGAATGCACCCACAACTATTGAACATCGCATTGCAGAATTGAACCAAACAGTTAACTAAACACCCCAACACAAATGAACCAAACCTTAACTGAGCACCACATTGCACAATGTATAACCAAACCAAGCATGCTTGACAACATGGAACTACAGCAATTGTATTCGTTTCTCATGTATTTTGTAAAGATAAATTCTATTTATTTCTCACATGGAAGACAATACAAAATTGCAGCCTAAAGAATTGAATATCACATTTGCATAATTGAACCAAACAGTTAAATGAAGACGATAACTAATTAACAAAACAGTTAATAAGTGAGCACCACACTGCACGACATATAGAACATATACACTAGAGCAACAAATTGTATGGTAAATTTAGATGTAGCGACCAGACCTCAAACAGTCCGATCTCTGTGCTTTAGTGTCATCCCTGGATCAGTAATGCTAACACGCACAGTACTTGAAGGATTTATAACAGAGTAGCAATCACACACTTATTACATCGAATGTCTCAAAAGAGAACTTATTACAATAAATATGGCTTAAGGCCATCTAATAACGATAACAACGGAAGGCTTGGAAGATAAGTGAGTCCATCAACTCCAACGGCATCACTGAGTATAGAACCACGACCTAAAGGCACCTTACTCGTCGTCTAAAAAGTCTGCAACATGAACGTTGCAGCCCGAAAACAAGTCAGTACATGGAATATGCTGGCAATGTAACACATAGCGAGTAATGAAAGAATAATGCTATACTACATGCATATATGGCTGGTGGAAAGCTCTATGGTTACAATTTTGCATAAAGCCAATTTTTCCCTACTGCAAAGGAATAAATTTTATTTAACTATCATGGTGGTTGTTAAACATTGAGAGTGTAGACACCCTCTCAATCCCAATTAAACATCATCATTAAAACCCAACAATATTAATTAAAGTAACATGATGAGAATCACATGATAATCCAAGAACTAGATACTCAAGATGTCCATAACGGGGGACACGGCTAACCATGATTAGTTTATACACTCTGCAGACGTTTGCGCACTTTTCCCCACAAGACTCGATCTCCTCCGTTGGGATTCTTACACTACATGATGTTTGAGAAACGGATGATCGAGACATAGTCTTTCAGAAGCGTTAGCACCTTATGATCGGGTAGACAGTTACACCTACTTTCCCCTACATCTGCTAGTCTACCACTGTAAGAGTTCGCACGACTTTATCAACTACGCTAGAGCCCATAGTAGCTTGTGGCTGCGCACGGAAGTTTCTAGCATGAATAATCTCATGATCCCTTTGAGCCTGGGTGGCGGTCCATAAAGAAAATAGGCAATCGCTGGAATACCCAGGTGCCTCAATCCACCCAGATGTGTATTAAAGTTGCCACCTTAAATAAACCATTAATAACAATCTCACACCTGTCATGGATACACTCACCCAATCCATGTCTACTAGCATAGCATGGCATTATAAGCAAACGTAGAAGTAACTCTCAAGGGTTTGATAATAAAACAGGTAATTGGTACTACCTCATCTACTTCCCAAAACCCACATATTAATCACATGCTAATCATGCAATTGTTTGAGGATTGATCTAATGCAATAAACTAGGTAGTAAAGAGGTATGATTAAAGTGTTACTTGCCTTGCTGATGACCCGTGAAACCTAGAGATTCGAAGTAGCAAGCGGCGCACTCCGGGTACTCTATCGCAAACAAACAAGCATACAATAAGTACTCATCTAATGCACAGGTAAAACTCAAATAAGAGAATCTAACCAGAAAGTTCAACTTAAGAACTCCGGTTTGCAAAAAGAATCAAATCAAACTAAGCAACAAAAGTCAAACGGCGAAAGAAACGAGCTTCGTTTACTAATATGGACCTAAGTCAAATTTTACAGAAGCAAAAACTTATTTGAGTTGGTTAAATGGAAAGAGGGTTTCGAGACGAAACTCTAGGCGCTTGAATCGCCTGATTCTGATAAACGAGCGAAAAGATACACTAGAACGAAAATCGGATCAGAAATCACGATCAGAAATAACCGCGGAAAATCCGAAAAAAGAAAAACTGACGAACAGATTAACAAATGAACGTTCGTTAACTGAGACTAAACAGTGAAGTCGTCCGTTAAACGAACGAACGGGCGAACGCTCGCTAAATAGACTAAACCGGGAAAAAAATAAACCGATCTAAATAAAAAAACGACTGTGATTTCTATAAAAAATACTGGGCAGTTAACCGGTGAAAACCGGCGGCGGCGGCGGCTACCTCCGGCGGCGGCGAACTCCGGCGGGGCGGCAACGGTCGACGGCGAGGCGGCAGCGTCGGCGGGCGGCGGCGACGGCGGCGGCGGCGCGCTGCGTGAGCGGCGGCGGCGGCGGCTCGGGCTGGGCCCCCCCGGCTTATAAATGCCGGCCGAGCTGGAGTCCGGGTCGGACACTTCCCGGTTAGGTCGGTTCGCGTTTTTTTAAAAACATTACGCGCAGAAAAACGGATAAAAGAAATACTAAACGGACTCCGAAAATCCCAAAATAAATTTTCCCTGACTTCTAAAATCAAGCCGGACAAGATGAAAATTTATTCGGGGCCTAAATGCAATTTTTAAGAACATGCATTTTTCCTAAATTCAAATAAAACAGTGAAAAACTCCAAAATAAATCTTATTTGATTTTTTTTCTATTAAATCCTCAATATTCCTTTATTTTGGGAAAGTCATTTTATTCCCTCTCTCTTATTTTTATAATTGGAATAATTGAAGATAAAATAAATAAAATTAAACTACGATCCTATTTTCAAAATTTGAGAAAACTCAAATATGAAAATAACGAAATCCCCAACTCTCTCCGTGGGTCCTTGAGTTGCGTGAAATTTCTAGGATCAAGCCAAAAAATGCAATAAAATATGATATGCAATGATGATCTATGTGTAACATTCCAAATTGAAAATTTGGGATGTTACAAACCTACCCCCCTTAAGGTGAATCTTGCCCTCGAGATTCAGGTTGGCTAGAAAATAGGTGAGGATGATCCTTCAGCAGATCTTCCTCTCGCTCCCAGGTAGTGGCTCCACTGAACTTTACAAAACTTGATAACCTTGCTATGGGTGACTCTGCTGGCATACTCGAGAATCTTGACTGGTTTCTCCTCATAGGTCAAATCACTATCCAACTGAGTCGCTTCCAGCGGCACTGTATCTCTCAGCGGTATATCAGTCATCTCTGCGTGACACTTCTTCAACTGGGAAACGTGGGACACATCGTGAACTCTTGACAATCCTTCGGGCAACTCCAACTTGTAGGCAACTTCTCCCATACGTTCCAAAACTTTGTATGGTCCCACAAAATGTGGCGCTAACTTTCCTTTAACTCCAAAGTGCTTAACTCCCCGAAGTGGAGATACACGAAGATAAACTCTATCTCTGACTTTGTAAACTATCTCCTTGCGTTTAGAATCTGCATAGCTCTTCTGCCTGGATTGGGCTATCTTGAGCCTATTGCGAATCAACTTCACCTTTTGTTCAGACTCTTTAATCAAATCTGGTCCAAACAACTGACGGTCTCCAACTTCATCCCACGATAATGGGGTTCTGCACCTCCTTCTGTACAGAGCTTCGAAAGGGGCCATCTTCAGACTGGATTGATAACTGTTATTGTAGGAGAACTCTTCATACGACAAATTGTCATCCCAACTAGATCCATAATCTAGCGCACAAGCTCTCAACATATCCTCTAAAATCTGATTGACTCTCTCGGTCTGTCCATCTGTCTGCGGGTGAAAAGCTGTACTGAACTCTAGCCTGGTACCCAAAGTTTCGTGCAACTGATTCTAGAACTTTAAGGTAAACTGGGTTCCTCTGGCTGATAAAATGCTCCTCGGAACTCCATGCAGACATACAATCCTGGTCATGTATATCTTTGCCAACTTAGCACTGGTGTAAGTGGTCTTCACTGGGATGAAATGAGCTACTTTCGTCAAATGATCGACTACAACCCAAATCGAGTCATAGCCTGAACGAGTCCTGGGCAATCCCGTGATAAAATCCATGCCTAACTTATCCCACTTCCATTCGTGTATCGGCAATGGCTGTAACAATCCGGCTGGCTTCTGATGCTCTGCCTTCACTCTCTAACATACATCACAAACTGCTACATACTCCGCAATATCCTTCTTCATTCCGGTCCACCAGAAAGTATCCTTCAAATCCAAATACATCTTCGTATTTCCTGGGTGAATCGAGTACGGTGTATCATGGGCCTCTTGTAGAATCAACTTCCTGATCTCCAGATCATTAGGCACATAAACGCGGTCCTCAAACCATAAGGTATCGTTCTCATCCTCACGAAATCCTTTAGCTTTTCCTTTGCTCATCTTCTCCTTTATAGAGACAATCTCCTTGTCGGTCTTCTGAGCTTCTCTGGTCTTATCCATCAAAGTAGACTGAATCTCCAATGCTGCAACGTAGCCTCTCGGAACTATCTCCAAACATAGCTCACAAAGATCCTCGGCTAACTCCTTTGGTAATCCTCTGGTCATGAGTGTGTTTACATGGCTCTTACGGCTCAATGCATCGGCTACTACGTTAGCCTTTCCGGGGTGATAATGCAACCTCATATCATAATCCTTGATGAGCTCCAACCATCTCCTTTGCCTGAGATTCAGCTCCTTCTGCGTGAAAATGTACTTCAAACTCTTATGATCCGTGTACACCTGACAATGGTTTCCGATGAGAAAATGTCTCCATGTCTTCAATGCATGCACTACGCCTGCTAACTCCAAATCATGTGTAGCATAATTCAACTCATGGGGCTTAAGCTGTCGTGAAGCATACGAAACAAATCTTCCCTCCTGCATAAGCACTGCTCCAAGTCCTCGACGTGAAGCGTCGCAATACACCTCATAATGCTCGCGCTAATATGGCAAAATCAACACTGGTGATGTAACCAAACGTTTCTTCAACTCCTGGAAACTGGCCTCACATTCCTCAGTCCATTTAAACTTGGTGTCCTTCTTCAACAACTCCGTCATGGGCTTTGCAATCTTCGAGAAATTCTCAATGAATCTCCGTTAGTATCCTGCCAGCCCAAGAAAACTCCGGATCTCTCCAACTGTCGTTGGTGCTACCCAATTTGTCACAGTGACCACCTTGGTGGGATCTACTGCTATTCCTTCTCCGGATATAACATGTCCGAGGAATCCAACTTCTTTCAACCAAAACTCACATTTGCTGAACTTAGCATATAACTGATGTTCTCTGAGCTTCTCAAGTACCAAACGCAAATGCTCCTTATGCTCTTCTTCATTCTGGTGGTAAAAGCCGTCTTAGGTATATCCTGCTCTCGAATCTTCAACTGGTGGTATCCTGATCGCAGATCGATCTTGGAAAATACCTTAGCTCCTTGTAATTGGTCAAACAAATCATTGATCATCGGCAACGGGTATTTGTTCTTGATTGTTACTTCATTCAGTCCTCGATAATCAACAACCATCCTTAATGATCCATCCTTCTTTTCCACTAGAAGTACTGGCGATCCCCAAGGTGACGAACTTCAGCGAATAAAGACTTTATCCAGTAACTCCTTAATTTGCTTCTTAATTTCCTCCAAATCTTGTGCGGGCATCCGGTAGGGTCTCCTAGATATCGGCCCTGTGCATCAGGGAAATCCTTCACCACCGGTACTTCCTCCTGCACGACTCCTGATAAGGAATTTACTTATGTCCTTTTCGGCTCATGCCGTGATACACACTTGATCCTTCTTCCTTCTATACTCAATGGCACTTGAAAACATCCTCGACTGGCCATATACTCCGCTCCTGGTGAGCTTACTATTACTGCATCCGGTTGGGCTTCAACCTCCTCCACGTTAACGTGGTTCACCTGTACCCTGTTGAAAGGGTTTGGCTTCTTTCCTGAGCTTCCATTGCCATTTTCATTCTGGGCATCAGGACATTCATTGGCATAATGTCCAGTCTTCTGGCACTTATAGCAAGTGACTTGGCTCAGGTCTCTCTTGGCTGGGGTTGACGGGTTGGTACGGTTCTGGCTGTTGCTTCCTCCATTCCCGTTACCATTCTTGGGGCCATTATGATTGTGCGAGCTACCTCCTCCATGGGTATGCTGGAAATGTCCTCCCGATTTCGGGGTAAAACGTGGCTTCTGCTGAGCTCCATAATTGTACTTCCCTTGTCCATACTTCCTCTTGCGGTTCTCAATCTGCTGCTACTTCCCTTCAATCATGAGAGCTCTATCTACCAACTCTTGGTAGTTGTTGAAAGTTGCTACCATCAACTGCATGCTCAGCTCATCATTCAGTCCTTCCAGAAACTTCTCCTGCTTAGCTGCATCTATAGCAACGTCATCTGGGGCATAACGTGCTATACTAAAGTCATCCACATACTGGTCAACTATCCGTCCTCCTTGGCGCAAGTTGCGAAACTCACGCTTCTTCATGGCCATAGCTCCTGCTAAAACATGGGCAGTACGGAAAGCCTGCTGAAAGTGATCCCATGTGACAGTGTCGATAGGATAAGTGGTTGTGAAATTCTCCCACCATGATGCTGCAGGTCCTTCAAGCTGATGTGTGGCAAAATGCACCCTCTCCGCATCTGTGCATCCTGCAGTGGTCAACTCCCTTGCTGTCTTGTGGAGCCAATCATCTGCAACTATCGGCTCGGTGCCTGTGGAGAACACCGGCGGATTCAGTCTAAGGAAACGGGTTAAGTGATCAATAGGTGGTGCTGGTGGTGGGTTGTTGTTGTTATTGTTGTTGTTCCCCTGATTCTGATTCTAGACTAACAACTGCATCAATGCATTCTGCTGCTGGATCAACTGAGTGAGCTCCGGTGGGTAAGCAAATCCATTGTCACGTCTCGGAGGCATCTGAGGGTTATGAGAATATAGAATAGAATGAGGTCTAGAGAGAAAACACTACCCATATGCACATGAGACAAATTCAATCAATATCACTTCAATCAATCAAACAAGGGCATACAACGGTCTAACTATCGTGATGAAAGTGCTCGGACTATACTAGATACATGGGAGAATACTACTACTGCTATGGGGATCGACTAGAAAAACTGCTCCGATGAAGACTCCATAATATCTGCTCCAGCTTCATCAGCAGTCATCATCGCTATCGTCTCGGTCCGAGTCGGTGTCGTCGATGATGATGTAGTTCTCAGGACAAGTGCAATCCTCTTCTCCTCCAGTTGCGGGAAATCCCATGAACACTTTTAGCTTCTTCTTCAGATCATCATTCTTCTCCACTAGTGTTGCTATTTCCTCCTCATATCCATCACGTGTACACTTGAGTTCTTCCTCCAGCTCCATGATCTTGGTCATGGCCTTCTTCAGGTCTATCATGCCTGCGCACATCTGGTTCTCCTGTCGTCGAATGTGCTGGTTTAACTCCTGGATAAAAGCTGCAATTGATCTATCCTTCCTGGTGCTGATCATCTCCCATTGCTCATCTCGGCGCCCACAAATCTGGTAGATAGTATCCTTGAGATCCTTGTGGTAAACTTCTCCAATACGTCCCATTGTGATGTGGGCTGCCATGCTCTTTCCTAAACTCCAGGTTGGTGCATCGAAGGAAAACTCTATGGGCTCAGTGACGGGCATGAACGTCCTTCCTGGAACTTGAACTTGAATCATCCAGCGCTCCTCTTCAGGTAAAGTGGCGTTGTAGGTCGTGGTGAAGCTTGGTACTCCGAGGTTCAAGTATCTAGTGACTTCCTTCAAGTGACGTCCAAAGGGTGTATCTTCATCCGGTTGCGTGAACTTGTTCCTTGCATCCGCCATCCTAAAAGAGTAGAAAAGATGAGGAGTCAGAAATGAGAAGAGTGAGTAGTGATCTAGGGCTTTAGCTTAGTGGTCGTGTCCTACAGTCAGCGTGTGCTCTGATACCATCTTGTAGCGACCAGACCTCAAAGAGTCCGATCTCTGTGCTTTAGTGTCATCCCTGGATCAGTAATGCTGACACGCACAATACTTGAAGGATTTATAACAGAGTAGCAATCACACACTTATTACATCGAATGTCTCAAAAGAGAACTTATTACAATAAATATGGCTTAAGGCCATCTAATAACGATAACAACGGAAGGCTTGGAAGATAAGTGAGTCCATCAACTCCAAAGGCATCACTGAGTATAGAACCACGACCTAAAGGCACCTTACTTGTCGTCTGAAAAGTCTGCAACATGAACGTTTGATAACCCACAAGTATAGGGGATCGCAACAGTTTTCGAGGGTAGAGTATTCAACCCAAATTTATTGATTCGACACAAGGGGAGCCAAAGGATATTCTCAAGTATTAGCAGCTGAGTTGTCAATTCAACCACACCTGTAAACTTAGTATCTGCAGCAAAGTGTTTAGTAGCAAAGTAATATGATAGTGGTGGTAACGGTAACAAAAGTAAAGACAGCAAAAGTAATGTTTTTGGTATTTTGTAGTGATTGTAACAGTAGCAACGGAAAAGTAAATAAGTCAGACCAGTATATGGAAAACTCGTAGGCACCGGATTAGTGATGGATAATTATGCCGAATGTGGTTCGTCATGTAACAGTCATAACATAGGGTGACACAGAACTAGCTCCAATTCATCATTGTAATGTAGGCATGTATTCCGAATATAGTCATACGTGCTTATGGAAAAGAACTTGCATGACATCTTTTGTCCTACCCTCCCATGGCAGCGGGGTCCTATTGGAAACTAAGGGATATTAAGGCCTCCTTTTAGTAGACAACCGGAACAAAGCATTAGCACATAGTGAATACATGAACTCCTCAAACTATGGTCATCACAGGGAGTGGTCCCGATTATTGTCACTTCGGGGTTTGCGGATCATAACACATAGTAGGTGACTATAGACTTGCAAGATAGGATCAAGAACACACATATATTCATGAAAACATAATAGGTTCAGATCTGAAATCATGGCACTCGGGCCCTAGTGACAAGCATTAAGCATAGCAAAGTCATAGCAACATCAATCTCAGAACATAGTGGATACTAGGGATCAAACCCTAACAAAACTAACTCAATTACATGATAAATCTCATCCAACCCATCACCGTCCAGCAAGTCTATGATGGAATTACTCACGCACGGCGGTGAGCATCATGAAATTGGTGATGGAGGATGGTTGATGATGACGATGGCGACGAATCCCCCTCTCCGGAGCCCCGAACGGACTCCAGATCAGCCCTCCCGAGAGAGATTAGGGCTTGGCGGCGGCTCCATATCGTAAAACGCGATGATTTCTTCTCTCTGATTTTTTCTCCCCGAAAGCCAATATATGGATATGGGGTTGGCATCGGAGGGCCACCAGGGGGCCCACGAGGTAGGGGGGGCGCCCTAGGGGGGCGCCCCCACCCTTGTGGACAGGGTGTTGGCCCCCTAGTCTTCATCTTTTGCGCGGATTTTTTATTATTTATTCTAAGGTATTCTGTGGAGTTTCAGGTCATTCCGAGAACTTTTATTTTCTGCACATAAAACAACATCATGGCAATTCTGCTGAAAACAGCGTCAGTCCAGGTTAGTTCCATTCAAATCATACAAGTCAGAGTCCAAAACAAGGGCAAAAGTGTTTGGAAAAGTAGATACGATGGAGACATATCAACATTGCAGCCCAAAAACGGGTCAGCACATGGAATATGCTGGCAATGTAACACATAGAGAGTAACGAAAGAATAATGCTATACTACATGCATATATGGCTGGTGGAAAGCTCTATGGTTACAGTTTTGCATAAAGCCAATTTTCCCTACTGCAAAGGAATAAATTTTATTTAACTATCATGGTGGTTGTTAAACATTGAGAGTGTAGACACCCTCTCAATCCCAATTAAACATCATCATTAAAACCCAACAATATTGATTAAAGTAACGTGATGAGATTCACATGATAATCCAAGTACTAGATACTCAAGATGTCCATAACCGGGAACACGGCTAACCATGATTAGTTATACACTCTGCAGAGGTTTGCGCACTTTTCCCCACAAGACTCGATCTCCTCCGTTGGGATTCTCGCACTACATGGTGTTTGAGAAATGGATGACCGAGACATAGTCTTTCAGAAGCGCTAGCACCTTACGATTGGGTAGACAGTTACACCTACTTTCCCCTACATCTGCTAGTCTACCACTGTAAGAGTTCGCACGACTTAATCAACTATGCTAGAGCCCATAGTAGCTTGTGGCTGTACATGGAAGTTTCTAGCATGAATAATCTCATGATCCCTTTGAGCCTGGGTGGTGGTCCATAAAGAAAACAGGCAATCGCTGGAATACCCAGGTGCCTCAATCCACCCAGATGTGTATTAAAGTTGCCACCTTAAATAAACCATTAATAACAATCTCACATCTGTCATGGATACACTCACCCAATCCACGTCTACTAGCATAGCATGGCATTATAAGCAAACATAGAAGTAACTCCCAAGGGTTTGATAATAAAACAGGTAATAGGTACTACCTCATCTACTTCCCAAAACCCACATATTAATCAGATCCTAATCATGCAATTGTTTGAGGATTGATCTAATGCAATAAAACTAGGTAGTAAAGAGGTATGATCAAAGTGTTACTTGCCTTGTTGATGATCCGTGAAACCTAGAGATTCGAAGTAGCAACCGGCGCACTCCGGGTACTCTATCGCAAACAAACAAGCATACAATAAGTACTCATCTAATGCACAGGTAAAACTCAAATAAGAGAACTAACCAGAAAGTTCAACTTAAGAACTCTGGTTTGGAAAAAGAATCAAATCAAACGAAGCAACGAAAGTCAAATGGCAAAAGAAACGAGCTTCATTTACTAATCTGGACCTAAGTCAAATTTTATAGAAGCAAAAACTTGTTTCAGTTGGTTAAACGGAAAGAGGGTTTCGAGATGAAAATCTAGGCGCTTGAATCGCCTGATTCTGATAAACGAGCGAAAAGATATACTAGAACGAAAATCGGATCAGAAATCGCGATAAAAAATAACCGCGGAAAATCCAAGAAAAAAAACTGACAAACAGATTAACGAACGAACGTTCGTTAACTAAGACTAAATAGTGAACTCGTCCGTTAAACGAATGAATAGACTAAACCGGGGAAAAAAATAAACCAATCTAAATAAAAAACGACCGCGGTTTTTATAAAAAAACGGGCGGTTAACTGGTGAAAACCGGCGGCGACGGCGGCTACCTCCGGCGGCGGCGAACTCTGGCAGGGCGGCGACGGTCGGCGGCGAGGCGGCAGCGTCGGCGGCGGCGGCGGCGGCTAGGGTTAGGGCGGGGCTGGGCGGCTCGGGCTGGGCTCCCCCGGCTTATAAAGGCTGGCTGGGCTGGAGTCCGGGTCGGACACAACCCGGTTAGGTCGTTTCACGTTTTTTTAAAACGTTACACGCAGAAAAATAGATAAAATAAATACTAAACGGACTCCAAAAATCCCGAAATAAATTTTCCCCGATTCCAAAATCAAGCCGGACAAGATGAACATTTATTTGGGGCCTAAATGCAATTTTGAAAAACGCGCATTTTTCCTAAATTCAAATAAAACAGCGAAAAGCTCCAAAATAAATCTTATTTGATTTTTTTCTATTAAATCCTCAATATTCCTTTATTCTGGGAAAGTCATTTTATTCCCTCTCTCTTATTTTTATAATTGGAATAATTGAAGATAAAATAAATAAAATCAAACTACGATCCTATTATCAAAATTTGAGAGAACTCAAATATGAAAATAACGAAATCCCCAACTCTCTCCGTGGGTCCTTCAGTTGCGTGAAATTTCTAGGATCAAGCCAAAAAATGCAATAAAATATGATATGCAATGATGATCTATGTATAACATTCCAAATTGAAAATTTGGGATGTTACATTAGATAGCACAATTCACTAGAGTTTGTGAAGGAAAGGCAGGAGCAGCACACATAACGGGTAAACCGAGCATGCTTAACCAGCGTAGCTAGCAAATGGCAAGATGCTCCTCTAAGATCTGGGGTCGGCACGAATGGCAGCCATTGTGACCTCATCCACGCGTGCGACCGCGATTTGCTTCTCCGCTGCCAAATGCTCCTTGAGATCCTCACTACTGCAGGATGCTGCTAACGCGACACTACGATCAGAGACCCTTCGAGAAACTGTGTGCGATGCAATAATCTCAAACGGTGGTGTATGAAAACCGTCAGAAATGTATAAAACATTTGCGAAGACAGATGCATCAAACACGGTTCAGGTTTTAGTTGCATGTGCGATGCAGGGCATACGGTTCAGTCCACTTAACTGTTTGCGATGAGGAGGAACAAAAGAAATAGGCAGCCATATGAAGGTGTGTGCGATATACAACATACGGTTCACTCGGATGAACTGTTTGTGATTAGGCAACACAAAAGAAACGGTTAGCCAGATTCAAGATGTGTGCGATATACGACATGTGTTTCACATGGATGAACTGTTTGTGTTGAGACAAGAGAACAGAAATGGTTCAATATAACAAGATGTGTGTGATACACGGCAAATAGGTCTGTAATCAGAAATGTGTGCGAAGACCAATAATAACACAGACGGTTGCTGCTAATAAGACGTGTGTGTTGTGCGATGGAATTGCATACAGAACAACAACATTATATACACACTTATAAGGACATGGTTGCATAACCAAATTAAACATCCACTTACATAGGTGGCTACAACAACCATGGCATTTGCACACACCAAAGTAAACTATTACATGTATAATTACATAGGTGGCTACTACACACATGACATTTCTACACACCAATAAAGTAAACTATATATTACATGCACGATTAACTAGCATAAACGACCATATGATCATCATTTACTTCTTGTGACGCTTGCTCTGCTTGTGGCTCGATCCGGGCTCGTCGATTTGGGTAATGAGGCACTTCCTCGTGTCAACGATCCACCTGTGCATCTCATAGCATGTGTACACGCTCTTGGCCGCGAACCTGAGGTGAGGTTCATCCAGTTGCCGCATCCAGGCCTTTTGCCAGGATACAAGACTTGTTCTCTGGGCATCTGCTTCATCTTTTCATAGTAGGGGTCGATGATGGCCGAGGCGAGTTCAACTAGGGAGTCCTGTTTCGTGCTTCCCCAGACCCTGTAGTGGTCACGGATTTCGAAAAGGTTCTTGCAGGCCGAGCCCGTAACACTGAGCGCTTTTACATTGTCTTTGGTTTCCACTGTGGCGAACTTGTAGTCGGTGCTGTTGACAAACCTATTGAAACGGTCGCAAGGATGTGTGGGCATGCAGTAGTGGTAGATGAGGACATGATGGCGCATGCACAACTGGGCGACGGCAACCTTCTGATCTATGTCGGGACGACCGGCGATGTACTGGAGGTTGATGCCGACCACCTTGTACTTGTCTCGAGCAAGCAAGTGCTCAATGCTGTTGATGTAGTCGTCCACCACAGCCTGGTCAACAGTGTACACCACCGAGAGATCCGTCTCCCTCGCGTGGGTCTCCACTCTATGCTCGCCGAACTCCATTGGAGCGCTGCTAGACATCCCCTCTCTATGTGTCGTCGTGGGTGTGTTTGTTGTGTTATGGGGCGCGATCGAAAGGTTGAAGAGACTAAGGTTATAATGGCCGCGGGAATTAAAGGGGAAGATGGACGACCAGGAATATCGGTAGGCCCTAATGACAGTTCTAATTTGCAGCGCGTAACTCCATCGTGCCGCACGTAAATGCATCGCGTGGCAATGCGTGCGGCGCAACCACATGCATATGGGGGCCCCGACATGATCGTGCGCACGCCCAACCACTGGCAGAGCGCGCTCGGAGGGACGCGAGCAGAGCGCTCTGCGGTCGCCTCAATGGCAAGCAACCATATATATATATGCATATAGCAGTTGAACATGCAAGGAAAAGTTGTCCATAAGCCGAGCGCGCCGACGGACGCGAGCAGAGCGTGCCAACGGACGCGACTAGAGCGCACCGCGGCGCCTAATGGCAAGCAGAGCTTGCCGAGGGACGCGAGTAGAGGCCGCCACAGTGATACATGGCAAATAAGATGAACTGTGCGAGCGATGTCGGAGACATCAAGCACGAATCAGATTAGAGTTGCCTGTGCGATACGTGGCATACAATTGATCCATCCGAGCTATTTCTGATGGAATATGATGTGTGTGTTGCGGGCAAACACTTGCTGGTATATAACCTTAAATTTAACCAAAAAGTGTTAATGCAAGTTACAAAAATTGTATAGCTGGAAACTATGTTCAAATACGACTCCAACGATATAATCTTTGGCGACATACATTCGTATTTTATTACTTGAATCCTACTTATAAACCAGGACGGGGGTATAGTAGGTAATAACATCACAAACATTTTTTTATTAACTGTATGTGTACGTGTCCTTTCGTCCTCCTCTCTCACGTCTTGTCACCCCACTGCCGCAGACGGCTTACAGCGTAAGCTTCCACAGCGCGGGGGCGTTCTATTGGCCAAACGGTGGCGCCAATGAATCGTCGGTGAGCCAATTCCCGCGCAACCTCGCAGGTTCCCACGCAAGCTTCCCGCCCGACTCGGTGAAATCCCCCAAAATCCCAATGCTTACCGGCCTGCCATAAAAACCCTCACGGCGGGCGAGTCATGCGTCGCATTTTCCCCTTCCTCCCTGTAGCTTATCTCGTCTGTTTCTCCCACAATCTCCAATGGCACCGGTCCGTCGTCGTCGCTCAGCCACTCCGCCGTCATCAGAGGACAGCTCCAGCTGGGAGGCTGCACCGCGGCGGTGGCGCAGTCCCCGGCATAGTGTAGTGCGCGTGGTGTCCCTGTTGGGTGTGCGCGGAACACCCACCACACGCTCTGCCGCCGCTGCCCGTCGGCAGCTGTTGCCGGCCGCCGTTGCCGCCACACCATCGTCGAAAGCCAGGGCCATCTCTTGCTCCACTGCCGCGGCCCAAAGGCGGGAGGTGGCCGTCGTGGCTGCCACCCTACTGCCGTCCATCGTGTCCATCACCCGCTCCACCATCGCGGCCCGAAGGCGGGAGGTGGTGGTCGTGGCCGCCACCCCATCATCGGCTGCCATGGCCGCCAGCCCATTGTTGATTGCCGGGATCATCACCCGCTCCGCCACTGCCACCTGAAGGAGGGAGGCGGAGGTGGAGGGCCGCACGTGCGTCAGTGACCTTGCACGCTACGTCGAGTTCCTGTGGGAGGAGGAGGAGCGCCTCATCGAGCATGTAAAGAGCCTTACCGCAACCGTGGTTGCAGCACACGCCGATGCAAAGGCGAGGAACCAGGAGATCTACGAGCAGTCTGGCCGCTTCGAGAGGGATCGTCTAGAGCGGCAGTGGGTGCTCGAGCTAGTGAGCGTCGCTGAACGTGCAGCAGCGGCATGCACCGTCTTGCATTTCTCCAGCTCGTCGGTAGGCTCCTCCTCCTCCTCCTCTGCCTCTTACTGAGCATGCTCGGCAGAGGAGAGGCTGCCAGAAGTAGCACAAAACCCCTCCGTGGTAGTAGTAGTATTTTGGGGCTATTTTGTTCAGTTCATCTGACTATAGATGTGTGGTCGAACTGTACAATGTACTTAAAATTAGCTACTATATATAGTTGAACTAGCTATTTCAGTACGTGGTTGGCAACAATTGGGGAAAAGTTTGGTCGGTTCAGCTGTCGAGTTGAACTGTTTGTATAATTTAAGAATGACTGCTTAATCTATGAATGAAATCTATGCTTAATTATTGAATTTTAGTTGCAAAAATTAGATAGTGCTAGTGATTTCTAGCTGCATATTTTCACAAATCGCAGTGTTACAAGGATTGACAAATGGCAAAGTTACTAGATCAACAAATGTAAATCTTTCCAGTTTGACAAATGGCAACATACCCAATATGACAGATGCAAATCTTACCAAATTGTTTGTATGTGGTTGCACACGGGTCATCCAAAACAACCATTTGCGTTGAAGGGATGCACAAATCCTGCGCTGCTCTCACTTTGCATATGGGTGTTCTATATCTAAAACGTTTGCGATCAAGAGCTGCACAATCCTATGCGGCACATTTTCCCTTGGCTTCGTGGGGAAGCTGTCGGTTTGCATACGGGTGTTCTAACTAAAATATTTGTGTTATGTGTTTTATATTTAAAAATTGAATTAAACTGTGGCTTGTGCGCCATTAATAGAGAGGATGTGAGCAAGGCGGGCGGGCATGGAAGTCAAAGGGCTCGCTTCCCAGTGAGCCTGCGCAGCTTACAGCTCGCATGCTTCCCAGTGAGCCTGCGCATTCGACGACAGCTTGCACGCTTGTCGGTCAGCCTGCGCACCGGACGGTGCTCGCACGCCTCCTATTCAGTCAAGGTCAAGCAGCTGTCCGCACGGCACCTCCTACAGCCATTAAAATCAAGACACGTGGCGTCACGTGAATGGTTAACAGAACACATGCAATTTAAATTATACAAAACATTTGAGATGTTACAGTGGTAGCTATTTGTTTAAAAATGCCTTTGTTCGCTGTTATTCGAGTGCGCCTTCTCTCAAAAAGGACACAAAAAATACCATAGCATGTCGGGTGCCATTCCATTATAGCATGCCAAGTTTCATGAATTTCAAACGAGTTTTGGATTTACTAGAATTTAAAAACAAAGTATCTCAACATTTTGCTGGCAATCAACAGTGCCCTGGTGTTTGAAATTCATTCCCATTTCTTGAATGGGACCTAAGCATGCCCCAAGGACACTGGAGCTTGTGCATGTAGTTCAAATTTGAATTATGCACATGAAATGCCTAGAAAACCCAGTTAATGTATAAAAATGTCGAAACGAACCCTGAAAAATTGCAAAATTGAACACAACACTCCTGTTGTTCTATGTTGACACTCGAAAGATTTTGAAAACAATAACAGACAACGGATATCGTTTCGTCCCCCAAGGTGGCACGTTCCCTACCGAAACCATCACGCTTGTTGTGAGAAGCTCTGGTTTGTGAGACGCTTATACCCAAACCTGCCCCAAATGGGACAAAAATTTTACCACGGCATGTTGATGCTGCTCTACGATAGCATGCCAATTTTCATGAATTTCAGACGAGTTTTGGATTTACTAGAATTTAAAAGCCATGTATCTCAATGTTTGCGGCCGAGTGGCAGTGGCAGGGTGTTTGAAATTCATTCCATTTCTTGCATGGGACCTAATCATGCAACCAAGGACACATGTTTGATTTTTCAACAAGTTTATATGCAGTTGAGAATGTGCATGTAGTTCAAATTTGAATTATGCGCATAAAATGCCTGGGAAACCCAGTTAATGTATAAAAATGTCCAAATGAACCCCGAAAAATTCCAAAATTGAACACAACACTCATTTTGTTTTATGTTGACACTCGGAAGATTTTGAAAGCAATAAGAGGCAACGGATATTGTTTCGTCCCCAAAGGTGGCACGTTCCCTACCGAAACCATCACGCTTGTTGTGAGAAGCTAAGGTATGTGAGAAGCTTATACCCAAACCTGCCCCAAATAGGACAAAACATTTACCATGGCATGTTGATGCCGCTCCATGATAGCATGCCAAGTTTCATGAATTTCAGACAAGTTTTGGATTTACTAGAATTTAAAAACCATGTATCTCAATGTTTGCGGCCGAGTGGCGGTGGCAGGGTGTTTGAAATTCATTCCCATTTCTTGCATGGGACCTAAGCATGCAACCAAGGACACATATTTGTTTTTTCAACCAGTTTATATGCACTTGAGAATGTGCATGTACTTCAAATTTGAATTATGCGCATAAAATGCCTGAGAAACCCAGTTAATGTATAAAAATGTCCAAACGAACCCCGAAAAATTCCAAAATTGAACACAACACTCCTATTGTTCTATGTTGACACTCAAAAGATTTTGAAAGCAATAAGTGGCAATGGATATCGTTTCGTCCCCAAAGGTGGCACGTTCCCTACCAAAACCATCATTCTTGTTGTGAGAAGCTCTGGTTTGTGAGAAGCTTATACCCAAAGCTGCCCCACCCATGATAGCATGCCAAGTTTCATGAATTTCAGACGAGTTTTAGATTTACTAGAATTTAAAAACTGGATATCTCAATGTTTGCGACCGAGTGACGGTGGCAGGGTGTGTGAAATTCATTCCCATTTCTTGCGTGGGACCTAAGCATGCAACGAAGGACACAAATTTGATTTTTCAACCAGTTTATATGCACTAGAGAATGTGCATGTAGTTCAAATTTGAATTATGCGCATAAAATGCCTGGAAAAACCATTTAATGTATAAAAATGTCCAAACGAACCCCGAAAAATTCCAAAATTGAACACAACACTCCTGTTGTTCTATGTTGACACTTGAAATTTTTTGAAAGCAATAAGAGGCAATGGATATCGTTTCGTCCCCAAAGGTGGCACGTTCCCTACCGAAACCATCACGCTTGTTGTGAGAAGCTCTGGTTCGTGAGAAGCTCATACCCAAACCCGCCCCAAATGGGACAAAAAATTTACCACGACATGTTGACGCCGCTCCATGATAGCATGCCAAGTTTCGTAAACTTCAGACAAGTTTTCTATTTACTAGAATTTAAAAACCAGGTATCTCAATGTTTGCGGCCGAGTGACGGTGGCAGGGTGTGTTAAATTCATTCCCATTTCTTGCGTGGGACCTAAGCATGAAACAAAGGACAAATATTTGATTTTCCAACCAGTTTATATGCACTGGAGAACGTGCATGTAGTTCAAATTTGAATTGTGCACATAAAATGCCTCGAAAACCCAGTTAAAGTGTAAAAATGTCCAAACGAACCCCGAAAATTTCCAAAATTGAACACAACACTCCTGTTGTTCTATGTTGACACTCAATTTTTTTTGAAAGCAATAAGAGGCAACGGATATCGTTTCGTCCCCAAAGGTGGCACGTTCCCTACCGAAACCATCATGCTTGTTGTGAGAAGCTCTGGTTTGTGAGAAACTTATACCCAAACCTGCCCCATGTGGGACAAAGTTTTACCACGACATGTTGATGCCGCTCCATGATGGCATGCGAAGTTTCATGAATTTCAGACGAGTTTTGGATTTACTAGAATTTAAAAACCAGGTATCTCAATGTTTGTGGCTGAGTGACTTTGGTAGGGTGTTTGAAATTCATTCCCATTTCTTGCATGGGACCTAAGCATGTAATCAAGGACACATATTTGATTTTTGAACCAGTTTATATGCACTGGAGAATGTGCATGTAGTTCAAATTTGAATTATGCACCCGCAATGCCTACAAAACCAAGTTAATGTACAAAAACGTCCAAACAAACCCTGCATAATTCCAATTTTTTGACGACATACCTATAGTTTCATGTTCACTATAGATAAAAGTTCTAACAATTCAAACACCATCCTTTGTAGGAGTGACTAAATTACGTAATTCAAATCAAGTAGACCGCACACAGTTTATTATCACCAACCGTGTGAGATGCAGCACAAAATATCTTGGAGCACCGTCGGGGTATAGTACGCCTATGGCTTATGCAAGAAGGTGTGTCGGCTACAGTCCACAGCCAGAGTGTCAAGCACACTAGCTACCTCACTCCCCAAATATCATTTCACTGTTCATTCGTCGCAGGTGAAAGATGGGGACGTGGATCCACGTTGTGAGGGAAACTTCGGCGGCCCACTCCGACGAGAGCGTGGCTGCAGCCGCCAGGCACGTGCTAACAAGCTTCATGAGGGCGACTGTAGTCTTTGTCCGGCCGGAGAAGGCAGCCCAAACGGCCGTTGTTGCTTCTCAGGCGGTGGCAGTAGCATCTGCCTCGGGGATAGCCACTGGCGAGAGCGGTACAATAGCTGTCCGTTCCGCAGCGGCGGCCTGAGCCCTGATGGAGGCCGCCCACTACCATGTCGAGGCCGTTGAGGCCCAGCTCGTGGCGGTCACCACACAAATCGAACGAAGCTTCTCCGACAACGGTCGGGAACCCATGGCCGAAGAGCTGGCAATCACCGAGAGAGTTCGAGCAGTCGTCCGTTCCTGCGCGGCACACCTTGCCATGATGGAGCCCGCCAGAGCCCAAATCGCGGCCGTTCAAACTCATCACACATGGGTTAAGCTATCTGAATTGTTTGTGATGTTTACATATCCTACACAGTTTTGAATAAGGGACCGTGTCTGATGACACTTTGCGCGCCAGTTTTTTTGCTAAAGCGATTCCAAATTTTCGGCTTGTGCGGAACTATCTACCTCCCTGCCCCCTCCCTTTACCAAAAACCACATTTCCCCTGTTTCCGCCTTCATTTCCAAGTTGAAACCTTCACTCCTTGCTTGCAGCACCGCCTCCTCGCCGTCGACCCTCCTTCACGCTGCTCGGCCTCGCCTATCCTGGCAGGTAATCCATACCCGACCCCCATCCTCCTCCTCCTTCCACATCCCACATGCCCCGACCGCCGGCGCGAGCGCGACACCTTCCACCCAAATCACTGACCCCTCCGCCAAATAAGCGCCGCCCTAAGCCATGGTGCACGTAGTATAGCCAGGATCTCAAGGAGCATTTGGTAGTGGAGAAGCAAATCACGGCCGCACACAGGGATGAGGTCACGATGGCTGCCATTCGTGTCGAACCCCACATCTTGGAGGAGCACCTCACCGTTGTGGCCACCATTGACGCCTCGAGCGCCAACGCCGCAATGCGGTTGGCTGCTTTAAACGATAGTTCATGGCGTTTTCTCGAGGCCATCGTTTGCTAGCTACTGCCTTTCCTTAACAAATTCTAGTGAATTGTGCTATCTACTTTTACCATGCAATCTTCTGCTATAGTGTATATTTTCTATATGTCGTGCAATGTGGTGTTCAGTTAACTGCTTGGTTCAATTCTGCAAATGTGATGTTCAATTCTTCAGGGTGCAATATTTCCAAGTTGTTAAGCATGCTCGGTTTGGTTAACTGACTAATCCTCTATTACGAGTATGTTATATAGTGCAATGTGGTGCTCAGTTAACATTAGGTTCATTTGTTGTGGTGTTTAGTTAACTATTTATTTAGTTCTGCAATGTGATGTTCAATTGTTGTGGCTGCATTCTGTTATTGTATACCATGCGAGAAATAAATCAAATTTGGTTGTACTAAATACATGAGAAACAAATACAATTGCTATATTTCCAAGTTGTTAAGCATGCTTGGTTTGGTTAAATGTGTGATCTTCTATTAGGAGTATGTTATATTGTGCAATGTGGTGCTTAGTTAATGTTTGGTTCATTTGTTGTGGTGTTTAGCTAACTGCTTGGTTCAATTCTACACTATGATGTCCAATTGTCATGGGTAGAACTTTGTATTGTTGTGCATGTGAGGAATAAATCGAATTTGGCTGCACTTAATACATGAGAAACATATACAATTCCTATATCCTAGTTCTTAATCATGCTTGGTTTGGATAAATGGGTTTTCCATGTGGCTTGAATTAATCTGATGAATCTGCAATGTGCTTATTTTTTTATCAACATATTTTACTGATAGGATGCGAACCCTTACTTAACCTGATGACTATCAGTCAAGTCAAGAAACCCAGAAAGATTGTTAGGATAAAGAAATTACCGACAAGAAACAACAAGGTCTTTGTCTGCACAATGAAGAAGTCATGAGTTCACTATAGGATGGTACTAACTATTATACCTTGCCTTTTTATTCCTTTGCCCCATTTTCAATATAGAGAAGATATTTATGCACATCCTTGTTTCCAGGCCTTTCCAAAGCAGTTCACTGATGATTACTTCTCAAACCACCTGTACGGTCAGGAGGCGAGGAAGGTATTCATACAACACCCATGGTTCAATATTGAAGTGTTCTTGAAGAGGACAAAGGATGGACGGTCAAGCATCCACGGGCACTGGCCTAAAGTTACAAAGACCTTCAATATCAATGAAGGCTCAATATTCGCCTTCTACTTCAGTAGTTTTCCAGATGAGATACATCTTCTATGTACCGTCTATGATGCTAATTTCGAAAGGTTATAGATGTTGCATGTGAAACTTGGTCCTGGTGTAGTTGTGTAATGGGGTAGCTGAGTGCTGAAGCTATATGATGTTGTACTCTGATGTATTTCAATTATGAAAATGAAATATATTGTGTGCTTAATATGAAATGTCAATTAGATTACTAAATGGATTATGAATAATCGGATAATTAGCCCGCTAATTGTGTTTTTCTATTGCAAATGGTTATTGAGAAAACACCATGTGCGATGCATTCAATAACGCACACAGTTTCTCGGAATAAACCGTGTTAGATTAATGAACAATCACACACGACATCCTCTTGAAAATTGTTTGCGTTAGGCCACCTGGCACAAATGTTTACCACATAAAAATTGTGTGTGATGGACAACCTTTGCCACACAGTTTCTTTTATGCATCGTGTGTGATGCATTCAATAGCGCAAATGATAAAATTATTAATATCATGTGCAATGGCAAAGCTACCACAAACGATTTAACGGGACAAATTGTGTGTGATGTACCTGTGAACGGAAACGTTTTCCTTGGAGCGACTGTGTGGGATGTACATATGAACGAAAACATTTTCCTTGGAGCGACTGTGTGGGATATACATATGAACGGGAACGTTTAGCGGGGACTGACTGTCTGGGATGTACTTGCGAACGGAAACAATTTCACCGTATAATTGTATTTTTTAGCTCTATTGTATGTATTTCCGTATTTGAGCGCTCGCCGGTCGCACACGACCTCATTTTGCCGTGCGTGTGTGCCAGGAGGGCATATCCCCGACGGTTTCTGGGTCGTGTGGGAAGGACCCCCCTATCGCCCAAACTCACTTGGCGACGGATCTGAAGGCCGTTGGGGAATGGGGTTAAAAACCGTTTGTTTAGCAGCTCATTGTACTAGTTCCTGGCTATACTGCGTGCACCATGGCTTAGGGCGGCGCTTATTTGGTGGAGGGGTCGGTGATTTGGGTGGAAGGTGCCGCACTTGCGCCGGCAGTCGGGGTATATGGGATGTGGAAGGAGGAGGATGATGGGGTCGGGTGTGGATTACCTGCCTGGATAGGCGAGACCGAGCAGCGTGAAAGAGGGTCGCCGGCAAGGAGGCAGCGCTGCAAGCAAGGAGTGAAGGTTTCAACTTGGGAAGGAAGGCGGAAAGAGGAGAAATGTGGCTTTTGGTAAGGGGGAGGGGGCGGGGTGATATGTCCATTTTGCATCATGCTTTTATATCAATATTTATTGCATTATGGGCTGTTATTACACATTATATCTCAATACTTATGGCTATTCTCTCTTATTTTACAAGGTTTACCATGAAGAGGGGGGATGCCGGCAGCTGGAATTCTGGCTAGAAAAGGCGCAAACATTGGAAACCTATTCTGCACAACTCCAAAAGACCTGAGACTCCACGAAACAACTTTTTGGATTTAATAAGAATTTATGGGCAAAAGAAAGAGGCCAGGGGGCCCATACCCCTGTCCAGGAGACAGGGGGCGCGCCCCTACCCTAGGGCGCGACCCCCTATCTCCTGGGCCCCCTGGTAGGCCTCCGGCGTCCATCTTCTGCTATATCATCACTTTTCCCCTGGAAACAATCGTGCGCAAGCTTACGGGACGAAACTGCGCCGCCACGAGGTAGAACCTTGGCAGAATGAATCTAGGGCTCTGGCGGAGTTGTTATGCCGGGGACACTTCCCTCCGGGAGGGGGAAATCATCACCAATGATCCTCTCATCGGGAGGGGGTCAATCTCCATCAACATCTTCAC
Source organism: Triticum dicoccoides (assembly GCF_002162155.2). Taxonomy (NCBI): domain Eukaryota; kingdom Viridiplantae; phylum Streptophyta; class Magnoliopsida; order Poales; family Poaceae; genus Triticum; species Triticum dicoccoides. Next base: position 153,190,655 of record NC_041389.1, read on the forward strand.
CAACACCATCTCATCTCAAAACCCTAGTTCATCTCTTGTATCCAATCTTGTATCAAAACCACAAATTGGTACCTGTGGGTTGCTAGTAGTGTTGATTACTCCTTGTAGTTGATGCTATTTGGTTTACTTGGTGGAAGATCATATGTTCAGATCCTTTATGCATATTATTACTCCTCTGATTATGAACATGAATATGCTTTGTGAGTAGTTACGTTTGTTCCTGAGGACATGGGTGAAGTCTTGCTATTAGTAGTCATGTGAATTTGGTATTCGTTCGATATTTTGATGAGATGTATGTTGTCTCTCCTCTAGTGGTGTTATGTGAACGTCGACTACATGACACTTCACCATTATTTGGGTATAGAGGAAGGTGTAGGGAAGTAATAAGTAGATGATGGGTTGCTGGAGTGACAGAAGCTTAAACCCTAGTTTATGCGTTGCTTCGTCAGGGGTTGATATGGATCCATATGCTTAATGCTATGGTTAGGTTTACCTTAATACCTTCTTTTGTAGTTGCGGATGCTTGCAATAGGGGTTAATCATAAGTGGGATGCTTGTCCATGTTAGGGCAGTACGCAAGCGCCGGTCCACCCACATATCAAATTATCAAAGTACCAAACGCGAATCTTACGAACGTGATGAAAACTAGCTTGATGATAATTCCCAATGTGTCCTCGGGAGCTCCTTCTTCATTATTAGAATTTCTCCAGGCTTATCCTTTGCTACATAAAGGATTGGGCCACCTTGCTGCACTTTATTTACTTTTGCTCGTTACTATTTATCTTATCACAAAACTATCTATCACCTACTATTGCAGTGCTTGCAGAGAAAACCTTACTGAAAACCGCTTATCATTTCCTTCTGCTCCTCGTTGGGTTCGACACTCTTACTTATCGAAAGGACTACGATAGATCCCCTATACTTGTGGGTCATCACCGAGAGGTAGATATTTCCGCGGAAGCCGAAAATTTGGAATCCCTTCAGCGAAAAAACTGGCGCGCAAAGTGTCATCAGACACGGCCCCTTATTCAGAAACGTGTACGATATGTGAACATCACAAACGATTCAGATAACTTAACCCGTGTGTGAGTTTGAACGTCAAAAATTTTGGTTTGAATTTCCCTGGTTACAGTGGTCATCCACGTCATTGCATAATTTGGGTACACAAAGGAGACTACAGCACACCCACACTTCTTAATCGAGCAAGTTCAGCAATTAAATAGAGCTAGCTGACCTAAACATTACTCTAAGAATGTAAAGACAGACGCTCTTAATTAAACAAAACAAAAAGTACTAGTACTATGGCTGGTGCTCGTCGATATCCGTCGGCACCTCCATGTCCAGCTCGAGCCCGACGGTCTCCTGGGGAAGGGGATCCATGGCATCGAATGCACCATACCCCGCAAGCATCTCGCCATCCGCGTTCGCCATATATTTGGAATAGGCCGCCATGAGATGGGCCTGGGCGGCCGCGATCTGGGCTTTGGCGGGCTCCGTCATGGCAAGGTATGCCGCGCGAGAACGGACGACTGCTCGAACTCTCTCGGTGATTGCCAACTCTTTGGTCGCGGGTTGCCGACCATTGAGAAACTTCGTTCGATTTGTGCGGTGACCGCCACGAGCTAGGCATGGATGGCCTCGACATGGTTGTGGGCGGCCTCCATCAGGGATAAGGCCGCTGCTATAGAATGGATAACTGTTGTGCCGCTCTCGCCAGTTGCTATCCCAGAGGCAGATGCGGTTGCCGCCGCCTGAGAAGCAACAATGGCTATTTGGCCTGCCTTGGCCGCCCGGACGCAGACTGTGGTCGCCCTCATGAAGCTTGTTAGCACGCGTCTGGCGGTTGCGTCCGCGCTCTCTCCGGAGTGGGCCGGTGAAGTTGCCCTCACGATGCGGGTCCACGTCCCCATCTTTCATCGGCGACGATTAAACAGTGCTCCAAGATATTTTGTGCTGCATATCACACGGTTGGTGATAATAAACTGTGTGCAATCTACTTGATTTTTCGTCTTGATTTGAATTACATAATGGGGTCACATCTCCAAAGGATGGTGTTTGAATTGCTAGAACTTTTATCTGCAGTGAACATGCAACTATAGGTGTGTCATTAAAAAATTGCAATTATCCAGGGTTCATTTGGACGTTTTTATACATTAACTTGGTTTTGTAGGCATTTCAGGTGCATAATTGAAATTTAAACTACATGCACATGCTCCAGTGCATATAAACTGGTTGAAAAATCAAATCTGTGTCCTTGGTTGCATGCTTAGGTCCCATGCAAGAAATGGGAATGAATTTCAAACACCCTGCCACCGTCACTTGGCCGCAAACATTGAGATACTTTGTTTTTAAATTCTAGTAAATCCAAAACTCATGTGAAATTCATGAAACTTGGCATGCTATCATGCAGTGGCATCAACATGCCGTGGTAAAAAATTTGTCCCATTTGGGGCAGGTTTGGGTATAAGCTTCTCCCAAACCAGAGCTTCTCACAACAAGCGTGATGATTTCGGTAGGGAACGTGCCACCTTTGGGGACGAAATGATATCCGTTGCCTCTTATTGCTACCAAAAAATTTCTAGTGTCAACATAGAACAACAGGAGTGCTGTGTTTAATTTTGGAATTTTTCGGGGTTTGTATGGACATTTTTATACATTAACTGGGTTTTCTAGGCATTTTATGTGCACAATTCAAATTTGAACTACATGCACATGCTCTAGTGCATACAAAGTGTGACGCCCGGATAATTAAGCTACATTAATTCCATGCTAATGATTCCACGTCACCTTGGTTACTGTTGTTAATCTCGCGTTAGTTCGAAACCGATCCAAATTCAAATTTGAAAATCAAGTCAAACATCAAAAGTTTTGAAACTCTAAAACTAAAATGTTCAAAATGGGACAAATAAATCCTAAGTAATAATGGTGGAGAAACCACATTTTTTTATAAAAATTTAGTTGCACTTAAATAGTTAAAACAATAGGTAAAACAATTAAATAATTGCTTATTGTAATTCATAAAATATTAAACCATTCATTTAGTTGCCCGTCAGTAGCATAATTAATAGTACTAATATATGAACTGTTTTATATTTTGTAAAACTAAAATAAATTAGAAACTAAAAGAAAACATTACAAAAAATAGAGACTAAAAACAAAAGAGGACCCCTGGCCAACTGGGCCAATAGGCCCAGCTGGCCACCCCCGCGGCCTAGCCGGCACACCCCGGCTGTATAACCTCACTCCCCCGTAACCCTATCCCAACTACCCCACTCCTCCACATCTCTCTCTCGTTCTCCCCCACCCTCGCTGGATATGGATCGAGCCCGATCCCCTCCCTCTCACTGCTCGTACTGGATCGGGGCACGGAACCGCCGCCGCCGTCCACGATCACCGGAGCCACCCCCTTGTCTACCTCCACCTCGTCGGACGCCTCTACATCATCTCGTCCCCGCCGCCCTAAGCTCCTCTGCCCCGACCCGACGCCATCGCCCGTTGTCGGGGATATACCCCGCGGCGTAAACCGATCGGAAGTTAACCCGACCGGACTTGGCGGTTTATTTGAGGTCCCGCTGGCACTTGGCGGTATTCATCTGGTGACCCGCCCAGACCTGGCGATTTACTAGCAACCCGCCAGGACGTTGTAACTCCCTGGTGACCCGGCGGACGGGTCAGAGGAGCGACAAGACCCGGTGGCCCGTCTGGCGGTTCATGAAGACCGGTTCGACTATTGTGGGCTGGTTTATGAGGAAAGCATATGGACTATTCTCCTACAAAGGAAGCAAGACTAGGACTCCACTTGTAATAGAGTAATCCTAATCCAACTAGGACTAGTCATGTAAACCGCCCCTTCAACATATATAAGGAGGGGCAGGGCTCCCCAAAGAGGGACAAGCTATAGACAACAAGAAACAATATCTAGGGCTAGACACAAAGAAGAGAGCCGGTTTACGGCGACTCCCTCATGATGATAATGAGACATAGCCTCAAACAACATGTAGGGTTTTTACCGGATGATGTTCCCCGGGGCCCGAAGCTGTCTAAATCCCTGTCTTGTGTTGCATCTCTCGATTCCGCTCAACCCCTGTGAAGCTACCACATAGATGCGTTGGCCTTGCAACTAAGTCCTGATGCTAAGGACATCTGCCGTGACAAATCCACGATAGTTGGCGCCCACCGTGGGGCCTGCGTACGATGGTGTTGAGTTCTTGTAGGGATCTCTTTGAGGGATCGAGGAGTTCGCAATTTTTCTGCCTGAACAAGAGCCGACTGTCGGTGTACTAGAGTAGGGGTACCCTAGTATCCCAAACTTGTGCACGGGCAGTCGCAGCACCCCGCGGCAAGGCTTGCCAGGCGATCGACAAGATCCTCCGAGGCTCCTTAGGAGACAAGACCCCGGCAAGAGGAGCTTGCCGGGAAGCCATTCAAGAACAAAGTATTCAAGCCAAGAAGACAAGGCCCCGGCAAGAGGAGCTTGCCGGGAAGGCCAACCAAGGCATCTCAAGAAAGCTTGCCGCGACGCGCCACGCGTCCCGGCAAGGCCGGTGAGCGACAAAGCTCCCGGGCCCGACTAGACAACAACCGCGGCAAGGCACTTGCCGCGGCAAGCAGCCACTCCGCACCCGCACTCCAGCACATCCACCCACGTGTCGCCCTGGGGCCCTTCCAGGCGCGCGTGGCGAGAGGCTGTGCAGCCAGGGGTGCACGGTGGCAAGCGGCGCTGACAAGAAGGCCATCGTGGCGATCGGTGGCGTCCCTAACGGTCTCTTTCTGCACTATTTGGGCGACGCAGACGGGCATTTAATGCCTTTGTCCCCTGCCGTCAGAGTTAGGTATGATACACTATATCTACAGTATAGGTAGTTGTACCTACCACATTCTTTTTCCATTTTTTCCCTTTTTGTCTGTGTTGCCACCTGTCGGTGACCCCTTGAGCATATAAAAGGAGGCCCATGCACAACGTAGAGGGGGTTCGACTCATTCGAAGCTAGAAACACTCTCACGCTCGGTCTTGTAGCTCTGATCGCTCCCGAGCAAGAACTGGAAATACACAGACAAGCAGCAGTAGGAGTGTTATCTCTTCGGAGAGCTCCGAAGCTGGGTAAACTGCTCGTGTGCATTGCCTCGATCTGCTCTTCGTGCGACCTCCGTCCCCACGTCGAACCAAAAGGGGCTCGGTCCGCCGGTCCCATAGGTGTTCGTGGATCAGTTTCCCCGACATCTTTGCCGCACCAGGTAGGGGGCGTCGAGATTGTGTGAACCTAATTCGGCGTGCACACGAGGTAGATCTTCATCACCTTCATCGACATGCCACCGAAGAAGAAGGCTTCGGAGGCAGCAGTTCCGTCCGCGTCGATTCCACCGCCACCGAAGCAAACGGGTGGTGGAGTAGATGCCGACGGAAGAACGGGCGTCGACGAGGGTGCCCACAGTGCTGCCAAGTCCAAGGATAAGGAAGCACAGACCTCGGCGTCCGTACGCGCACCGCGCCCGTCCCAGGAGGCGCGGGACCAACAGCGTCATGGTGTTCGCAGTGCCATACGTTCGCTGGGCCAAGATCAAGCTGGTGGATTTCGTGGAGTTCAAGACCAGCATGCACGCCAGCATGCTGGCCCCAGCGAGGTATGGTCGCCTGGACGGGATACTGCTCCTTCTAACATAGTTAGAAGTCCGAGCATATCCCGCTCCTCGCACCGTTCGCCGCTGCCGCCCACCACTCCAGCAGAAGCCTTGGCGCGAGCTCAACTGCTTCTGGATTACCCTCCGACGGCGGACAAGACTGACGAATCGAGGGCCACCATTTAGAGTCTCATTGGCTTTGCCAACGGCGACACTGCGCGGCAACCAAGCACTTCGTTGCCGCGGCAAGATTGCCGGACGCGAACCGATGGCGACAAGACCAATGGGGGTGCAATCTCCATGCACTCTCCACCCCGAAGGCCAAGATCGCCGACTCGTCGGATCCACCCCGACAGCGACTCCACCGCGTCATCGGATCCGCGAGCTTGTCGCGATCAGCGCCAAGTTCTTCATGAACGACAGCAAGAGGACGCTCGTACTCGCATCGAGCGCCGAAGGGAAGCACGGCGTCAATCTGACCAGCGTGCTGGGCCCTCTATCGACATGCATGCGCCAGGGGAACCAGGAGACTTGCCGTACGCGGTAGGTTGCCCTGCGTTCACTCGTGAGCTGCGGCAAGTCCAGTGGCCCAGGAAGAAGAATTTCAAGCCAGATGTACCGGAGAAGTACGATGGCAAGTCGCATCCGTCGGAGTTCCTCAGCATCTACACCATCGCGGTGGAGGCTGCCGGGGGACGAGACGACAAGATCCTCGCCAACTACTTCCCGCTGGTGCTCAAGCCCAATGTCAGATCCTGGCTCATGCACTTGCCGGACAACTCCATCTCCTCTTGGGCAGATCTATGCCATCAGTTTGTCGGCGCCTTCACAGGTGGCCACAAACCCCATGGCCAAGAAAGCGATCTTCATCTGCTCACCCAGAAGGAAGGAGAGCCCCTGCGCAAGTACATTCAGAGATTCAGCTGCGTAGAACACAACATCCCAGACGTCCACCCTGCCGCAGTCATCAGCGCGTTCCATCAGAACGTGCGAAACTGCAGGATGCGGGAGGAGATGGCGATGTGCAAGATCAGAGACGTCAGCGAGCTATATGCCCTGGCTGACAAGTGCGCACGTGCTGAAGAGGGGAGGAGGCTCCCCGGAGAGAATACAGGAGCAGGAGGATCTGACAGTGAGGATGCTGCCCCGGCAAAGAAAGGCCGGCAGCGGAACAACAGAAAGAAGAAGGGCAAAGAAGTGCTGGTTGTTGAGCAGTTCGGCAACAGAGGTGGCTCCAAGAAAGCTAAAGTTGGAAGCTCCGGCAAGGAGAGCCAGGCTGTGGCGGCCGCCGACAAGCAGGACAGCTCCGGCAAGCAATACTGCAAGATCCACCGCACCAAGGGCCATGACCTCCAGAGCTGCAAGAAGGTCGAGCAGCTTGTTGAGCAGCAGAAGACTGAGTACGAGCGACGCGACAAGGAGAAGGCCCAGGAAGGTGCTGGAGGAGCCAGCAACAAACGCCCCGGCCGGGGAGGACGCCGCGGCAAGGCCAAGCAGCGGCAAGGAGACAGACCTCCCCGTGGCCGCGACAAGGACGAAGATGACAACGACGACGAAGATATTGATGATGATGAGGCAGATGAGCAGGAATTTCAGAAAGCCACAGAGGTCCTGTGCATTGACGGTGGTGCTTCTCTCCATACTTCGCACCGCCAGCTCAAGCAGTGGATGCGGGAAGTTAATGCAGCAGAACCATCCATAGAGTCACGCAAGCCTCTGAAATGGTCCAGCATGCCTATCATCTTTGATATCGAGGACCACCCTGATCGCATAACTGCGGTCGGGTGCTTGCCGATGTTGGTTTCACCAACTATCCGCAACCTCAAGGTTACAAAGATGCTACTTGACGGCGGGGCCGGCTTGAACCTGATCTCTTCCGCGGTCCTCCACAAACTCCAGATCCCGGACAGCGAGCTCGAAGAGTCCGGCACGTTTCAAGGAATCAACCCGAGAAGGAGCAAGCGGAAGGGAAAGATCACACTACCGGTGACATTTGGCAGCGAGCTGAACTTCAGAACTGAGAGGGTCACTTTTGACGTTGCTGGCTTCCCATTGCCCTACAATGGGATACTCGGCCGTCCTGCGATTGCCAAGTTCATGGCAGCCTCTCATTATGCCTACAACATGCTGAAGATGCCAGGCCCGATAAGTGTCATCTCTGTCCCTGGCGACAAGAAGGATGCCCTTATCTGCGCCGACAAGATTTACCGGGAAGCAGCAGCCACAGCTGATCGCAAGCCTCTTGCCGCTGAAGCTCCCGGGGGGAAGAAGAAGACCAAGTCCGGCAAGAGCTCTGATGCCCACTCTGGCAAGCGCACCTCTTCGGAGTGCTGTGCTACCGTCGAGGATGCACCATCGAGCTCCACCGGCAAGTGTAAGAAGACGATGGCGGCTCCACCAGAGACCAAGAAGGTGTCCGCCAAGGAGGACGGCACTGGTGGTACCTTCACCATCAGTGCCACTCTTGACCCTAAATAGGAAAGCGCGCTCATTGCTTTCCTGCGGGCGAACGTCGACGTGTTTGCATGGCAACCGTCTGATATCCCTGGTGTTCCCAGGAATGTAATTGAGCACCACCTAGCCGTTTGTCCTCATGCACGGCCCGTCAAGCATAAAGTCAGGAAACAAGCAGTGGAGCGCCAAGAGTTCATCGCAGAAGAAATCAAGAAGTTGGAAGCAGCAGGCCTTGTCAGAGGAGTGCTCCATCCCATGTGGTTGGCCAATCCTGTAGTCGTGGTCAAGGCCAACGGAAAATGGAGGCTTTGTATCGATTTCACTGATGTCAATAAAGCTTGTCCCAAAGACCCATTTCCCTTGCCGCGCATTGACCAGATTGTTGACTCCACGGCCGGATGTGATTTGCTTTCATTTCTTGATGCATACTCAGGATACCATCAGATCTTCATGGCAGAAGAGGATGAGGAGAAAACCGCATTCATCACCCCATGTGGCACATACTGTTTCGTACGGATGCCTTTTGGTTTAAAGAATGCTGGTTCAACATTTGCAAGGGTAGTCCACGTTGCTTTTGAGCCACAGATACACAGAAATGTGGAAGCCTACATGGATGACATAGTGGTCAAGAGCAAGGACAAGGCTACTCTGATTCAAGATTTAGATGAAACCTTTGCAAATCTGCGCAAGATCAACCTCAAGCTTAACCCTGAGAAGTGCGTGTTTGGAGTCCCTTCCGGCAAGCTTCTCGGGTTCTTTGTGTCTCTGCGGGGAATTGAAGCCAATCCCGACAAGATCAAGGCCATCGAGCAGATTGAAGCACCGAAGCGCGTCAAGGATGTACGAAGACTTGCCGGTTGCGTGGCTGCTCTCAGCAGGTTCATCTCTCACTCTGCTGAGCGCGCCCTGCCGTTTTTCAAAATATTGAAAAAGGCAGGTCCGATGAAATGGACTCTGGAAGCGGAGGCTGCACTGCAGGACTTGAAGAGATACCTGTCCTCCACTCCAATACTTGTCGCACCTAGGCCACAAGAGAAGTTGCTGCTGTATCTAGCGGCAACCAATCAAGTGGTTAGTGCTGCGTTAGTGGCGGAGAGGGAGGCGGATGATGAGACCGCAACCACGGCAAGTGCATCCAGCGACAAGCAGGGGGCTTCGCCGACAAGCTCTGGTCCCGACAAGGATGGATCTGCGCAGGTGCGCGAGGAGGTGCAGAAGAAAATGGTGCAGCACCCAGTTTACTTTGTCAGCTCCCTTCTGCAGGGGGCTAGGTCAAGGTACTCTGGTGTGCAGAAGCTGCTTTTCGGCCTTCTCATGGCCTCGAGAAAGCTGCACCATTACTTTCAAGCACATGAAATCACAGTTGTCACTCGCTTTCCGCTGAAGAGGATACTGCAGAATCCAGAAGCAACAGGCAGGATTGTCGAGTGGGCGCTGGAAATGTCAAGCTTTGGCCTTAAGTTTGAGAGCACTGGCAGAGTTCATAGCAGAGTGGACGCCAACACCAGATGAAGAAATTCCAGAAACGAGCATCCCCGTTAAGGAGGCAAGCAAAGAGTGGCTGATGTACTTTGATGGTGCCTTCTCGCTGCAAGGCGCCGGTGCTGGCGTGCTGCTTGTCGCACCCACCGGAGAGCACCTCAAGTACGTAGTCCAGATGCACTTTCCCAAGCCACAAGGAACAAACAATACTGCAGAGTATGAAGGCTTGCTTGCTGGGCTCAGGATCGCAGCAGACCTTGGGATCAAGAAGCTCATTGTCAGGGGTGACTCGCAGCTTGTTGTCCGCCAAGTGAACAAGAACTATCAGAGTCCATTGATGGAAGCTTATGTTGATGAAGTGAGAAAGCTAGAAGAGCACTTTGACGGCCTACAGATGGAACATGTTCCAAGAGCTCAGAATGACATTGCTGATGGACTGTCAAAGTGCGCCGCACTAAAATTACCTGTGGAACCAGGGATCTTTGTGCTCAAGCTGACTCAACCATCCGTGACACCTTCAGCTGGACAGACCAAGAAGAGGAAGTTGATTTCTGGCGACTATTTTCCGACAGAGCTTCCCGAAGCCGCCGCCAAGAAGGTCCCCAAGATCAACGCCAAGGGTGCTGAGGAGCAGTATGCTCCGGCGAGCCCTAGGGTTTCTTCCGTTGAAGCAGACGCTCCCGACAAGTTTTGCTCCGGCAAGCTTGCCGGGGAGCATCAAGCTCCGGCTGAGCCGCAGGTTCTTGCCATAGAAGAGGATGTTCCCGCAGCAGCAGATATGCCTTTAGTCCTTGTTGTCGAGCCGCAAGCTCCAGCACGGGCACAGCAGATTGTCCATTTCCTTCAGACAGGAGAACTTCCCGAAGAGAAAGAAGAAGCGGAAAGAGTAGCCCGGCAGTCAAGTATGTACAAGTTTGTCGACAACACACTGTATAGAATAAGACTCAACGGTGTGAAATTGAAGTGTATTTGCCGGGAAGATGGACAACAGCTGTTGGCAGAGATACATGGAGGCATATGTGGTCACCACATTGGGGCAAGAGCACTTGCCGGCAAAGCGTTCCGGCAAGGTTTCTTTTGGCCGACAGCCCTCCAGGATGCAACTGCACAAGTAACCAAGTGTGAAGTGTGCCAGTTCCATTCCAAGCAGATACACCAGCCATCTCAAGCTCTCCAGACGATCCCTTTATCCTGGCCATTTTCAGTCTGGGGGCTCGACATCCTCGGCCCCTTCCCCCGAGCTGTCGGGGGCTTTGAGTTTTTGTACGTCGCCATCGACAAGTTCACAAAGTGGCCGGAAGTGGAACCAGTGAGGAAGGTGACAGCACAGTCAGCAGTCAAGTTCTTGAGGTCGATTGTTTGCCGTTTCGGGATCCCTAACAGAATCATCACCGACAACGGCACGCAATTCACGAGCCGCACCTTCATGCAGTACGTCCAAGATCTTGGCGCCAAGGTCTGCTTCGCTTCTGTTGCTCATCCGAGAAGCAATGGTCAAGCGGAGAGGGCAAATGCTGAAGTGCTGCGAGGACTCTAGACCAGAACTTTCGACAGGTTGCGCAGGTGCGGAAGAAACTGGATCGAGGAGCTGCCGGTGGTTCTTTTGTCGATCAGAACAACGCCAAATCGAGCCACTGGCCAGACACCTTTCGCTCTAGTCTACGGAGCAGAGGCAGTTCTCCCCACGGAACTCGTATACGGGTCGCCCCGAGTGCTCGCTTATGATGAGCTTGAGCAAGAGCAGCTGCGACAAGATGACGCGCTGCTCCTTGAGGAAGACCGTCTTCAGGCTGCTGTACGAGCTGCTCGATATCAGCAAGCTTTGCGCCGCTATCATAGCCGCAAAGTTAAAGCCAGAAGTTTCGAGGAAGGCGACCTTGTTCTTCGGCGCGTTCAGTCCGCCAAGAATTCCAACAAGTTGACGCCGAAGTGGGAAGGCCCTTATCGGGTGAAACGAGTCACTAGGCCTGGTGCTGTCCGCCTTGAGACCGAAGATGGCATTCCGGTGAGCAACTCCTAGAACATTGAACATCTTCGTAAGTTTTACCCATAAGGGCGCGGTTGCCGGAAGCTGTTCCGGCAACCACCTTTTGTACAAGTCTTGTCACTGTTGCATGTAATCCTTCGTACAAAGCCGGGCGCAGACCCCGTGCATAAATAAAGCTCATGTGCTCCGCACACCTTGTCAATTTCATGCTTTCTTCCTTTTTGCATGCATTATCTAACACTTTGTGCAGCACCTGCCTCCGGTAAGCAATAACGAGCCATAAGGCTCCATATCTTTATTTTCTCTTCTTTCTCTTTCTCAAAAGAAGGAAAGGTTCCCTCGCACACAAGTTTGTCGGGGGGAAAGGAGAAGATAATGGTGTGGACTAGGCGTCGTTCAAGGGAAGTTTCGCCTTGCCGGGAAGCAGACAACAGAAAAGCTAAGTTGCCAAAGTTTGAGCAATCAGTTTTTAAATTTTTAAGTTATCTTCCTTGAACGATCGTGCTTTGTATGGAAAACCTGTGCGCGGAGGAACCAACTCATAGCTAGTTGCGCCCTTACTTTGTTTCGAGTCCGCTCAACAACTTAAGTGAGCTGCGACTAGCTGCGACAAGGTTGCTTGTCGGTAGCGGCGCCGCCAGCAGGCTGCTGATGTTCCGCACTCAGCGCTCGCGGCAATGGTGCCTGCGCCGGCAAGTTCCCTAAAGAGCGTAGGGAAGAAACATACAAAGCCAAGAGTCAAGCAAAGGAAATAACATATCAATCACTACCCAAAATAGAGTTATATTACAAAATAACTTGTCGCGGCTCTAATAAAGTGTTTTCATGGCATGACTAGCAGCGGCGAGAACAGAAGAAAACGGGCGGCCTAATCTACGCGGCCACCATCGACCCTCTTGACCTCATTCACCTTGTCCACAATGGGTGCGACAAGGGCTTTGAGCGCTTCCAGATCGGCGTCTGCCGGCAGCTTCTTGAGGACGTTGGTGAAGTTGAGGCCTGGATTGCGGAAAGCCACTTTCACCAACACCTTCTCCAGAACTCTGGCATAGATCATGCGCGACTCGTCGGCCAGCTGCTTTGGGATCCTCTCTCGGAGCTGCTGGAGGGCTGTCGCCACGCCTTTGAAGAACAGGGTGAGCTTGGCGCTGGGTTGAAGATTCTCGTCGGAGGAGTACCCAAAGTCCTCCACTCCCAGCTGCGCCAGCTCCCTGTCAATGACTGCGGCAATGTTCACCAGGCCCTCCGTCCAGAGCTCCACCGTGTCCTTGAAGGTGTTCTGGGTTTCGGCGGCCCTCGCCAGCAGCGCTTCGTTGCCCTTGATCTCCTCCTTCAAGTCCGCCTCCCGCTTCTTGGCGCCGTCCAGCGTCTGAGTCAAGGTGGCCAGCTTCACCTCAAGATCAGCGTTGGAGTCCCTGGCGGCGTTCAGCTCTTTGCCCCTCTCGGCAAGAAGACCCTGCAGCTCGCCGTGGGCGGCGGCATCCTTCTCGCGCTCAAGCTTGAGCGCGGCAAGCTCCTCGCCGCTCACCTTCAGATCAGCCTCCAGCTGCGCCACCTTCGCCTCCAGCTGCTTCTTGGCGGCCTCGGCAGCTGCGGCGGCATCCTTGGCTTCCTTTAGGGCCCCGCCAACTGATTGCTCCCGCGCGGCAAGATCCTCCTCGTGGCTGTCGAGGTTAACTTTCCGTTGCGCCAGCTCACCTTCTTGTGCAAACAGCTTCTCGCCGGTGAGCCGCTGTTGCTCTTCAGCTTCGGCCTTCTCGAGGAGGAAGGCCTTCCGCTCTTCAGCAAGTTGCTCCCGCTCCTCCGCCAAGGCCCGGAGAGCTTCCTGGCGAAGACCCCAGAGCTCCTCCGCGCGCTTCTCAATATCCACGCTCGCCTTTGCGACAAGTGCTTCCCGGGACTCCAGCTTGGCTTGGCGGGCGCGGTAGAGTGACATCAGCCTCCGTAGCAGCCGCTCCTCCTCAGGCTCGTTGCTGCTGCTTCCCGGCGCGTCGACAATCGACAACCCAGCGGAGGCAAGCACCTCCCCATCCAGGGTTTCTCCTTCAACCGGTGCCCTGGAGCTCAACACCCAGGGGAGCTTGATGAAAATGCCCTCGCCGGCCTTCAGATAGGCGCCGGGCTGGGGCTCCTCAGAGCCTGCCGCTACGGCGGCAGCGGAGGGATCGGCGGTCGGTGTAGCGCCTGGCGCTCCTGCGGCCTCAGGGCCGTCAGTGCGATCGCCCGATCCCTCGCCAGCTTCCGCGGTGGCAGCCTTGGCGGCCTCTTCGCCGGCGGGCTCGTCAGCGCCAGCTCCTTCTTCGGTGGCCGCGGCATCATCAGTATCGCCGCGCGTGTTCTCCTCGCCGCCCGCCTTGGTCTCCATCGGCTCCGTGGAGGGTGGATCTGACGACCGGAGAAGAAGGAGAAGTCAAGCAAACATTCGAAAAGAAAAATCAGAAGAAGAACACAGGGGAAGATTCAAGCAAGGGATTACCTATACTGGGGTCCATGGTCATGGGCTCCACCACCGGGGGATCACTACTGCTGCCTCTTGCCGGAGACTCCTCCCTTGCCGGAGACTCCTCTCTTGCCGGAGATTGCTCCCTTGCCGGAGAACGCTCCCTTGCCGGGGAATCATCCCTTGGCGGTGTAGTGGAAGCAGATGGCACGTCGGAGGCGGTTTCCGAGCCCTCCTGGTGAAGCTGTTCTGCTCCTACACAAACAAACCGACAGTCGGATGTCAGCAAAGAAAAGAGCACCCGTGCGCGCCCAAAAGCAGAAAGTAAATCATGCACTTACGCTGGGGGCTGCGCTGGGGGCTGCTTCGCGGAGTAGTTGCCAGGTCCGGCAAGATGGTCTCGGGCGCCCCCCCTGCCGTCACGGTGGGCTCGTCCTCGATGATAACCACCGGGACCTTGGCTCTCTTCGCTGCTCTTTGAGCCAACGTCCTGAAAAGGAATAGGTTCAGATCGAAGCAAGTCAGATACAAGACAAAGCAACGAAATTGAAGAACTACAAGTACAGCAGAAAAGCCTTACTCTTCTTCCTCCTCGTCGGAGCTGAGCGCGGAGAGGTCGAAGTCCGGCCCACCTGCAGCGCGACTAGGCAGAGGAGTAGGATCCCTTGTCCGCTTGGCGGGCGCAGTGGCGGTGGCCCGGGAAGACCCCGCTCCGGTTGCCGCAGCGGTACGAGGCGCTCCCGCGGCAACATCGCTTGTCACGGTGGAGCGTGTCGCGCGGCGCGCCAGCTGCTGACTCCTTTGCCGCCCCGCTGCATCCCCGGGTTTGCGAAGGCGCCTTCTTGGTGGAGATGGGGGCTGCGCTGTGGGCTCTGCTTGCTGCAAGCGGCTTGGAGATGGCGGGCTGCTCGCACCCTCGGCGGGCTCGCTCGACTCGGCGTCGGGCGCGGCAAGCTCTTCCTCGCCGTCAAGCCACTCTCGCTCGGCAAGGCTTGCCACCGCTTCTGCCTCTGCCTCCTCCACGGTGAACCCGAACTCGCCCGTGGCCGCGGCTGCCGCCGCCTCTTCCGCCCTGGTGGCGATGCGTTGCATCTCCTCCTCGGTGGTGTCGCGGGTGAGGCTCCTCTGCTCGTCGGCGCGGACCGCCACCTCCACTAGTCCGTCGAAGAACTGCTGCACAACGTCGTCCGCTGGCTCTTGCCACGTTGGGACAAGACCATGCGAGTCGCACAGCGGCATCATCGCGCGGATGCGGTCGAGGGAAGAATTGTTGCACAACGGGATGACCCCCGCCGGCAGCCTGAACCATTCTGGATGTTGGGAGTCATGCTTGAACAGCTCCTTGAGCATCGCATACAGCTCCAGCACGGTGAAGTTAAAATTGAGGCCCGGGCGCAGCCTCATGATATCCGCCGGACCGCCAAACTCCCAAGCGGGTCTCCTCCTCTCTTGCAGGGGGGCGATGCGGCGGCGGAGAAAGTCTGCGCCTACGGTGCCCACAATCAGCCCGGCAAGCCTGAGGCACAGGATTCTGGTGACGGCGATCTTCAGCCTAGCGTCCTCCGGGGCCAAGCTGCTCCAATCGTTGCCGCGCACTACTGGAACTTGGCGCAGGGTGGTGAATGGCTGCGGGTTCTCCTCCATGATCCAACACCAATCAGCTCTCCACTCCTCCCACTTGCTGCAGAGCTCCCCCTCCAGATACGCCTCCTTCTTGCCGGCCCTCGAGATCCAGGCGATCCCGCCAGAAAGAGGCTCTCCTCTCTTGACCCGGGGCATGAAGTAGTGGTGGAAAAGTGCTACGTTTGGGTGGACTCCGACAAATTTTTCACAGAGATGTGCGAAAACTGCCATGGTCAGGACGGCGTTGGGGGTGAAGTCAAGGAGGTGAAACCCGTAGGTGTTCATGATATCATAGAAAAACTCCGAGAAGGGCGTGCAGAGCCCGCAGTAGAAGAACAGTGGAAAGAAGGGATATCCGTATGGAGCCCGTTTCGAAGCGGCGGTGGAGAGTACCTTCGTGCGCTGGATGCGCACGCGTCTCCGTCGACCAGAAGAGGTAGAACCACTCCCTCAGCCCCGCCGCGTCGAGCTCGGAGGGGAAAGTGGCCCGCTCCTTTCGCAGCACCTCGAGCCGCAGCGCCTCGGCTGACTTCGCGACCTTCCCGATCTTCGGAGCCATGGCGAAGGTGGTGGAGGAGTTCGACGGCGTTGGTGGCGACGGCGGAGATGGGGGGCGGGGTACTGCTCTCTCTCAGAGGAAGGAAGCGGCGGAGATTTTGGAGTGGTAACCGGCGAGATGGGCAACTGCCTCTGTTTCCTCTTCTTATAAAGAGGGAGGGGGCGGATGTTACGCTTTTCCGAATAAAGAACCTCCCACGATCTCTCCCACGACGCCGCATTCGACGCGTGCCGTTCGGGAGGTCGCGGCGGATACGGAGTAGGAAACGGCGCGACCCAGGCCGCGTGTTCCCGTGCCCTATTTTGGGCCTGGCCCAACAGCGCTCGGCACCGTGTGTGGCCCAGGCCCGGGGGCTCCTATCGGTGTACTAGAGTAGGGGTACCCTAGTATCCCGAACTTGTGCACGGACAGTCGCAGCACCCCGCGGCAAGGCTTGCCAGGCGACCGCCAAGATCCTCCGAGGCTCCTTAGGAGACAAGACCCCGGCAAGAGGAGCTTGCCAGGAAGCCATTCAAGAACAAAGTATTCAAGCCAAGAAGACAAGGCCCCGGCAAGAGGAGCTTGCCGGGAAGGCCAACCAAGGCATCTCAAGAAAGCTTGCCGCGACGCGCCACGCGTCCCGGCAAGGCCGGTGAGCGACAAAGCTCCCGGGCCCGACTAGACAACAACCGCAGCAAGGCACTTGCCGCGGCAAGCAGCCACTCCGCACCTGCACTCCAGCACATCCACCCACGTGTCGCCCCGGGGCCCTTCCAGGCGCGCGTGGCGAGAGGCTGTGTAGCCAGGGGTGCACGGTGGCAAGCGGCGCTGACAAGAAGGCAATCGTGGCGATCGGTGGCGTCCCTAACGGTCTCTTTCTGGACTATTTGGGCGACGCAGACGGGCATTTAATGCCTTTGTCCCCTGCCGTTAGAGTTAGGTATGATACACTGTATCTACAGTATAGGTAGTTGTACCTACCACATTATTTTTCCATTTTTGCCCTTTTTGTCTGCGTTGCCACCTGTCGGTGACCCCTTGAGCATATAAAAGGAGGCCCATGCGCAACGTAGAGGGGGTTCGACTCATTCGAAGCTAGAAACACTCTCACGCTCGGTCTTGTAGCTCTGATCGCTCCTGAGCAAGAACTGGAAATACACAGACAAGCAGCAGTAGGAGTGTTATCTCTCCGGAGAGCTCCGAAGCTGGGTAAACTGCTCGTGTGCATTGCCTCGATCTGCTCTTCGTGCGACCTCCGCCCCCACGCCGAACCAAAAGGGGCTCGGTCCGCCGGTCCCATAGGTGTTCGTGGATCAGTTTCCCCGACACCGACGTGGGAAAAATTCACATCTATGATGAGTTCATCGGTTCAGATTGAAGACATATTCAGCAGTGACATATGAACGATTGAGTTAAGGGAATTTAGGGTTTGGCGTTCTTCTGTACGACACCGGTGCAATGCGATCCGTCGAATCCGGATAGAGGACGAATTATTTACGGCCGCAGTCGCGTATCGCCAGACCATCAGTTTGCCCAAAGCCTTTTTTGTTGATTAGTACTCCCAGCGCAGAAACCAGAGGCAACAGCGGCGGAAGCTACGGATCAAGTGAAAAGTCCAGACCATGGCATTGTTCCCATCACATCAAGCATCAAGCCCAATGGTTTTAAATACAGTACTAGTATATCTTCGGCTTGTACGTCAACAGAAGCCAAAGCGGTTTTTCTTTGGCCAACTCCGATTGCTACATGCATACAAGGAATCTACCAGGAGATTAATTCAAGAATTAAGGAAGAAAAAGGCTACCACATGGGATAGCACGTGAATATCAAGGAAAAGGAAGGACAACTGCGGTACGTGCATAAACACAGTCTCGGTTTCGCCTCGTTGGTTGACAGCGCCACGGCCTCAAGTCGCCAGTCCGCCGCCGTTGTGGTTTGCCGCGTCGCCAGCGCGCCCACCTCCGTCTGTGAGCCGGCCCACCTTGACGAGTCGCCGGCCATGCCTCCGTTTGCCGCGGCCTTGCCCCAAGCACCCGCTGTCTTCGCTGCTGCACCGGCCGTTGTAGAAACGCCCTCGTCACTCCGCCTCCGGTTCACACATCCCAAGACGCTTGCCTCCGCTTACAAAAGACTCTGCTGCCGGGTTACCTCTACATCGCTTCAGCCTCCGAGTCGCCGCGAGTGGCTGTGTTGAGCCACCGCTCCACCCCCGCCATAGCGCTCCTTGATAGTCTGCAACGACTGGAGCTGCGCGTCAAGCCACCGCTCCGGCCATCAGCAGGCCCCCATCCTTCACGCCCGGCCGCCTCCATTTGAGTCGCCGAGCCAACGCCTCCGGGACTGGCCTCGCTTCAGCTATCACTTGCCGCCAAACCGCCCGGCCTCGCGCCTAAACCGCCGTCTGTCTCGTGCGTGCCGAACGAGAACCCGTCGTGCAAACTGCGCCTTGAGTCGCCCCGGCCAGGCGACCTCGTCATCCGCCCCGTCACCGCTGGCTCTGCCATACTGCGGCACCCCTGCCTTCATCTCTGTTGCCGGCTTGCTCTGCTCGCTGTGGCTTCAACTCAGAGCCACCTCTTCGGCGAAGTTGCTCGTTTCCGCCTTGCTTCTACGGGCCTCACGCCTTGCAAGCTGGCCGCTCACCTCTGCCTCCAGCACTGAGGCTGCAACCTGTCCATCACCGTCGGCTCACCTCGCGACGAGGTGCCACGTTCAGCTGCTGCTTAAAGTTCAGTGTGCAAGGAGCTAGCAAAAGCAACGGAGGAGAGGGCAATCCCACTTCACGGGAAGATTGGTTAGCCAGCCGGCTAAGTTGCACGTGAAGCATTCAGACTATATATATATATATATATAAAAATTGCAATGATAGTATTACATTCAAAGTACTGTTACAAGTACTGCATCAGTCCAAAAAGCATATGGAGCACTACCACTACTACGTGCAAAGATTCTGCGTAAAGATATTTCGTAGCCGAACAAATCAGGTGACCTCCATTTAAATTTATCTTATTAGCATATATTGTCTTTGTCAAAAGAACAATTACTTTGGTATTTGTATTTTATATGCAGGACAATTGGTCATTATGACCGGATCATGGATATATAAATCGCACAATTAATGTCATGCGCTAGCGTATGACCGTGCTATAATGATAAAAAAATGTGCGCAAGACGCCGCCAGGTGCCGCCCTGGTGGTAGGCGGCCCGGACTACTTCAACTCACCGGGACCATCCCTATGGCCGACTCGCCCGTCTGTGCCGGTTTACAACGCCGTGGCCGATTCTCCCGCCCGCACCGGTTTACAATGCCGCGGCCGGTTCATCTGTCCGAGCTGCCTCTGATACTGCGGTCATCTTTGTCGTCCGTCTCTCGCGGCCTGGTCTACATTAACATACCAGGCCGCACCTGTCCACATGAAGATGTTCATTGAATATGAGCAAGTCACAGTTTGGGTAGCCCGTTTTTCTTTCAGCAAAATGGAGCCAAATTATCATATACTATCAACCGCCGTCTGCACTGGATGGCTCAATGGACAGGCATACAAGTGGTCACCACTACAGTTTGGTTAACTTCAAATCGCCAGTTGGAAGGAACCATTGGCCGAGTTGCTGACACGGCTCATACGAGATCATTTATAACCCACCGCAGTCACCTCAACCTTCTGTGGATTCACATCGTGCTATCAACACCAATGATATACAAGTTATGCCGGTTTATATCAGGGTCAAATATGGAGAGTTTCAAGCCAACTCCTCGAGTCAACTTGAGACTCAGGGGGTACGATGACCCGACTCAGCAAATCTTCCCAGTTTCAGCAAATTTAAAAACCCCAGGACAATGGAGGGAAAGATAACCCGGTCTCGGAGGCTACTGTTATTTGAAGGCCGTCAGAAAATTTCCGGCTTAGAAAGTATATGACAATTATAAAATCCCGGCTCAATGAAGAAGTTTCGGGTCATCAGAAAAGATTCCAGTTTAAAATCTGGCTCAAGGGAAGCCAGTCTCACTGAAGCTCTCAAATCCGGTTTAAGAATTTCCGGTTCAAAAAGGAATTAACTTCTCGCAAGTTCGAGTTTAAAGACAGTCAGAAAATTTCCGGCTGAAAATGAAGATTCCGCTTTAAATCCGGTTCAAGGGAAAGATGTCTCCCACAAAGCTTTGAAGCTCTCAATATCCGGTTCAAGATCCCGGTTCAAGAACAATTTAACTCTTGCAAAAAGTTAAAAATTACCGAAGAGGACCTGCTACCATGATGCGCGGTTCAAACATGGGTATCCCGCCTTATTGGCCTAACATATTATTGATCACATGGGGGCTTCTGCTTCATAAAGCGGGGTCTCTGTTCTTTTTTACATCATGCGTGGTTACATGGAGTTGGCCTGTATTAAAGCGACCTCCGGTTTACCCCTTGAATTCGCTTTTCAAAAAGCTTTATGATATCACATGGGGGCTTGGTCATATCCGAACCAATGCGACACCTCTTGATAGGCGAAAGCCACCAGATCACTTGGGGACATGGTCAAGTCTGAACCAGTCACGCCTCTTGATCGGCCTAAGGCCACAGAGTCACTTGGGGGCTTGGTCAAACCCGAACCATTGCCATGCCACTTGACCAGCATAAATGCCACAGTTTCAGTTGGGGACCTGGCTGACTTGAACCATAGCTACACCTATTGGGAGCTTGGTCGTGTCCGACCATGGTAACACCATCTGATCGGCTCAGTAAAGCCTCCTCTTTTTGCAAACGGTTTTATCAATGCCTTTGCTTCCATATTTTTTCATAACTGTTATTTGATTTTTGTTGCATTTTTTAAACCGACAACATTTTAATCCGGTTCAACTGTCAATTACAAATTGACGGAACACGGTCAAATCTTAATCCGGAGACTATCTGCCCGGTTTGATTTTCTATTATCATCCTATTATGGAGTAAACCGGCGTTCATTAACCCGGCTTGACTTTCAATCACAATTTGTCAGTACATGACCAATTATAATCCGGCGATTATTAACCCGGTCTGGTTCGACTACAAGTCACCAGTGTTATATATGGATAATCCGGTGTCTATCATAACCCGGTACGGTTTTATCATAAACCGGCACAATATGGAAGGAGTTATCAGTACTCAAAATTTGGGTTATTACCTCTACTACAAAAATTTGGTAAACCAACAATGTGATTCAATGTCACAGGTATGATATATTGCATATTTAATTATTCTTAAGTGCAGCTTTGGTTATAAACCCGGGTTATATGTTGGGCATTATGACCCGTCCGGCGGTAAACCGCCAGGACACTTTAAACTTGTTGTATGCAGAAACAGGTTGAATAAAGCATGATTATAAATTATCCGGTGTTTATTAAACCGGCCTGGCTTTAAGACGATAAGTCGCCAGTATATGATGGGAAATTATCCGGTGTTTATTAAACCGGCCTGGCTTTGGACTATACGTCGCCAGTATACATTTGGATTGCGCCATTGGAATCATGCGCTTATAAATGATGGGGTTATATTATTCAAAATAGCCAAACTTGGCTGAATTTTCATTATGATATTGGATGAATTTTTCATATCGGATTATATTATCTTGAATAGCCAACATGGCCGGATTTTTATTATGGTTATTAATATTATGATTGAGGTTTTCAAAGTCGCTTTAGCGCAATGGATATTATTTTATCGATGAATATGATTTATTCTGCAACGGAAGGAATAGTCCCGAGTCGCTGCAGGCTTACGACCCAGCACTTGGGGGCTACATTATTCAAATTGAGATTACATGCAAGTCTCATGTCACTGCAAGCATGCACCATGACACTTGGGGGCTAATGCAAAGTCATTCTTTGTTCATCTTATTGAAGACCCGACTCATCACATTACAATGAGCCGGCCCTTGGGTGCTGCCAATTGCTCCTGTCAACAATTCAAGGTACAAAAGCTTTTTATCCATTATATTGAAGGGTACACTGCTCAGTTGGTAAAGCACAATGCTCTTAACCTTATGGACGTGGATTCAAGCCCATGATGGGGGTTACATCATATGATGTTATTTTCATTAAAGTATATATCAAGTCCCAGCCCAATATTATCTTACTGAGCCGGCCCTTGGGGGCTACACATCATTGCTCAAATCTACATGATTATATTTACAAAGTCCCTGCTCATTATTGCATAAATGACCCGGCACTTGGGGGCTACATAATATGTTCAGTTTTTACTAGTGACTGGGATGAACAACATGGATTTCTTCAAAAGTGGCAGTATTGATATTGAAGCAAGTCTTAAGCCATCTCTTTGTTCAGTTCAAGACTTGGGGGCTACAGATAATATGCATATAAGGAGAAATATTTTCAAATTCTCAGTTTTGAGCAAACCGGATTGACCCGGCGTCACCAAACATTACGACCTTGTGTCTGCAACCCGGCGTCATCAATAAACATGAACTGGCATTAGCAACAATCATGACCCGGAATTATCAGTTTTTATAATCCGACAATGGTGGTAATCATAAATCGGCAAGTTCTGCATCTTCAAACCGGCTGAATATCAGATGAGTATTTCAAGACCAACATTTCTTAAGCTGGCGCTTTGGAAGCCGACTCAAGTGGATTATTCTTTGCAATATTTTTCTGAGATACCAACGTCAGCAATTTGACTATGAAGCTGGTTGTTGACCCGGATTTTCTAGAAGGAGGGAATGACAAGGACTTAAGGATGATCAGGTGCCGGTCTACAAGAACTCTTAACCCGGAGCACAACCCGCCAAATTTGTTCTTGTGTTTATATTACGGATCAGTTTAACATGGATAAATCCAAATTAAACTGGGGGCTAATGTCAGGGATATACCCCGCGGCGTAAACCGGCCGGAAGTTAACCCGGCCGGACTTGGTGGTTTATTTGAGGTCCCGCTGGCACTTGGCGATATTCATCTGGTGACCCGCCCAGACTTGGCGATTTACCAGCAACCCGCCAGGATGTTGTAACTCACTGGTGACCCGGCGGACGGGTCAGAGGAGCGACAAGACCCGGTGGCCCGTCTGGCGGTTCATGAAGGCCGGTTCGACTATTGTGGGCTGGTTTATGAGGAAAGCATAAGGACTATTCTCCTACAAAGGAAGCAAGACTAGGACTCCACTTGTAATAGAGTAATCCTAATCCAACTAGGACTAGTCATGTAAACCGCCCCTTCAACATATATAAGGAGGGGCAGGGCTCCCCAAAGAGGGACAAGCTACAGACAACAAGAAACAATATCTAGGGCTAGACACAAAGAAGAGAGCCGGTTTACGGCGACTCCCTCATGATGATAATGAGACCTAGCCTCAAACAGCATGTAGGGTTTTTACCGGATGATGTTTCTCGGGGCCCGAAGCTGTCTAAATCCCTGTCTTGTGTTGCATCTCTCGATTTCACTCAACCCCTCTCAAGCTACCACATAGATGCGTTGGCCTTGCGACTAAGTCTTGACGCTAAGGACATCTGCCGTGACAAATCCACGACACCCGTCGTCGCCGGACCACCTCGTTGGGCCGCCTCCGTCGCCCGCTTCCTCGTCCTCCTCCCCGTCGGCCTCACTAGGCCTCGTCATCCCCTTCCCTCCTAGCACGTGAGGACCCCTTCTCCTTCCGTCCTTTGCCCTCGCTCCCGCACGGTCCCCGCCCTCATCGCCGCTTGCCCGTGGCCACCACGCCCGGGGCACACCCGAACCCGCGGTCATCGCGCCCCCGTCTGTCTCGCGCCGCGTCTCACTGTCGTCGTCGCCCCGTTCCCCTCCGTGCGGGCGCTTGCGCTCACAGCGCGTTGACTACGCCCGTCCATCACGGCGCCCGTGATGTTCCCTGGCCGCCGTCTGGCCGTGCCAGTTGTCCTGCGTGCTCGCCCAGCCGCGGCCCAGTGCGTGCCCGCTCACACCACCGCACCTCGCTGTGCCGCCCCACTCCAGCCACTGTCGCCGGCGCCGCGCCATGCACCGGCCCCCTTCACCCGCTGGCCGCAGCGCCCTATCCGGTGGGCTGGCGCCTGAGAACCACCACCCGCGACCCGTTAAGGCCCCTATCCGAATGACAAGTGGGACCCGCCCCAGAAAATGATTAAAAAAGTGATAATAAAAAGAATTAAAATTAATTAATTAATTAAGCGGCTTAATTAACTTAACTTTCTGCTAGTTAACTAATTAAACTATAATTAGGTAAATCAGAGAATGGCAGGGGGGCCCACCCCTGTTGACCAGTCAAGCTTTGACCGGTCAACTGGGTCCCCCTTGGCCCACCTATCCGCCTCTGGGTACACATCTGTGTACACAGAGCTGGGTACTTGTAGCATTTTAGCTTCTATTTCAAATTAAAATAAATTCAAAAAATGATTAAAACTTTGAAAATTAATAATAAATAATCCCTAACTCGGATGAAAATACTTTGTACATGAAAGTTGCTCAGAATGACGAGACGAATACGAATACGCAGTCCGTTCGTCAGCCACACGTCCCTAGAATAGCGAACCTGCAATATTTCACCTCCGGTTCATCTGCCAAAAATGCGAAACCCCGGGGATACTTTCCCGGATGTTTCTCCCCTTCGCCGGTATCACCTATCCCTGCGTTAGATCACCCCTAGCACTATGTATTGCCATGTTATACCTTATGATGCTTTGAGTGCTCTATTATTTATTGTGTTCCCCTTCGTTACTTCTTTCCGATAGACCTCGAGACCGTTGCCGGTACCCCTATGATCGACTACATCGACGACGACCCCTTCTTCTTGCCAGAGCAACCAGGCAAGCCCCCCCTTTGATCACCAAATATCACCTATTCTACCCTCTATTGTTTGCATTAGAGTAGTGTAGCATGTTACTGTTTTGATTAATCCTATTCTGCTGCATAGCCTGTCATTGTTGCTACATCTGTTGATACCTTACCTGCAGTCCTAAATGCTTAGTATAGGATGCTAGTTTACCATTAGTGGCCCTACATTCTTGTCAGTCTGCCATGCTATACTATCAGGCCATGATCACTCGGGAGGTGATCACGGGTATATGCTATATATACATATACTATACAGATGGTGACTAAAGTCGGGTCAGCTCGTTGAGTACCCGCAAGTGATTCTGATGTGCGGGCTAGAAGGACAGGTGGCTCCATCCCGGTAGAGGTAGGCCTGGGTTCCCAACGGCCCCCGACTGTTACTATGTGGCGGAGCGACAGGGTAGGTTGAGACCACCTAGGAGAGAGGTGGGCCTGGCCCTGGTCGGCGTCCGCGGTTACTTCATAATAACACGCTTAATGAGATCTTGGTATTTGATCTGAGTCTGGCCACAGGCCTATATGCACTAACCAACTACGCGAGAACAGTTATGGGCACTCGACGTCGTGGTATCAGCCGAAGCCTTCTTGACGTCAGCGACGAAGCGGCGCGTGCCGGTTTGGACTAGAACGCCTGCTCTTGTATTAGGGGGCTAGGTCTGCTTCCGGCCGCCCTCGCAACATGCAGGTGTGCAATGGGCGATGGGCCCAGACCCCTGCGCGCATAGGATTTAGACCGGCATGCTGACCTCTTTGTTGTGCCTAGGTGGGGCTGCGACGTGTTGATCTTCCGAGGCTCGGCATGACCCAGGAAAGTGTGTCCGGCCAAATGGGATTGAGCGTGTTGGGTAATGTGGTGCACCCCTGCAGGGAAGTTTATCTATTGGAATAGACGTGATCTTCGGTAACAGGACGACTTGGAGTTGTACCTTGACCTTATGACAACTAGAACCGGATACTTAATAAAACACACCCAGACAAGTTCCACAGACAACCCGGTGATCGCTTTTCCATAGGGCGACGAGGGGAGGATCGCCGCGTAGGATTCTGCTATGCGCTGCTACTTGGAGGACTTCAATCTACTCTCTTCTACATGCTACAAGATGGAGGCTTCCAGAAGCGTAGTCTTCGACAGGATTAGCTATCCCCCTCTTATTCTGGCATTCTGCAGTTCAGTCCACCGATATGGCCCTTTACACATATACCCATGCATATGTAGTGTAGCTCCTTGCTTGCGAGTACTTTGGATGAGTACTCACGGTTGCTTTTCTCCCTCTTTTCCCCCCTTTCCCTTCTACCTGGTTGTCGCAACCAGATGCCGGAGCCCAGGAGCCAAACTCCACCGTCGACGACGACTTCTACTACACTGGAGGTGCTTACTACTATGTGCAGGCCGCTGACGACGACCAGGAGTAGTTTAGGAGGATCCCAGGCAGGAGGCCTGCGCCTCTTTCGATCTGTATCCCAGTTTGTGCTAGCCATCTTATGGAAAACTTGTTAAACTTATGTCTGTAATCAGATATTGTTGCTTCCGCTGACTCGTCTATGATCGAGCACCTGTATTCGAGCCCTTGAGGCCCCTGGCTTGTATTATGATGCTTGTATGAGTTATTTTACTTTTAGAGTTGTGTTGTGATATCTTCCCGTGAGTCCCTGATATTGTTCGTACACATTTGCGTGCATGATTAGTGTATGATTGAATCGGGGGCATCACATAAAGTGCATGAAAAATCAAATATGGTTCTTCAGTGCATGCTTAGGTCCCATGCAAGAAATGGGAATGAATTTCAAACACCGTGCCACCGTCACTCGGCTACAAACATTGAGATACTTGGTTTCTAAATTCTAGTAAATCCAAAACTCGTCTGAAATTCATGAAACTTGGCATGCTATCCTCAAGCGGCATCAACATGCCGTGGTAATTTTTTTGTCCCATTTGGGGCAGGTTTGGGTATAAGCTTCTCACAAACCAGAGCTTCTCAGAACAAGCGTGATGGTTTCGGTAGGGAACGTGCCACCTTTGGGGACGAAACGATATGCGTTGCCTCTTATTGCTTTCAAAAAATTTATAGTGTCAACTTAGAACAACAGGAGTGTTGTGTTTAATTTTTGAATTTTTCGGGGTACGTTTGGACATTTTTATAAATTAACTTGGTATTGTAGGCATTTCAGGTGCATAATTCAAATTTGAACTACATGCATACGCTCCAGTGCATATAAACAGGTTGGAAAAGCAAATCTGTGTCCTTGGTTGCATGCTTAGGTCCCATGCAATAAATGGGAATGAATTTCAAACACCCTGCCACCGTCACTCGGCCGCAAACATTGAGATACTTGGTTTTTAAACTCCAGTAAATCCAAAACTCGTCTGAAATTCATGAAACTTGGCATGCTATCATGGAGCGGCATCAACATGCCGTGGTAAATTTTTTATCCCATTTAGGGTAGGTTTGGATATAATCGTCTCACAAACCAGAGCTTCTCACAACAAGCGTGATGGTTTCGGTAGAGAACCTGCCACCTTTGGGGACAAAACGATATCTGTTGCCTCTTATTGCTTTCAAAATATTTCTAGTGTCAACATAGAACAATAGGGGTGTTGTGTTTAATTTTTGAATTTTCCGGGGTTCGTTTGGACAATTTTATACATTAACTTTGTTTTGTAGGCATTTCAGGTGCATAATTCAAATTTGAACTACATGCATATGCTCCAGTGCATATAAACTGGTTGAAAAACCAAATATGTGTCCTTGGTTGAAAGCTTAGGTCCCATGCAAGAAATGGGAATGAATTTCAAACATCCTGCCACCGTCACTCGGCTGCAAACATTGGGACACCTAGTTTTTAAATTCTAGTAAATCCAAAACTCGTCTGAAATTCATGAAACTTAGCATGCTATCTTGGAACAGCATCAACATGTCGTGGTAAAAAATTTGTCCCATTTGGGACAGGTTTGGGTATAAGCGTCTCACAAACCAGAGCTTCTCACAACAAGCATGATGGTTTCGGTAGGGAACGTGCCACCTTTGGGGATGAAACGATATCCATTGCCTCTTATTGCTTTAAAAAAATTTCTAGTGTCAACATAGATTAACAGGAGTATTGTGTTTAATTTTGGGATTTTTTGGAGTTCGTTTGGACATTTTTATACATTAACTTGGTTTTGTAGGCATATCAGGTGCATAATTCAAATTTGAACTACATGCACATGCTCCAGTGCATATAAACTGGTTGAAAAATCAAATCTATGTCCTTGGTTGCATGCTTAGGTCCAATTAAAGAAATGGGAATGAATTTCAAACACCCTACCACCGTCAGTCGGCCGCAAACATTGAGATACTTGGTTTTTAAATTCTGGTAAATCCAAAACTCGTCTGAAATTCATGAAACTTGGCATGCTATCATGGAGCGGCATCAACATGTCGTGGTAAATTTTTTGTCCCATTTGGGGCAGGTTTGGGTATAAGCGTCTCACAACGAGAGCTTCTCACAAAAAGCGTGATGGTTTCGGTAGGGAACGTGCCACCTTTGGGGACGAAACGATATCCGTTGCCTCTTTTTGTTTTCTAAAAAATTCTAGTGTCAACATAGAACAACAAGAGTGTTTTGTTTAATTTTAGAATTTTTCGGGGTTCATTTGGACATTTTTATACATTAGCTGGGTTTTCTAGGCATTTTATGTGCATAATTCAAATTTGAACTACATGCACATGCTCCAGTGAGTATAAATTGTGTGTGTTCTGTTAACCATTCACGTGACGCCACGCCTCACTCTTTTAATGGCTAGGAGGTGCCATGCAGACAAGTGCTTGAGTGCTTGACTAAACAGGAGGCGTGCGAGCTGTACTCCAATGCGGAGGCTCACCGGGAAGCGTGCGAGTTGTACGCCGCACAGGATCACCGAAAAGCGAGCCCTTTGACTTCCATGGCCGCCCACCTTGCTCGCATCCTCTCCATTAATGGCGCCCAAGCTACAGTTTCAGTTTTTAAATATAAAACACTCATCGCAAACGTTTTAGTTAGAATACCCGTATGCAAAACCGACAACTTCCCAGGAAGCCAAGGGAAAATGTGCCTAGCAGGATTTGTGCAGCTCTTGATCGCAAACGTTTTAGTTAGAACACCCGTATGCCAACCGACAGCTTCCCCAGGAAGCCAAGAGAAAATGTGCCGAGTAGGATTTCTGCAGCTCTTGATCACAAACGTTTTAGATGGAACACTCATATGCAAAGTGAGAGCTATGGTCTTCCCGCTTAAGTTGAGGGAAAATTCGCAGCACATGATTTGTGCATCCCTTCAATGCAAACGGTTGTTTTGGATGACCCATGTGCAACCACGTACAAACAATTTGGTAAGATTTGCATCTGTCATATTGGGTATGTTGCCATTTGTCAAATTGGAAAGATTGACATTTGTTAATCTAGTACCATTGCCATTTGTCAATCCTTGTAACACTGCGATTTGTCAAAATATGCAGCTAAAAATCACTAGCACTATCTATTTTTTGCAACTAAAATTCAGTAATTAAGCATAGCTTAAGAAATCATTCTTAATTTATACAAAAAGTTCAACTCAATGGCTGAACAGACCAAAATTTTCCCCAATTGTTGCCAACCACGTACTGAAATAGCTAGTTCAACTATATATACTATCTAATTTTAAGTACGTTGTATAGTTCCACCACACATCTATAGTCAGACGAACTAAACAAAATAGACCCTAAATACTACTACTACGAAGGGGCTTTGTGCTACTTCCGGCAGCCTCTCCTCTGTCGAGCACGCTCAGTAAGAGGCGGAGGAGGAGGAGGAGCCTACCGACGAGCTGGACAAATTCAATACGGTGCCTGCCGCTACTGCACATTCAGCGACACTCGCCAGCTCGAACGCCCACTGCCGCTTCGGACGATCCCTCTCGAAGTGGCTGCACTGCTCATAGATCTCCTGATTCCTCGCCTCTGCGTCGGCGTGTGCTGCGGCCACGGTGGCGGTAAGGCTCTTTGCATGCTCGACGTTGCGCTCCTCCTCCTCTCGCAGGAACTCGATGTAGCGTGCAAGGTCGCTGACGCACATGCGGGCCTCCACCTCCGCCTCCCTCCTTTGGGCAGCGGTGGCAGAGTGGGTGATGATCCCGGCGGTCGACGATGGGCTGGCGGCCACGGCGGCCGATGATGGGGTAGCGGCCACGACCACCACCTCCCGCCTTTGGGCCACGGTGGCGGAGTGGGTGATGGACACGGTGGCCGGCAGTGGGGTGGCGGCCACGACAGCCACCTCCCGCCTTCGGGCCATGGTGGCGGAGCAAGAGATGGCCCTGGCTTTCGACGGTGGTGTGGCGCCAACAGCGGCCGACAATAGCTACCGACGGGCGGCGGCGGGCGGACCGTGTGGTGGGTGTTCCACGCACACCTAATAGGGACGCCATGCGCACTACACTACGTCGGGGACCACGCCACTACCGCGGTGTAGCCTCCCAGCTGGAGCTGTCCTCTGATGACGGCGGAGTGGCTGAGCGACACGACAGACCAGTACCATTGGCGATTGTGGGAGAAGCAGGCGAGATAAGCTATAGGGAGGGAGGGGAAAATGTGACGCAGGACTCGCCGGCCGTGAGGGTTTATATAGCAGGCCGGTAAGCATTGGGATTTTGGGGGATTTCACCGAGTCGGGCGGGAAGCTTGCACGGGAACCTGCGAGGTTGCGTGGGAACAATCTCACCAACGATTCATTGGCGCCACTTCGAGCCACCGTTTGGCCAAATGAACGCCCCCGCGCGCTGCGCAAGCTTGCGTTGTAAGCCGTATGATTCGTGCTTGATGCCTCCGACATCGCTCGCACAGTTCGTCTTATTTGCCACCTATCACTGTGCTGGCCTCTACTCACATCGCTCGACAAAGCTCTACTCGTCGTTGGGGGCCACAGCGCGCTAAGCACGCTGTTAGGCGCCGCGGCACGCTCTGCTCGTGTCCGTCAGCGCGCTGGGCTTGTGGACACCTTTTCCTTGCGTGTTCAACTACTATATGCATATACATATGGTTGCTCGTCGTTGAGGCAACCACGGAGCGCTCTGCTCGCATCCCTCCGTGCGCGCTCTGCCAGCGGGTGGGCGTGCGCACAATCACGTCAGGGCCCCATATGCATGCAGTTGCGCCGCGCGCGTTGCAATGCGATGCAGTTACGTGCGGCACGATGGAGTTACGCGCTGCAAATTAGAAATGCCATCAGGGCCTACCGATATTATTGGCCTCCGGCTTCCCCTTTAATTCCCGCAGCCATTATAATCTTAGTCTCTTCAACCTTTCGATCACGCCCCACAACACAACAAGCGCACCCACGACGACACACAGAGAGGGGATGTGATACATCTCCAACTTATCTATAATTTTTGATTGTTCCATGCTATTATATTATCTATTTTGGAAGTTTAATGGGCTTTATTATGCTCTTTTATATTGTTTTTGGGACTAACCAACTAGTGGAGGCCCAGTGCAAATTGCTGTTTTTTTGCCTATTTCAGTGTTTCACAGAAAAGGAATATCAAACGGAATCCAAATGGAATGAAACCTTCGCGAAGATCTTTCTTGGAACAAACGCAATCCAGGAGACTTGGAGTTGAAGTCAGAGACGCAACAAGGCGGCCACGAGGCAGGAGGGCGTGCCCAGGGGGGTAGGCGCGCCCCACCCTCGTGGGCCCCTCATAGCTTCACTGACCTACTTCTTTCGCCTATATATACTCTTATACCCTAGAAACATCGAGGGGAGCCACAAAACCACTTTTCCACCGCCGCAACCTTCTGTACCCGTGAGATCCCATCTTGGGGCCTTTTCCGGCGCTCCGCATGAGGGGGAATCAATCACGGAGGGCTTCTACATCAACACCATAGCCTCTCCGATGATGTGTGCGTAGTTTACCACAGACCTTCGGGTCCAAGCTAGATGGCTTCTTCTCTCTCTTTGATTCTCAATACAAAGTTCTCCTCAATGTTCTTGGAGATCTATTTGATGTATTACTTTTTGCGGTGTGTTTGCCAAGATCCGATGAATTGTGGATCAAGTCTATCTATGAATAATATTTGGTTCTTCTCTGAATTCTTATATGCATGATTTGATATCTTTGCAAGTCTCTTTGAATTATTGGTTTAGTTTGGCCTACTAGATTGATCTTTCTTGCAATGGGAGAAGTGCTTAGCTTTGGGTTTAATCTTGCGGTGTCCTTTCCCATTGACAATACGGGCAGCAAGGCACGTATTGTATTGTTGCCATCGAGGATAAAAAGATGGGGTTTATATCATATTGCTTGAGTTTATCCCTCTACATCATGTCATCTTGCTTAATGCGTTACTCTGTTCTTATGAACTTAATACTCTATATGCATGCTGGATAGCGGTCGATGTGTGGAGTAATAGTGGTAGATGCAGAATCGTTTCGGTCTACTTGACACTGACGTGATGCCTATGTTCATGATCATTGCCTAGGTATTCTCATAACTATGCGCTTTTCTATCAATTGCTCGACAGTAATTTGTTCACCCACCGTAGTATATGTTATCTTGAGAGAAGCCACTGGCGAAACCTATGGCCCACGGGTCTATTTTCCATCATATAATCTTCTATTTTCCATCATATAAGTTTCCGATCTACAAGTCTAGTTTTCTACTTATTTTATTTTGCAATCTGTACTTTCCAATCTATACAACCAAAATACCAAAAATATTTACTTTATTATCTTTATAAGATCTCACTTTTGCAAGTGGCCGTGAAGGGATTGACAACCCCTTTATCGCGTTGGTTGCAAGGTTCTTGATTGTTTGTGCAGGTACTAGGCGATTTGCGTGTAGTCTCCTACTGGATTGGTACCTTGGTTCTCAAAACCGAGGGAAATACTTACGCTACTTTGTTGCATCACCCTTTCCTATTTAAGGGAAAACCAACGCATGCTCAAGAGGTAGCAAGAAGGATTTCTGGTGCCATTACCAGGGAGATCTACGCTCAAGTCAAGACATACCAAGTACCCATCACAAACTCTTCTCCCTCGCATTAAATTATTTGCCATTCGCCTCTCGTTTTCCTCTCCCCCACTTCTAAAATGATTTTCTAAAACCCTTGCCATTTCTTCGCCTCTTTCCCGTTCGTCTCTTTTAGCTTGTTTCTTGTGAGTTTGTGTGTTAGATCATTTGCTTCGCCGTTATGGCTAGTCCTCCTATCTTTGTTAATACTCCCGATAATGAAGTTCTCATTTTAAACAAATGGAGGGAGAAAATCTAATATATGCTTGGTATAGAATTTGCAATGTTCAAAATAGATGTACTAAAAAGCAATCTACTTCCGTTCTTCTTTGCAATTTTTACATAGGCATCACTCCTTGGAATAGATATGTTCTTGACACCATTACTGGAGGGAATTTCTTGGGAAGCCACACTTCTGATTCTTATAATGCTATGATAGATTTGTTAGGCCCACCACCTCTTTTGGTCAATGGAACTATTTTAACTTTGGAACATGTGATGAAAAGGCTTGATATTATTGAAAATAAAATTGCCACTTAGAGTTGATTGAAAAGTTGGATAAAAATATCCACAACCACATTACCCAATATGAATCTAAGGTAGGCGTTACTCTGAAAAAATTCAGGGAAAAGGAACCCATAGTTAATGAAAAGATAGACCAAGATTCCACTAGGATTGATAAACTCGAAAATATTATTACTAACTTGGGATCCACTTTTTCTGCCGTTAAGAATACCTCAAATCTTCCTCCTACCAAAATTGCCAAGTTTATCTATGTTCCGAAAAATAAGGGTGAATCCTCTAGTAAGAAAAATGAAGACCTTAAATCAATAAGTGTTCACCCTAACTTTTTCAATATCATTAAGGAACCTTTTACTACAAGTGAATTTCTCGATTTTTTGCCTAGGAGTTTGATCATTTGTAAAACCAAAAAAGCTCCTAAGGTTCATATATGTTCAATTGAAGAATTGCATACCAAAGAAGATAATACCTAGATCGATTCCTGTTTTTATGCCTAGCTAGGAGCGTTAAACGATAGCGCTTGTTGGGAGGCAACCCAATTTTATTTTTTGTTCTTTGCTTTTTGTTCCTGTTTAGTAATAAATAATTCATCTAGCCTCTGGTTAAATGTGGCTTTGTGTTTTAATTAGTGTGTGTGCCAAGTAGAACCTTTGGGATAACCTACGGTGATAGTTAATTTGATCTTGCTGAGAAACAGAAACTTTTGCACGCACGAAAATAGTTTTCATAAATCACATAAATGTGCTTTTCAGTTGATTATTTTTGAAGAAGATTAATAAACAAATTTCTTAGGACTTCCTAATTTCTCAGGATTTTTGGAGTTACAGAAGTATTCGTAAGTTATAGATTGCTACAGTTTGTTCTATTTTTGACAGATTCTGTTTTTCGTGTGTTGTTGACTTATTTTGATGAATCTATGAGAAGTATCGGGGGTATGAATCATAGATAAGTTGGAATACAGTAGGTTTAACACCAATATAAATAAAGAATGAGTTCATTACAGTACCTTAAAGTGGTGGTTTGTTTTCTTATACTAACGGAGCTCACGAGATTTTCTGTTAAGTTTTGTGTTGTGAAGTTTTCAAGTTTTTGGGTAAAGATTTGATGGATTTTGGAATAAGGAGTGGCAAGAGCCTAAGCTTGGGGATGCCCAAGGCACCCCAAGGTAAAATTCAAGGACAACCAAAAGCCTAAGCTTGGGGATGCCCCGGAAGGCATCCCCTCTTTCGTCTTCGTCTATTGATAACTTTACTTGAGGCTATATTATTATTCACCACATGATATGTGTTTTGCTTGGAGCATCTTGTATGATTTGAGTCTTTGCTTTTAGTTTACCACAATCATCCTTGCTGTACACATATTTTGGGAGAGACACACATGAATCGGAATTTATTAGAATACTCTATGTGCTTCACTTATATCTTTTGAGCTAGATAATGTTGCTCTGGTACTTCACTTATATCTTTGTAGAGCACGGTGGTGGTTTTATTTTATAGAAATTATTGATCTCTCATGCTTTACTTATATCATTTTGAGAGTCTTTTAGAACAGCATGGTAATTTGCTTTGGTTATAAAACTAGTCCTAATATGATGGGCATCCAAGATGGGTATAATAAAAACTTTCATATAAAGTGTATTGAATACTATGAGAAGTTTGATGCTTGATGATCGTTTTGAGATATGAGGATGGTGATATTAGAGTCATGCTAGTAGAGTAGTTGTGAATTTGATAAATACTTGTGTTGAGGTTTGCAAGTCCCGTAGCATGCACGTATGGTAACCGTTGTGTGACAAATTTGAAGCATGAGGTATTTCTTTGATTGTCATCCTTTGTGTGGAGGTCGGGATCACGTGATGGTTAACTCCTACCAACCCTTCCCCTAGGGGCATGCGTGTAGTACTTTGTTTTAATGACTTGTATATTTTTGCAATAAGTATGTGAGTTCTTTATGACTAATGTTGTCTCCATGGATTTTACGCACACTCACCCTTCCGCCGTTGCTAGCCTCTCTAGTACCGCGCAACTTTCGCCGGTACCATAAACCCACCATTTACCTTCCTCAAAACAGCCACCATACGTAGCTATTATGGCATTTCCATAGCCATTCTGAGATATATTGCCATGCAACTTTCCACCGTTCCATTTATTATGACACGTTTTCATCATTGTCATATTGCTTTGCATGATCATGTAGTTGACATCGTATTTGTGGCAAAGCCACCATTCATAATTTTTCATACATGTCAATCTTGATTCATTGCACATCCCGGTACACCGCCGGAGGCATTCACATAGAGTTATATTTTGTTCTAGGTATTGAGTTGTAAATAAATAGAAGTGTGATGATTTTCATTATTAGAGCATTGCCCCATGTGAGGAAAAAGAAAAAAGAAAAAATAAAAAAAGAAAGGCCATAAAAAAGAGAAAGGCCACAAAAAATAGAAAGGCTATAGAAAAAAGGAAGGCCCAAAAAAATGAGAGAAAAAGAGAGAAGGGACAATGCTACTATCCTTTTTCCACACTTGTGCTTCTAAGTAGCACCATGATCTTCATTATAAAGAGTCTCTTATTTTGTCACTTTCATATACTAGTGGGAATTTTCATTATATAACTTGGCTTGTATATTCCAACAATGGGCTTCCTCACATGCCCTAGGTCTTGGTGAGCAAGCAAGTTGGATGCACACCCACTTAGTTTCTTTTGTTGAGATTTCATACATTTATAGCTCTAGTGCATCTGTTGCATGGCAATCCCTACTCACTCACATTGATATCTATTGATGGGCAGCTCCATAGCCCGTTGACACGCCTAGTTGATGTGAGACTATCTTCTTCTTTTTTGTCTTCTCCACAACCACCATTCTATTCCACATATAGTGCTATGTCCATGTATTGCATGAAAGTTGAAAAAGTTTGAAAAGGCTAAAGTAAGAAACAATTGCTTGGCTGAAATCGGGGTTGTTGATAACCCACAAGTATAGAGGATCGCAACAGTTTACGAGGGTAGAGTATTCAACCCAAATTTATTGATTCGACACAAGGGGAGCCAAAGAATATTCTCAAGTATTAGCAGTTGAGTTGTCAATTCAACCACACCTGGATAACTTAATATCTGCAGCAAAGTATTTAGTAGAAAAGTAGTATGGAAGTAACGGTAATGGTAGCAAAAGTAACAATAGCAGTTTTGTAGTAATTGTAATAGTGGCAACGGTAAAGTAACTAAGCAAAGATCAATATGTGAAAAGCTCGTAGGCATTGGATCAGTGATGGATAATTATGTCGGATGCGATTCCTCATGCAATAGTTATAACATAGGGTGGCACAGAATTAGCTCCAGTTCATCAATATAATGTAGGCATGTATTCCGAATATAGTCATACGTGCTTATGGAAAAGAACTTGCACGACATCTTTTGTCCTACCCTCCCGTGGCAGCGGGGTCCTATTGGAAACTAAGGGATATTAAGGCCTCCTTTTAATAGAGTACCGGACCAAAGCATTAACACTTAGTGAATACATGAACTCCTCAAACTACGGTCATCACCGGGAGTGGTCCCGATTATTGTCACTTCGGCGTTACCGGATCATAACACATAGTAGGTGACTATTGACTTGCAAGATAGGATCAAGAACTCACATATATTCATGAAAACATAATAGGTTCAGATCTGAAATCATGGCACTCGAGCCCTAGTGACAAGCATTAAGCATAGCAAAGTCATAGCAACATCAATATTAGAACATAATGGATACTAGGGATCCAATCCTAACAAAACTAACTCGATTACATGGTAAATCTCATCCAACCCATCACCGTCCAACAAGCCTACGATGGAATTACTCACGCACGGCGGTGAGCATCATGAAATTGGTGATGGAGGAAGGTTGATGATGACGAAGGCGACGGATTCCCCTCTCTGGAGCCCTGAACGGACTCCAGATCAGCCCTCCCGAGAGAGATTAGGGCTTGGCGGCGGCTCCGTATCGTAAAACGCGATGAATCCTTCTCCCTGATTTTTTTTATCCCCGAACATGAATATATAGAGTTGGAGTTGAGGTCGGTGGAGCACCAGGGGGCCCACAAGGCAGGGGGTGCACCGAGAAGGGTAGGCGCGCCCCCCACCCTCGTGGACAGGGTGTCGGCCCCCTTGTCTTGATTCGTTCGCCAGTATTTTTTATTAATTCAAAAAATATTCGCCGTGAAGTTTCTAGTCATTTCGAGAACTTTTATTTTGGCACAAAAATAACACCATGGCAATTCTGCTGAAAACAGCATCAGTCCGGGCTAGTTCCATTCAAATCATGCAAGTTAGAGTCCAAAACAAGGGCAAAAGTGTTTGGAAAGGTAGATATGATGGAGACGTGTCTACTCCCCCAAGCTTAAACCTTTGCTTGTCCTCAAGCAATTCAGTTGACAAACTGAAAGTGATAAAGAAAAACTTTTACAAACTCTGTTTGATCTTGTTGTTGAAAAAGTGTAAAGCCAGCATTTAAGTTTTCAGCAAAGATTATGAACTAACCATATTCACAATAACACTTAAGTCTCATATTTACTCATATCAATGGCATAATCAACTAGCGAGCAATAATAATAAATTTCGGATGACAACACTTTCTCAAAACAATTATAATATGATATAACAAGATGGTATCTAGCTAGCCCTTTCTGAGACCGCAAAACATAAATGCAGAGCACCTCTGAGGATCCAGGACTGACCGGACATTGTAATTCATGGTAAAAGCGATCCGGTCATAGTCATACTCAATATAAATTAATATTAATGGATGCAAATGACAGCGGTGCTCTCCAACTGGTACTTTTTAATAAGAGGATGATGACTCAACATAAAAGTAAATAGATAGGCCCTTCACAGAGGGAAGCAGGGATTTGTAGACGTGCCAGAGCTCGAGTTTTGAAACAGAGATAAATAATATTTTGGGTGGCATACTTTCATTGTCAACATAACAACCAAGAGATCTCGATATCTTCCATGCTACACACATTATAGGCGGTTCCCAAATAGAATGGTAAATTTTATACTCCCCCACCACCAACAAGCATCAAACCATATCTTGCCTGAAACAACGGGTGCCTCCAACTAATAACAATCCTGGGGGAGTTTGTTTGCAATTATTTTGGTTTGAGCATGGGGCTGGGCATCCGGTTACCGGCCATTTTTTCGTGAGTGAGGAGCGGAGTCCACTCCTCGTGAGAATAACCCACCTAGCATGGAAGATATAGACAGCCCTAGTTGATACATGAGCTATTCGAGCATACAAAACAGAATTTCATTTGAAGGTTTGGAGTTTGGCACATACAAATTTACTTGGAACTGCAGGTAAATACCGCATATAGGAAGGTATGGTGGACTCATATGGAGTAACTTTGGGGTTTATGGAAGTGGATGCACAAGCAGTATTCCCACTTAGTACAAGTGAAGGCTAGAAAAAGACTGGGAAGCGACCAACTAGAGAGCGACAACTATCATGATCATGCATTAAAATTAATCAACACTGAGTGCAAGCATGAGTAGGATATAAATCACCATGAACATAAATATCATAGAGGCTATGTTGATTTTGTTTCAACTACATGCGTGCACATGTGCCAAGTCAAGCCACTCGAATCATTCAAAGGAGGATATCACCCTATCATACCACATCACAACCATTTTAATAGCATGTTGGCACGAAAGGTAAACCATTATAAACTCCTAGCTAATTAAGCTTGGCATGAGCAACTATAATCTCTAATTTTCATTACAAACATGTTCCATTCATAATAGGCTGAATTAGGAACGATGAACTAATCATATTTACAAAAACAAGATAGGTCGAGTTCATACCAGATTCTGTCATCTCAATCAGTCCATCATATATCGTCATTATTGCCTTTCACTTGCACGACCGAACGGTGTGGATAATAATAATAGTGCACATGCATGGGACTAAGCTGGAGTCTGCAAGCATTTAATACAAGGGAGAGGACAAGGTAATATGGGCTCTTGGTTAAATCAAAAATAATGCATATGAGAGCCACTCAACATTTTCATCATGGTCTTCTCCTCTCGACTCCCAAAGAAAAGAAAAGAAATAAAACTATTTACACGGGAAAGCTCCCAACAAGCAAAAGAGGAACGAGAAATCTTTTTGGGTTTTCTTTTAGTTACTACTACTACAAGCATGGAAACTAAACTAGCTGAAAGCTATAACTAACTTTTTTTGTTTTTCTTAAGGTTATTCAAAGACACAAGAAGAAAGCAAGAAAAAGAAACGGGTTGTCAGATCATAACACATAATAGGTGACTATAGACTTGCAAGATAGGATCAAGAACACACATATATTCATGAAAACATAATAGGTTCAGATCTGAAATCATGGCACTCGGGCCCTAGTGACAAGCATCAAGCATAGCGAAGTCATAGCAACATCAATCTCAGAACATAATGGATACTAGGGATCAAACCCTAACAAAACTAACTTGATTACATGGTAAATCTCATCCAACCCATCACCGTCCAGCAAGCCTACGATGGAATTACTCATGCACGGCGGTGAGCATCATGAAATTGGTGATGGAGGATGGTTGATGATAACGATGGCGACGAATCCCCCTCTCCGGAGCCCTGGACGGACTCCCGATCAGCCCTCCTGAGAGAGATTAGGGCTTGGTGGCGGCTCCGTGTTGTAAAACACGATGAAAATTTCTCTCCGACTTTTTTCTCCCCGAACGTGAATGTATGGAGTTGGAGTTGAGGACGGTGGAGGTCCAGGGGGCCCACGAGATAGGGGGCGCGCCCTACAGGGGGGGGCGCCCCCCCTGTCTCGTGGACAGGCCCTGGGCCCCCTGGTGTATTTCTTTCGCCCAGAAATTCTTATTAATTCCAAAAAGTACCTCCGTGGATTTTCATGTCATTCCGAGAACTTTTCTTTTCTACACATAAAACAACTTCATGGCATTTCTGCTGAAAACGGCGTCAGTCCGGGTTAGTTTCATTCAAATCATGCAAGTTAGAGTCCAAAACAAGGGCAAAAGTGTTTGGAAGTAGATACGTTGGAGACGTATCAAGAGCCCTTTGATTTCCATGGTCGCCCGCCTTGCTCGTGTCCTCTCCATTAATGGCGCCCAAGCCACAGTTTAATTCGATTTTTAAATATAAAACACTCATCACAAACGTTTTAGTTAGAACACCCGTATGCAAACCGACAGCTTCCCCAGGAAGCCAAGAGAAAATGTGCCAAGCAGGATTTCTGCAACTCTTGATCGCAAACGATTTAGATAGAACACCCGTATGCAAAGTGAGAGCGGCGCGGGATTTGTGCATCGCTTCAACGCAAACGGTTGTTATGGATGACCCATGTGCAACCACGTACAAACAATTTGGTAAGATTGGCATCTGTCATATTGGGTATGTTGCCATTTGTCAAACTGTAAAGATTTACATTTGTCGATCTAGTAACATTGCCATTTGTCAATCCTTGTAACACTGTGATTTGTCAAAATATGCAGCTAGAAATCATTAGCACTATGTAATTTTTGCAACTAAAATTCAGTAATTAAGCATAGATTTCATTCATAGATTAAGTAGTCGTTCTTAATTTATACAAACAGTTCAACTCGACAGCTGAACCAGCCAAACTTCTCCCCAATTGTCGCCAACCACGTACTGAAATAGCTAGTTCAACTATATATACTAGCTAATTTTAAGTACGTTGTACAGTTCGACCACACATCTATAGTTAGATGAACTGAACAAAATAGCCCCTAAATACTACTACTACCACGGAGGGCCTTTGTGCTACTTTCGGCCGCCTCTCCTCTGCCGAGCGCGCTCAGTAAGAGGCAGAGGAGGAGGAGGAGCCTACCGACGAGCTTGACAAATGCAATACGGTGCCTGCCGCTGCTGCACGTTGAGCGACGCTCGCCAGCTCGAACACCCACTGCTGCTCCAAACGATCCCTCTTGAAGCGGCCGGACTACTCGTAGATCTCCTGATTCCTTGCAAACAGTTCCAAAAGAACCGCACGTTGTATATCGCACACACCTTTGATCTGGCTGACCGTTTCTTTTGTGTTGCCTGATCACAAACAGTTCATTCGAGTGAACCGTATGTTGTGTATCGCACACACCTTCATCTGGGTGCCCATTTCTTTTGCTCCTCCTCATCGCAAACAGTTCTCTGAACTGAACCGTATGTCCTTCATCGCACACACACAACTAAAATCTGAACCGTGTTTGATGCATCCGTCATCACAATCGTTTTACACATTTCTGACGGTTTTCATACAGCACTGTTTGCGATTATTGCATCGCACACAGTTTCTCGAAGGGTCTTTGATCGTAGTGTCGCGTTAGCAGCATCCTGCAGTAGTGTGATGTAGATAAGATCTATTTAGGTAGAAAATCGTTTTATCCTTAGTAGCAACGATACATACGTGTCGGTTCCCCTTCTATCACTGGGATCAAGCACCCACTACTGCAGGATGCTGCTAACGGGACACTACGATCAGAGATCCTTCGACGAAACTGTGTTCGATGCAATAATCACAAACAATGGTGTAAAAAAGCCGTCAAAAAAGGTGCAAAACATTTGCGATGGAGGATGCATCAAACATGGTTCAGATTTTAGTTTTTTTTAGAGGAATTAGTGACAGTGGGAGAGGCTCCCACTGACTTTGTATTACTCACAACAGAACAGTTGCATTTGTGTTACATAGGGTTATTAGGCCCCCCGGCCATGATTGATACAAAGCTAGCTGCCCAAACTAACAATGAAATCAGAGAGGAAAGGATGAACCTTCTCAGGACAGTTGTGGGTCACCAAACCCAGCAAATGTTTAAATCTAGCTAACCATGCCCCAAACGAGTGTGGGATCCTCCTGAAATGTTGGTTGTTCCTTTCCATCCACAGGCTCCAAGCAGCAAGCAAGAAGATGTCCATGAAAAGCGGCCAACGCCAGTCATCTCTACCACCATGCAAAATGGCAAGCCTGTTGGTCCCCCCCGGCCACATCAGACCAATCCTACTCCAGCATTGTTGGGCAAAAGGGCACGTGAAGAAGAGATGTTCCACGGTTTCCTCGGGTGGGTTTTGGCAGAGCATACAAGTATAGTCGCCCCCATCCACATTATAGTGCCGCCGCTTCAGCATATTCCTGGTGTTCAACCGATCTACCATAAGCAGCCACCCAAACATCTTGAACTTGATCGGGCATTTGGCTTTCCATAGCCATCCAAAGGCCTCATCAGCCATTACCTGCCTGAAGCAGTGGATATAGTATTTCTTAGACGAGTATCGTCCCAGGTCACAGACTCAAGTATCAACCGATCCACTGTCCAGACCGACGTGTGCGGACCCTTGCTGTATCTCTCTGATCTCTTCCCTGGCCTGGATCAAAAGAGGCAGACTGAAGATCGAGGCAGGATCAGTGGATTTGAGGATCTTGGCAACAGAATCATCCTCATTCAGGGCATATGAGAATGCCCGCGGATGCGTATCCATTAATGTGGAGGCTGGGTCTCCAAACCAGACATCCTTCCAGAAAAGTGAGGTGCGACCATCTCCGGGGACCACCCTGGTGATCCCACGGAAGATTCCACTAAGCTGCATTACATCTTTCCACCAGAAGGAACCCACTGGCTCGGCAGTGTGCGGCACCTTGTTCGGGTAGTGCGTTTCCCAGATCAGCTGAACCCAGGGTACATCTTCACGATTGTAGAATTTGAACAAGTATTTTAGGAGAAGCGCGGTATTTTGTATTCTGACATTAATAACACCAAGGCCACCACACCGTTTCGGTCGACAGACAAGCTCCCATGCAGCAAGGGAGTTGGATTTGATCCCATCATCAGAATTTTTTGCCCATAGACAATAGCGGCGGAGTTTGTCCAGGTGTTCAACTATTTTTGGGTGTAGCTTGATCGTACACATTGCATATATCAACATGGAGGTGACCACCGAATTGACCAGCGTTAGTTTGGCCCCTGACGACATCAGTGATAGGGCAGTGGAGGTTTTCCTCTCAACCGAATGGACTAACGGCATGAGATCAAGAACAGTCGGCCTCATTGTCCCCATGGGAATACCAAGGTATGTAAACGGCAGGGAACCAACCGAGCAACCAAACACTTCCGCCAACCCCCCGGCACGCTGGTGATCAACGTTGATGGGTATGAGGATCGATTTATGGAAGTTAATTTTGAGCCCAACCGAAGCCGCATAATCCTCCAAGATAAGTTTCATGCGGATTGCCTGTGTAGAACAAGCTTGCATAACCAAGATCGTGTCGTCAGCATACTGCACCACCGGGAAGTCACCTGCATTTCCACGTGGAATGGGTAGCTCTAGCAATCCCTGAGCATAAGCATCATTGATCGCAGCTTGTAGCAGATCAGCAGCAAGAACAAAGATTAGTGGCGAGAGAGGGTCACCCTGTCGTACTCCACATTTGCATTTGAATTTCCGGCCAGGAACGCCATTCAAGAGGACTGACGAAACTCCCGAACCAAAAATCAGTTCCATCCAGCCCAGCCACCTATCATCAAAACCCATATGCTTCATGATTTCCAACATGGGGGCATGCTCGATCGTGTCAAAGGCCTTAGCAAAGTCCAGTTTGAGCAATATGATCTCTCTCCCAGACGAGTGGCACTGATGAATGTATTCGTACGACCACGTGAGACAATCCTGGATGGTCCTACCTTTGATAAACCCATACTGATTCCTGTGAATAATTTTTAGAATCACTTTCTGCAGTCGGTTCGCCAGGATCTTTGTAATGACTTTTAGACAACAGTTCAGTAAGGTGATTGGTCTGAAGTCATTAGCCGTCTCCGGAGAGGAATTTTTGGGAATCAAGGTGATGTAACCCTCACTTATGCTAGTGATATCCAGACCACCTGCATGAAATGTGTGACAGAGATCATAGAAATCAGTCTTGATAATTTGCCAGCACTTCTTAAGGAAACAGCCATTAAACCCATCCGGGCCAGGTGCTCTGTCATTTGGCATTTCCTTAATCA
Source organism: Triticum dicoccoides (assembly GCF_002162155.2). Lineage (NCBI taxonomy): Eukaryota > Viridiplantae > Streptophyta > Magnoliopsida > Poales > Poaceae > Triticum > Triticum dicoccoides. The sequence goes on from NC_041389.1 coordinate 153,235,148, forward strand.
CAGCATCTATTTCATCATTAGAGAATGGCGCGCTCAGCTGGTCCAATCCATCAATCCTGCGAATGATCCTAGAAAGATCAAATTTCATGTTGGTAGGTTTAGAAAAACCCAAACGGTCCCTGTATGTATTGAACAGTACCCCCTCCTTGCCAACATGGTCATGTATATCGACCTCCCCAACTCTGAGCATGGCAATAGTGTTGTGTCTGTACCTCTCTGTGGCCAAATACTAAAAGAGCTTTGTGTTTTCATCGGCAAAACGAAAGTACCTGATCGTACACCTCTTTCGCCAGTACTCATTTTGGTATTTGAGCAAGGCCTGTAGATGGTTTTTCAGTATCTTCCTGAATTTGGGTTCAGATTTTAGTTGCGTGTGTGATGCAGGGCATATGGTTCAGTTCCATTAACTATTTGCGATGAGGAGGAACAAAAGAAACGGGCAGCCAGATGAAGGTGTGTGCGATATACAACATACGATTCACTCGGAGGAACTGTTTGTGATTAGGCAACACAAAAGAAACGATCAGCCAGATCAAGGTGTGTGCGATATACGGCATGCGGTTCACTCGGATGAGTTGTTTGTGTTGAGACAAGAGAACATAAATGGTTCAATATAACAAGGTGTGTGTGATACGCGGCAAACAGGTCTATAATCAGAAATGTGCGCGAAGACCGATTATAACACAGACGGTTGCTGCTAATTAGACGTGTGTGTTGTGCGATGGGATTGCATACAGAACAACAACATTATATACACACTTATTTACATAACCAAATTAAACATCCACTTACATAGGTGGCTACTACACACATGACATTTGCACACACCAATAAAGTAAACTATATATTACATGCATGATTAACTAGCATAAACGATCATCTAATCATCTTCTACTTCTTGTGACGCTTGCTCTGCTTGTGGTTCGATCCGGGCTCATCGCTTTGGGTAACGAGGCACTTCCTCATGTCAACGATCCGCCTATGCATCTCATAGCATGTGTACACGCTCTTGGCCGCGAACCTGACATTAGGTTCATCCAATTGCCGCATCCAGGCCCTGTGCCAGGATACGGGACTTGTTCTCTGGGCATCCTGCTTCATCTTTTCATAGTAGGTGTCGATGATGGCCGAGGTGAGTTCGACCAGGGAGTCCTTCTTCGTGCTGCCCCAGACCCTGTACTGGTCTCGGATTTCGACAAGGTTCTTGCAGGCCAAGCCCGTAACATTGAGCGCTTTTACATCGTCTTGGGTTTCCATCGTGGGGAACTTGTAGTCGGTGTTGTTGACAAACCTGTTGAAACGGTCGCAAGGCTGTGTGGTCGTGCAGTAGTGGTAGATGAGGACATGATGGCGCACTGATACATCCATTTTGCGTCATGCTTTTATATCGATATTTTTTGCATTATGGACTGTTATTACACGTTATGCACAATACTTATGCCTATTCTCTCTTATTTTACAAGGTTTACATGAAGAGGGAGAATGCCGGCAGCTGGGATTCTGGGCTGGAAAAGTAGAAAATATTAGAGACCTATTCTGCACAACTCCAAAAGTCCTGAAACTCCACGAAAGTCTTTTTTGGAATTAATAAAAAATACTGAGTGGAAGAAATACCAAAGGGGGCGCACACCCTGTCCACGAGGGTGGGGGGCGCGCTCCCTGCCTCGTGGCCCCCCTGGCAGCCCTCTAGTGACCTAGAAAAAATCATAAGCAAGCTTTCGGGACGAAACACCGCCGCCACGAGGCGGAACCTTGGCGGAACCAATCTAGGGCTCTGGCGGAGCTGTTCTGCCGAGGAAACAGCCCTCCGGGAGGGGGAAATCATCACCATCGATCCTCTCAGCGGGAGGGGGTCAATCTCCATCAACATCTTCACCAGCACCATCTCCTCTCAAACCCTAGTTCATCTCTTGTATCCAATCTTTGTCTCAAAACCTCAGATTGGTACCTGTGGGTTACTAGTAGTATTGATTACTCCTTGTAGTTGATGCTAGTTGGTTTATTCGGTGGAAGATCATATGTTCAGATCCTTAATGCATATTCATACCCCTCTAATTATGAACATGAATATGATTTGTGAGTAGTTACGTTTGTTCCTAAGGACATGGGAGAAGTCTTGCTATAAGCAGTCATGTGAATTTGGTATTCGTTCGATATGTTGATGAGATGTATGTTGTCTGTCCTCTAGTGGTGTTATGTGAACGTCGACTACATGAAACTTCACCATTATTTGGGCCTAGAGGAAGGCATTGGGAAGTAATAAGTAGATGATGGGTTGCTAGAGTGACAGAAGATTAAACCCTAGTTTATGTGTTGCTTCGTAAGGGGATGATTTGGATCCATATGTTTCATGCTATGGTTAGATTTACCTTAATACTTCTTTTTGTAGTTGCGGATGCTTGCAATAGGGGTTAATTATAAATGGGATGCTTGTCCAAGAAAGGGCAGTACACAAGCACTAGTCCACCCACATATCAAATTATCAAAGTAATGAACGTGAATCATATGAGCGTGATGAAAATTAGCTTGACGATAATTCCCATGTGTCCTCGGGAGCGCTTTTCTCCATATAAGAACTTGTCCAGGCTTGTCCTTTGCTATAAAAAGGATTGGGCCATCTTGCTGCAACTTATTTACTTTCATTGCTTGTTACCCGTTACAAATTACCTTATCACAAAACTATATGTTACTGATAATTTCAGTGCTTGCAGAGAATACCTTACTGAAAACCGCTTGTCATTTCCTTCTGCTCCTTGTTGGGTTTGACACTCTTACTTATCAAAAGGACAATGATAGATCCCCTACACTTGTGGGTCATCAAGACTCTTTTCTGGCGCCGTTGCCGGGGAGTGAAGCGGCTTTGGTAAGTGGAACTTGGTAAGGAAAAATTTATATAGTGTGCTGAAATTTACTGTCACTTGTTACTATGGAACATAATACTTTGAGGGGCTTGTTCGGGGTATCTTCACCCCGACCAGTAGAGCAAAGAGTTGCTCCTCACCCTACTAAACCTACTGAAAATGTTTACTTTGAAATTCCTTTGGGTATGATAGAGAAACCGCTAGCTAATCCCTTTACAGGAGATGGAACATTGCATCCCGATTTAGACCTAATCGATGTGGATGAAGTTTGTGGATTATTTAAGCTTGCGGTATGCCCGGTGATGTTATCAAGAAGAAGGTCTTCCCTTTATCTTTGAAGGGAGAGGCATTGACATGGTATAGGCTATGTGATGATATGGGATCATGGAACTACAACCGATTGAAATTGGAATTTCACCAGAAGTTTTATCCTATGCATCTTGTTCATCGTGATCGTAATTACATATATAATTTTTGGCCTCGCGAAGGAGAAAGCATTGCTCAAGCTTGGGGGAGGCTTAAGTCAATGTTATATTCATGCCCCAACCATGAGCTCTCAAGAGAAATGATTATTAAAAAAAATTATGCTCGGCTTTCTCTCAACAATCGCTCCATGCTCGATACTTCTTGTACTGGTTCCTTTATGATGAAGACTATTGAATTCAGATGGGATTTATTGGAAAGAATTAAATGCAACTCTGAAGATTGGGATCTCGACGAAGGTAAGGAGTCAGGTATGACACCTAAGTTTGATTGTGTTAAATCTTTTATGGATACCGATGCTTTTTGTGAATTTAGCACTAAATATGGACTTGACTCTGAGATAGTAGCTTCTTTCTGTTAATCATTTGCTACTCATGTTGACCTCCCTAAGGAGAAGTAATTTAAATATAATCCTCCCACTGAAGTAAAAGTAGTTGCACCTATTAAAGTTGAAGAAAAGACTATCACTTATAATGATCCTATTGTTCCTACTACTTATATTGAGAAACCACCTTTCCCTGTTAGGATAAAGGATCATGCTAAAGCTTCAACTGTGGTTCGTAAGAGTAATACTAGAACACCTACACCACCTGAGCAAATTAAAGTTGAACCTAGTATTGCTATGGTTAAATATCTCTTGGCTGATGATATTGATGAGCATGTTATTTACTTCTGTGATGAAGCTGCTAGAATTGCTAGACCCGATACTAAGAATAAACTTAGACCTGTTGTAGGCATGCCTATTATTTCTGTTAAAATAGGATATCATTGTTATCATGGCTTATGTGATATGGGTGCTAGTGCTAGTGCAATACCGCATTCCTTATATAAAGAAATTATGCATGATATTGCACCTGCTGAGATAGAAGAAATTGATGTTACACTTAAGCTTGCCAATAGATATACTATTTCACCAGTTGGGATTGTTAGAGATGTTGAAGTCTTGTGTGGGAAAGTTAAATATCCTGCTGATTTTCTTGTTCTTGGTTCCCCACAAGATAGCTTTTGTCCCATTATATTTGGTAGACCCTTCTTGAATACTGTTAATGCTAAGATAGACTACAAAAAGGATGTTGTTACTATTGGTTTGGGGGATATGTCTCATGAGTTTAATTTTGCTAAATTTCGTAGACAACCCCATGATAAAGAATTGCCCAGTAAGGATGAAATTATTGGTCTTGCTTCTATTGTCGTGCCTCCTAATGATTCTTTAGAACAATATTTGCTAGACCATGAAAATGATATGTTTATGAATGAAAGAAGGGAGATGGATGAAGTATTCTTTAAACAGCGACCTATTTTGAAACACAACTTGCCTATTGAAATTGTAGGGGATCCTCCACCACCCAAGGGTGATCCCGTGTTGGAGCTTAAACCATTACCTGATACTCTTAAATATGCTTATCTTGATGAAAAGAAGATATATCCTGTTATTATTAGTGCTGACCTTTCAGAGCAGGAAGAGGAGAAATTATTGAAAACTCTAAAGAAGCACCGTGTTGCTATTGGATATACTCTTGATGATCTTAAGGGCATTAGTCCCACTCTATGCCAACACAAAATAAAATTGGAGAAATACACCAAACTAGTTACTAATTACCAAGGACGGTTAAATCCTAAGATGAAAGATGTGGTAAGAAAGGAAATACTAAATCTCCTATAGGCAGGTATAATTTATCCCGTTGCTGATAGTTAGTGGGTAAGTCCCGTCCATTGTGTCCCTAAGAAGCGAGGTATTACTGTCGTTCCTAATGATAAAGATGAATTGATCCCGCAAAGAATCGTTACAGGTTATAGGATGGTAATTGATTTCCACAAATTAAATAAAGCTACTAAAAAAGATCATTACCCTCTGCCTTTTACTGATCAAATGGTAGAAATATTATCTAAACATACACATTTTTGCTTTCTAGATGGTTACTCTGGTTTCTCTCAAACACCTGTGTTAGCAGAGGATCAAGAAAAGACCATTTTTACTTGCCCTTTCGGTACTTTTGCTTATAGATGTATGCCTTTTGGTTTATGTAATGCACCTGCTACCTTTGAAAGATGCATGATGGCTATATTCTCTGACTTTCGTGAAAAGATTTGTGAGGTTTTCATGGATGATTTCTCCGTTTATGGATCTTCTTTTGATGATTGCTTGAGCAACCTTGATCGAGTTTTGCAGAGATGCGAAGATACTAGTCTCATCTTGAATTGGGAGAAGTGCCACTTTATGGTTAATGAAGGTATTTTCTTGGGGCATAAAATTTCTGAAAGAGGTATTGAAGTTGATAATGCTAAAGTTGATGCGATTGAAAATATGCCATGTCCCAAGGACATTAAAGGCATAAGAAGTTTCCTTGGTTATGCCAGTTTTTATAGGAGGTTCATTAAGGACTTCTCTAAAATTTCTAGGCCTCTGACTAATCTCTGACAAAAAGATATTCCTTTTGTTTTCGATGATGAGTTTGTAGAAGCATTTGAGATACTTAAGAAAGCTTTGATTTCTGCACCTATTGTTCAGCCACCTGATTGGAATTTACCCTTTGAAATTATGTGTGATGCTAGTTATTATGCAGTAGGTGTTGTTCTACCACAAAGAGTTGATAAGAACTTAAATGTTATTCAACATGCTAGTAAAACTCTAGACAGTGCCTAGAGAAATTATGCTACTACTGAAAAAGAATTTTTAGCAGTTGTATTTGCTTGTGATAAGTTCAGACATTATATTGTTGATTCTAAAGTAACTATTCACACTGGTCTTGCTACTATTAAATATCTTATGGAAAAGAAAGATGCTAAACCTAGACTTATTAGATGGGTTGTCTTGCTACAAGAATTTGATTTGCATATTATTGATAGAAAGGGAGCTGAGAACCCCATTGTAGACAACTTGTCTAGGTTAGAGAATGTTCTTGATGGCCCACTACCTATTGATGATAGCTTTCCTGATGAACAATTAGCTGTCATAAATGCTTCTCGTACTGCTCCATGGTATGCTGATTATGCTAATTACATTGTTGCTAAATTTATACCACCTAGTTTCACATACCAGCAAAAGAAAAAGTTCTTTTATGATTTAAGACATTATTTATGGGATGATCCACACCTTTATAAAGAAGGAGTAGATGGTGTTATTAGACGTTGTGTGCCTGAGCATGAATAGGAACAGATTCTACATAAGTGTCATTCCGAATCTTATAGAGGACACCACGCTAGAGATAGAACTACACACAAGGTACTACAATCTGGTTTTTATTGGCCAACTCTCTTTAAAGATGCTCGTAAGTTTGTCTTATCTTGTGATGAATGTCAAAGAATAGGTAACATTAGTAGACGTCAAGAAATGCCTATGAATTATTCTCTTGTTATTGAACCATTTGATGTTTGGGGCTTTGATTATATGGGACCTTTTCCTGCCGCCAATGGTTATACACATATTTTAGTTGCTGTTAATTACATTACTAAGTGGGTAGAAGCTATTCCAACTAGTAGTGCTGATCATAACACTTCTATTAAAATGCTTAAAGAAGTTATTTTTCCGAGGTTTGGAGTCCCTAGATATCTTATGACTGATGGTGGTTCACACTTTATTCATAGTGCTTTCCATAAGATGCTTGCTAAGTATGATGTCAATCATAGAATCGTATCTCCTTATCACCCACAGTCTAGTGGTCAAGTAGAGTTGAGCAATAGAGAGCTCAAATTAAATTTGCAAAAGATTGTGAATAGATCTAGAAAGAATTGGTCCAAAAAACTTGATGATGCATTATGGGCCTATAGAACTGCATACAAAAATCCTATGGGTATGTCTCCATATAAAATGGTTTATGGAAAAGCATGTCACTTACCTCTCGAACTAGAACATAAGGCATATTGGGCCATTAAAGAGCTCAATTATGATTTCAAACTTGCTAGTAAGAAGAGGTTATTTGACATTAGCTCACTTGATAAGTGGAGAACCCAAGCCTATGAGAATGTCAAACTGTTTAAAGAAAAAGTTAAAAGATGGCATGACAAAACGATACAAAAGCGTGAGTTTAATGTAGGTGATTATGTTTTGCTATACAACTCTCGTTTAAGATTTTTTGCAGGAAAACTTCTCTCTAAATGGGACGGCCCTTACGTTATCGAGAAGGTCTATCGTTTTGGTGCCATAAAAATCAATAACTTTGAAGGCACAAGTCCGACGGTGGTGAACGGTCAAAGGATCAAACATTACATCTCAGGTAACCCAATAAATGTTGAAACTAATGTTGTTGAAACCGTAACCTCGGAGGAATACATAAGGGACACTTTCCGAAACGTCTTAGACTCCGAAAAGGAATAGCTATGTGGTACGGTAAGTAAACCAACTCCAAAACAGTTCTAATAGCATTTTTTTCTCCATTTTGTAATATTTAAGAAAATAGGAAAATAAGAAGTAGTTCGGGAAGCACACGAGGCGTCCACGAGGGTGGAGGGTGCGCCCTACCCCCTGGGTGCGCCCCCTGCCTCGTGGGCACCTCGTGTGCTCTCCGGACTCCGTTTTCTTTCACGATACTTCTTTTGGGCGGTAAAAATGTATTATATAATCTCCTGAAGGTTTTGACCACCGTGCCACGACGGAATCCTCTGTTTTTTGTCTTGAGCTGTTTCTGTCGCAGATTAGAGCAATATGTCGTCCCAGGATTCGGAGGGAGAAAGCTATGTGGCTAATTACCTTGCAGACCCTAAGGTCTAGGGGACCTGGAGCACTATGGTTGGACCACTGAGAAAGAAGAAGACTACGAGCCTAAGGTAAAGTAGGAGACGAGCTCAGATGAAGATGAAGTCCCATTACCTCAACCTGGGGACATGCATGTGGAGTTTAAAAAGTCGAGCCTCCCTGATAGCGCAAAGAAACCTAAGATCGAGTTTATCCCTTTTCGTCTCTTGCAGGAGAACAAACAGGAACTATGCAAAATGATATTAAGCCTTGAGCAGGAGATCAATGATCTAAGGGAGAAAAACTCCTTCCTCAAGCGCAAATTAAGGAAGAAGCCTACATCATCAACAACTCCATCATCACCACCTCCTAAGAAGGAGACATAATCACATGGGTATGGGCACTCCCCTTGGCAACTGCCAAGCTTGGGGGAGGTGCCCCGGTATCGTATCACCATCACACTCCTATCTTTACCGTTTTACTTAGTTTGATCCTTTTAGTAACACCTTGATCTAGTAGAATGAAGTTTTGGTATGATTTAGTTTTGAGTTTTGCTTTATGATTTTTCTATGTAATCGAGTCCATGAGCTATATATAATAAAGATTAGTGTTGAGTCAAGGGTTTTGCTATCTCACTTTGATCTTGAGGAAATAAAAGAAAAGAAAGAATAAAAGAAATAAAAGATATCATATTGATCTTATGGAGAGTAATGACTTCACATATAAAGAGTATGATGAATAAAAGTTGTTGAGAGTTGACAAACATAGTTTTGGTAATCGTTGCAATTAATAGGAAGTAATAAAGAAAGAGAGGTTTCCACATATAAATATACTATCTTGGACATCTTTTATGATTGTGAGAACTCATTAAAATATGACATGCTAAAGAGTTGGTGTTGGACAAGGAAGACAACGTAATGGGTTATGTTTTCTTATATCCGAAATAAAGTATATTGTCATGGATCATCCAACATGTTGAGCTTGCCTTTCCCCCTCATGCTAGACAAATTCCTTGCACCAAGTAGAGATACTACTTGTGCTTCCAAATATCCTTAAACCCAGTTTTGCCATGAGAGTCCACCATATCTACCTATGGATTGAATAAGATCCTTCAAGTAACTTGTCATGTTGCATGCAATAAAAATTTCTTTCTAAATATGTATGACTTATTAGTGTGGAGAAAATAAGCTTTATACGATCTTGTGATATGGAGGCAATAAAAGCGACGGACTACATAATAAAGGTCCATATCACAAGTGGCAACATAAAGTGACATTCTTTTTCATTAAGATTTCATTCATCCAACCATAAAAGCACATGACAACCTCTGCTTCCCTCTGCGAAGGTCCTATCTTTTACTTTTGTCTTATACCTTATGCAAGAATCATGGTGATATTCACCTTTCCTTTTTACATTTTATCCTTTGGCAACCACCTTACGTTGGAAAGATCCTGGTATATATATCCAATCGGATGTAAGTTAGCATGAACTATTATTGTTGACATCACCCTTGAGGTAAAACGTTGGGAGGCAACACTATAAGCCCCTATCTTTCTCTGTGTCCGATTGAAACACCATACCCATAAGTATTGCGTGAGTGTTAGCAATTGTGAAAGACTAAATGATAGTTGAGTATGTGGACTTGCTGAAAAGCTCTTATATTGACTCTTTCCGATGTTATGATAAATTGCAATTGCTTCATTGACCGAGATCATAGTTTGTTAGTTCCCAATGAAGTTTCTTATTCATACTTGACATTGTGAATAGATTGTTACTTGAGCATAAGAAATCATATGACAATATATATATATATATATATATATATATATATATATGTTGCTATTATAAGAATAATCATGATGCCTTCATGTCCGTATTTTATTTTATCGACACCTCTATCTCTAAACATGTGGACATATTTTTCGATATCAGCTTCCGCTTGAGGACAAGCAAGGTCTAAGCTTGGGGGAGTTGATACGTCCATTTTTCATCATGCTTTTATATCAATATTTATTGCATTATGGACTGTTATTACACGTTATGTCACAATACTTATGCCTATTCTCTCTTATTTTACAAGGTTTACATGAAGAGGGAGAATGCCGGCAGCTGGGATTCTGGGCTGGAAAAGGAGCAAATATTAGAGACCTTTTCTGCACAACTCCAAAAGTCCTGAAACTCCACGAAAGTCTTTTTTGGAATTAATAAAAAATACTAAGCGGAAGAAATACCAAAGGAGGCCCACACCCTGTCCACGAGGGTGGGGGCGCGCCCCCTGCCTCATGGGCCCCCTGGCAGCCCTCCGGTGACCATCTTCTGCTATATGAAGTCTTTTACCCTGGAAAAATTCATAAGCAAGCTTTCGGGACGAAACACCGCCGCCACGAGGAGGAACCTTGGCGGAACCAATCTAGGGCTCCGGCGGAGCTGTTCTGCCGGGGAAACATCCCTCCGGGAGGGATAAATCATCACCATCGTCATCACCATCGATCCTCTTAGCGGGAGGGGGTCAATCTCCATCAACATCTACACCAGGACCATCTCCTCTCAAACCCTAGTTCATCTCTTGTATCCAATCTTTGTCTCAAAACCTCAGATTGGTACCTATGGGTTGCTAGTAGTATTGATTACTCCTTGTAGTTGATGCTGGTTGGTTTATTCGGTGGAAGATCGTATGTTCAGAACATTAATGCATATTAATACCCCTCTGATTATGAACATGAATATGATTTGTGAGTAGTTACGTTTGTTCCTGAGGACATGGGAGAAGTCTTGCTATAAGTAGTCATGTGAATTTGGTATTCGTTTGATATTTTGATGAGATGTATGTTGTCTCTCCTCTAGTGGTGTTATGTGAACGTCGACTACATGACACTTCACTATTATTTGGGCCTAGAGGAAGGCATTGGGAAGTAATAAGTAGATGATGGGTTGCTAGAGTGACAGAAGCTTAAACCCTAGTTTATGCGTTGCTTCGTAAGGGGCTGATTTGGATCCATATGTTTCATGCTATGGTTAGGTTTACCTTAATACTTCTTTTGTAGTTGCGGATGCTCGTAATAGGGGTTAATCATAAGTGGGATGCTTGTCCAAGAAAGGGCAGTACCCAAGCACCGGTCCACCCACATATCAAATTATCAAAGTAATGAATGTGAATCATATGAGCGTGATGAAAATTAGCTTGACGATAATTCCCATGTGTCCTCGGGAGCGCTTTTCTCCATATAAGAACTTGTACAGGCATGTCCTTTGCTAAAAAAAGAATGGGCCATCTTTCTTCACCTTATTTACTTTCATTTCTTGTTACCCGTTACAAATTACCTTATCACAAAACTATCTGTTGCCAATAATTTCAGTGCTTGCAGAGAATACCTTACTTAAAATCGCTTGTCATTTCCTTCTGCTCCTCGTTTGGTTTGACACTCTTACTTATCAAAAGGACTACGATAGATCCCCTACACTTGTGGGTCATCACGCATGCACAACTAGGCGACGACAACCTTCTGAACTATGCTGGGATGACCAGCGGTGTACTGGAGGTCGATGCCGACCACCTTATACTTGTCTCGAGCAATCAACTGCTCAACTTGTTGATGTAGTCGTACACCACGGCCGGGTCAATGGTGTACACCACCGAGAGATCCATCTCCCGCGTGTGGGTCTCCACTCTATGCTCGCCGTACTCCATTGGAGCGCCGCTAGACATCCTGCTACCTCTCGAGCATGCGTTGGTTTATCGTTGAAGAGGAAAGGGTGATGCAGCAAAGTAGCGTAAGTATTTCCCTCAGTTTTGAGAACCAAGGTATCAATCCAGTAGGAGACCATGCAAATCGCCTAGTACCTGCACAAACAATCAAGAACCTTGCAACCAATGCGATAAAGGGGTTGTCAATCCCTTCACGACCACTTGCAAAAGTGAGATATGATAAAGATAATAAAGTAAATATTTTTGGTATTTTGGTTGTATAGATTGGAAAGTAAAGATTGCAAAATAAAATAAGTAGAAAACTAGACTTGTAGATCGAAACTTATATGATGGAAAATATAAGATTATATGATGGAAAATAGACCCCGGGGCCATAGGTTTCACTAGTGGCTTCTCTCAAGATAGCATATATTACAGTGGGTGAACAAATTACTGCCGATCAATTGATAGAAAAGCGCATAGTTATGAGAATATCTAGGCAATGATCATGAACATAGGCATCACGTCCATGTCAAGTAGACCGAAATGATTCTGCATCTACTACTATTACTCCACACATCGACCGCTATCCAGTATGCATCTAGAGTATTAAGTTCATAAGAATAGAGTAAGGCATTAAGCAAGATGACATGATGTAGAGGGATATACTCAAGCAATATGATATAAACCCCATCTTTTTATCCTCTATGGCAACAATACAATACATGCCTTGCTGCCCCTACTATCACTGGGAAAGGACACCACAAGATTGAACCCAAAGCTAAGCACTTCTCCCATTGCAAGAAAGATCAATCTAGTAGGCCAAACTAAACTGATAATTCGAAGAGACTTGCAAAGATATCAAGTCATGCATATAAGAATTCAGAGAAGAACCAAATATTATTCATGGATAGACTTGATCATAAACCCACAATTCATCGGATCTCGGCAAACACACCGCAAAAAGTGTTACATCGAATAGATCTCCAAGAACATCGAGGAGAACTTTGTATTGAGAATCAAAGAGAGAGAAGAAGCCATCTAGCTAATAACTATGGACCCGAAGGTCTGTGGTAAACTACTCACACATCATCGGAGAGGCTATGGTGTTCATGTAGAAGCCCTCCATGACCGATTCCCCCTCTGGCGGAGCGCTGGAAAAGGCCCCAAGATGGGATCTCATGGGTACAGAAGGTTGCGGTGGTGGAAAAGTGGTTTCATGTCTCCCCTCGATTTTTCAGGGTATAAGAGTATATATAGATGAAAGAAGTAGGCCAGTGGAGCTACGAGGGGGCCACGAGGGTGGGGGCGCGCCTACCCCCTAGGCGCGCCCTCCTGCCTCGTGGCCGCCTTGTTGCGTCTCTGACTTCAACTCCAAGTCTCCTGGATTGCGTTTGTTACAAGAAAGATCTTCGCGAAGGTTCCATTCCATTTGGATTCCGTTTTATATTCCCTTTCTGTGAAACACTGAAATAGGCAAAAAAACAACAATTTGCACTAGGCCTCCGATTAGTAGGTTAGTCCCAAAATTAATATAAAAGAGCATAATAAAGCCCACTAGACATCCAAAACAGATAATATAATAGCATGGAACAATCAAAAATTATAGATACGTTGGAGACGTATCAGGCATCCCCAAGCTTAATTGATGCTCGTCCTCGAGTAGGTAAATGATAAAAATAGAATTTTTGATGTGGAATGCTATCTAGCATAAAAATAGTATTATTGTGGCATGAATGTTCAGATCCGAAAGATTCAAGACAAAAGTTTAATATTGACATAAAAACAATAATACTTCAAGCATACTAACAAAGTAATCATGTCTTCTCAAAATAACATAGCCAAAGAAAGTTCATCCCTACAAAGTCATATAGTTTGGCTATGCTACATCTTCGTCACACAAAATACCCAAATCATGCACAACCGATACGTCTCCATCGTATCTACCTTTCCAAACACTTTTGCCCTTCTTTTGGACTCTAACTTCCATGATTTGAATGGAACTAACCTGGACTGACGTTGTTTTCAGCAGAATTGCCATCGTGTTATTTTTATGCAGAAATAAAAGTTCTCGGAATGACCTGAAACTTCATGGAGAATATTTTTGGAATTAATAAAAATATTGGCGAAAGAATCAAGACTAGGGGGCCCACACCCTGTCTACCAGGGTGGGGCGCGCCTACCCCCCTGGGCGTGCCCCCTGCCTCATGGGCCCCCTGGTGCTCCACCGACCTCAACTCCAACTCTATATATTCACGTTCGGGGAGAAAAAATTAGGGAGAAGGATTCATTGCATTTTACGATACGGAGCCGCCGCCAAGCCCTAATCTCTCTCGAGAAGGCTGGTCTGGAGTCTGTTCGGGGCTCCAGAGAGGGGAATCCATCGCCGTCATCATCATCAACCTTCCTCCATCACCAATTTCATGATGCTCACTGCCGTGCGTGAGTAATTCCATCATAGGCTTGCCGGACGGTGATGGGTTGGATGAGATTTACCATGTAATTGAGTTAGTTTTGTTAGGGTTGGATCCCTAGTATCCATTATGTTCTAAGATTGATGTTGCTATGACTTTGCTATGCTTAATGCTTGTCACTAGGGCCCGAGTGCCATGATTTCAGATCTGAACCTATTATGTTTTCATGAATATATGTGAGTTCTTGATCCTATCTTGCAAGTCAATAGTCACCTACTATGTGTTATGATCCGGTAACCCCGAAGTGACAATAATGGGGACCACTCCCGGTGATGACCGTAGTTTGAGGAGTTCATGTATTCACTAAGTGTTAATGCTTTGGTCCGGTACTCTATTAAAAGGAGGCCTTAATATCTCTTAGTTTCCAATAGGACCCCGCTGCCACGGGAGGGTAGGACAAAAGATGTCATGCAAGTTCTTTTCCATAAGCACCTAATATTCAAAATACATGCCTATATTACATTGATGAACTGGAGCTAGTTTTGTGTCACCCGATGTGATAACTATTGCATGAGGAATCGCATCCGACATAATTATCCATCACTGATCCAATCCCTACGAGCTTTGCACATATTGATCTTTGCTTAGTTACTTTACTATTGCCACTGTTACAATTACTACAAAACTGCTACTGTTACTTTTGCTACCGTTACCGCTACTTCCATACTACTTTGCTACTAAATACTTTGCTGCAGATATTAAGTTACCCAGGTGTGGTTGAATTGACAACTCAACTGCTAATACTTGAGAATATTCTTTGGCTCCCTTTGTGTCAAATCAATAAATTTGGGTTGAATACTCTACCCTCGAAAACTGTTGCGATCCCTATACTTGTGAGTTATCAAGACTATTTTCTTGTGCCGTTGCCGGGGAGCATAGCTCTATTCTTTGAGTCACTTGGGATTTATATCTGCTGATCACTATGAGGAACTTGAAAGACGAAAGAACTAAGATTTTTCCCTCAACTACGAGGGGATGTAAGGAACTGCCATCTAGCTCTACACTTGATTCTCCTTCTATTTTGAGTAAACTTGCGACACCTAAACCTGCTTCTGCTATTAATTCTGATATGTCGCATGTTATTGATGATGCCACTTCTGCTATGCATGATCCTTATGATGAAACTACTTCTATGCTAGATAACATTATGCCACTAGGTGAATTTCTTGATGAACAACTTGCTAGGGGTAGAGAGAATGCAATTATTGAAACTGGTAATATTGATGAAAGTGATGATGAAGATTCTCCCCCTAGATATGAATTGCCTGTTGTGCCTGAGGGTTATGTTATGGATGAAGAAACTGTTAGAGATTTTCTTGCTTGCAATGATAGATATGATCGTAAGAAATTATTATCTAAGCTGAAAGAAAAGTCTCTAAATGCTAGAATGAAATATGACCATGCTTTTGCTACTTCACCTATCTGTATTACTGATAAGGATTATGATTTTTCTGTTGATCCTGAGATAATTACTATGGTTGAATCTAATCCTTTTTATGGCTATGAATCTAAAACTGTTGTGGCACATCTTACTAAAATGAATGATATAGCCACCCTATTTACTCATGAGGAAAAAATTCGTTACTACTATATCCTTAAGTTATTTCCATTCTCATTAAAGGGTGATGCTAAAATATGGTTTAATTCTCTTGATTCTGGTTGTGTGCGTAGTCCCCAGGATATGATTTATTACTTTTCTGCTAAATATTTCCCCACTCATAAGAAACAAGCTGCTTTAAGGGAAATATATAATTTTGTGCAAATTGAAGAAGAGAGTCTCCCACAAGCTTGGGGGAGGCTTCTCCGATTACTTAATGCTTTGCCTGATCATCCTCTCAAGAAAAATAAACTTGATATCTTTTATAATGTACTAACCGATGCTTCGAGAGACCACCTAGATAGTTGTGCTGGTTGTGTTTTCAGGGAAAGAACTGTTGATCAAGATGAATTGTTATTGAATAATATATTGACTAATGAAAACAATTGGACACCTCCTGAACCAACTCCTAAGCCAACTCCGAAGAAAAGGGGTATTCTATTTCTCAGTCCTGAAGATATGCAAGAGGCAAAGAAGTCTATGAAAGAAAAGGGTATTAAAGCTGAAGATGTTAAGAATTTACCACCTATTGAATAAATACATGGTCTTGATAACCCGACACATGTAGTAAAGGTAAATTCTCTCTATAGATTTGATGAAGGTGATATTCATCGTTATAAGTTTGCTAGTCAATGCTTGGATGAGTTTGATAATTTTATTGTTAAACAAGAAAACTTCAATGCTTATGTTGGTAGACAATTGAAATGCAATGCTTATAGGATTGAACACTTGAGTGATTATATGTCTAGAGTTAAAGGTGAACTTAAACTTATTAGTAAACATGCTTCTATGGTTACCACTCAAGTAGAACAAGTGCTTAAAGCTCAAAATTATTTGCTCAATGAAATAAATGATAAGGAAAATGATAATGTTGTTAGAGTTGTGACTAGAGGTGGTAGAATGACTCGGGAACCTTTGTATCCTGAGGGCCACCCGAAGAGAATTGAGCAAGATTCTCAGAGAAATAATGTCGATGCACCTAGTCCTTCTAAAAAGAAGAAGAAGAAAAATGATAGGACTTTGCATGCTTCTAGTGAACCTGTTGTTGACACACCTGAGAATCCCAATGATATTTCTATTTCTGATGCTGAAACACAATCTGGTAATGAACATGAACCTAGTGATGATGTTAATGATGATGTTCATATTGATGCTCAACCTAGCAATAACAATGATGTAGAGGTAGGACCTGCTGTTGATCTTGATAACCCACAATCAAATAATCAACGTTATGATAAGAGCGACTTCGTTGGTAGGAAGCACGGTAAAGAAAGAGAACCATGGGTTCAGAAACCCATGCCTTTTCCTCCCAATCCATCCAAGAAAAAGGATGATGAGGATTTTGAGCGCTTTGCTGAAATGATTAAACCTATCTTTTTGCGTATGCGTTTGACTGATATGCTTAAAATGAATCCTTATGCTAAGTATATGAAAGATATTGTTACAAATAAAATAAAGATACCGAAAGCTGAAATTTCCACCATGCTTGCTAATTATACTTTTAACGGTGGAATACCAAAGAAACTAGGAGATCCAGGAGTACCAACTATACCATGCTCCATTAAAAGAAACTATGTCAAAATTGCTTTATGTGATCTTGGAGCCGGTGTTAGTGTTATGCCTCTCTCTTTATATCGTAGACTTGATTTGAATAAGTTGACACCTACTGAAATATCTTTGCAAATGGCCGACAAATCAACTGCTATACCTGTCGGTATTTGTGAGGATGTGCCTGTTGTGGTAGCAAACGTTACTATTTTAACGGACTTTGTTATTCTTGATATTCTCGAGGATGATAGTATGTCGATTATCCTTGGTAGACCCTTTTTGAATACTGCAGGGGTTATTATTGATTGCAACAAAGGCAATGTCACTTTTCATGTTAATGGTAATGAGCATACGGTACACTTTCCGAGGAAACAACCTCAAGTCCACAGTATCAATTGTATTGGAAAAATTTCAACGATTACTATTGGAGGTTTTGAATTTCCTGTTCCTACTGTCAATAAGAAATATGATGTTCTTATTATTGGGGACGTACACATCCCCGTTGAGGTAACTTAGTGTTATTCGATATTTCTCCGGTTCCATGTTATTCGGAAAGAGTTTGTTAACAAGACTTGATCAACCTTGTTAGTGGATTCCTCTTGATGAGCATGAGATGGATGAAGTCAGAAAGCACAACTCTCTGTACCCTCCTTTTACTTTCTATTAATTAGATTGAATAAAGCAAAAATAGTATTTTCTGTCTGTTTTCTGAATTATCCTTGCAATAAAAAATACCCCGAAAATAGAAGTTCTCCAAATATCCCGAAAATGAAATATGATTTTTTCCCTAGAACATTTAAGAATTATTGGCACTGAGAACACACCAGAGGGGGCAACCACCTAGCCATGAGGGTCCAGGGCGCGCCCTACCCCCTAGGCGCGCCCCCTGCCTCGTGGGCCCTTGGTGGCCCCCCTCCACTTATTCCTACACCCACACACTTCGTCTTCCTCCAGAAAAAATCACCACACAACTCAAACTCCTGTTCTAGCTCGTCTTGCTGCCATTTTCGATCTCCTTGCTCAAAGCTCCACTCACAAAACTGCTTTGGGGGATTGTTCTTTGGTATGTGACTCCTCCAATGGTCCAATTAGTTTTTGTTCTAGTGCTTTATTCATTGCAAATTTTTGCTGCTGACGTGACCCTATTATTGAGCTTGCATGATAATTTATATGGTTAAAGGTAGTTCTAATGCATGATGTAGGTTCTAGGCCCTTGTGAGAGTAGCTTCTATCAATTTTGTTGAGTTTGGTTCACTTTTATTTTGAGTTACTAAAAATTTCAGAAATTTTCAGAAAACGATGAAGAGATTATTGAGGGGCTCTTCGAGCCAAAGCTCGAAGGATAAGCAAAGCGAAGAGGACAAAAAAACCAAATATAATCTCCCTTGCACCGCGGAGGTTCGACCGTGTGAATGGCCTTGTGATGAGTTCTTGAGAGCAGCCGGGATTCATGCTGATTTTTATTATTTGGCTGAGAATACAGGCCTCACCGACTTCCTCCGCGACCAACACGAACATTATCTCCTACTCACTAATATTTTCATGCAAAATTTTTATTTCCATGCTAGCAAATCACCACCTTCAGTGGAATTTCACTTATATGATGATGTTAAGGAGATGTCACTGCATGATTTTTGTCGGGTCTACAAAATACCCCTTGTGGGTAGCATAGAGGAACCACATCGTAGTGATGTGGATGTATTTATTGATAGAATTGCTGTAGGGGAAATGAGGAAAGTTTCCGATGCAAGAATTACTAGCATACACTTTCCTGTTCTACGTTACTTTGCAATATTTCCTAGTAGATGTTTAATTGGTCGCAGGAACAGTGGAAATCTTAGTGCCCCTGATATTGTTATTTTGCGCCATGCTTTGTTTCGTGATACAACTTTCAATTTAGGCGCTGTTATTGCTAAGCGATTAAGTTTGAACCGTACGAAAGGCCCCATCTTCGGTGGTATATTTGCTTCGTGCCTTGCTGCACACTTTAAGATACCTATTAGGCATTATGAGAAAGAAGAAAAGTTGCTGCCCCCTATTTTTCTAAATTATAAGAGTACGGTAGCACATGAATTTATTATTAAAAAATAAGAAGATGATGCTTAAGTATAAATTGATATTTAATAAAACTCATTGTGAGACTATTATCTTGCCTGCACCCTCTTTGCTTAACATACTTTCAGGCACGTACCTCATCTTGCCCGAGGCCATTTATGCATACTGGAGGCTGACACAAGTCCCAGAGCCTGAGCCTGAGCCACCATTTGACCCTTATTGATAGTCTTATTATCAGTGGGATCCGGAGGAGATTGCCAACCAGTGGCACCCAGATGACACTCCTCCGCACACTGGAGAAGGCAGCTTTGATCTGTGGGCATAGACCAACTTAGGCCAAAAGCCTAAGTTTGGGGGAGTATGTATTTCTCACCGACATTACATTCATGTTCACACACTCACTCTAGTTGTTGGTGCTCATACTTTTTCATTGTAAGATCCACGCTAGTTTGAAGTGACAATAATCGGGATACTTCTCGGTGATGACCGTAGTTTGAGGAGTTCATGTATTCACTATGTGTTAATGCTTTGTTCTGGTTCTCTATTAAAAGGAGGCCTTAATATCCCTTAGTTTCAGCTAGGACCCCGCTTCCACGGGAGGGTAGGACAAAAGATGTCATGCAAGTTCTTTTCCATAAGCACGTATGACTATTTACGGAATACATGCCTACATTACATTGATGAATTGGAGCTAGTTCTGTGTCACCATATGTTATAACTATTACATTAGGAATTGCATCCGGCATAATTGTCCATCACTGATCCATTGCCTACGAGCTTTTCATATATTGCTCTTCTCTTATTTACTTTTCCGTTGCTACTGTTACAACTACTACAAAAACCCAAAAACATTTATCTTTACTTTTGCTACCGTTACCTTTATTATCATACCACTTTTGCTACTAAATACTTTGCTGCAGATACTAAGTTATCCAGGTGTGGTTGAATTGACAACTCAACTGCTAATACTCAAGAATATTCTTTGGCTCCCCTTGTGTCGAATCAATAAATTTGGGTTGAATACTTTACACTCGAAAGCTGTTGCGATCCCCTACACTTGTGGGTTATCAAGACTAATTTCTGGCGCCGTTGCCGGGGAGCATAGCTCTATTCTCTGAGTCACTTCGGATTTATATCTGTTGATCACTATGAAGAACTTGAAAGACGCTAAAACCAAGATTTTGCCCTCAACTACGAGGGGAGGTAAGGAACTGCCATCTAGCTCTGCACTAGATTCTCCTTCTGTTATTAGTAGGCTTGCGACACCTAAACCTGCTACTGCTATGAATTCTGATATGTCACATGTTATTGATGATGCCACTTCTTCTATGCATGATGAAACTACTTCTGTGCGTGATACTACTTTGCCATTAGGTGAATTTCTTGATGAACAACTTGCTAGAGTTAGGGGGATGAAATTACTGAAGATCCTATTACTGATGATAGTGATGATGAAGGTTCTCCAAATGATTATGTATTGCCTGTTGTTCCTAAGGGTTATGTTATGAATGAAGAAGCTGCTAGGGAAATCTTTGCTTGCAATGATAGATATGATCTTAAAAAAATATTAGCTAAATGGAAGCAGCAGTCTCTTAATGCTAGAATGAAACCCTTGAAGAAAATATGCCCTAGAGGCAATAATAGAGTTATTATTTATTTCCTCATATCATGATAAATGTTTATTATTCATGCTATAATTGTATTAACCAGAAACATGATACATGTGTGAATACATAGACAAACTTAATGTCACTAGTATGCCTCTACTTGACTAGCTCATTAATCAAAGATGGTTATGTTTCCTAGCTATAGACATGTGTTGTCATTTGATTAACGGGATCACATCATTAGGAGAATGATGTGATTGACTTGACCCATTCCGTTAGCCTAGCACTTGATCGCTTAGTATGTTGCTATTGCTTTCTTCATGACTTATACAAAGTTCCTATAACTATCAGATTATGCAACTCCCGTTTACCGGAGGAACACTTTGTGTGCTACCAAATGTCACAACGTAACTAGGTGATTATAAAGGAGCTCTATAGGTGTCACCAAAGGTACATGTTGAGTTGGCATATTTTGAGATTAGGATTTGTCACTCCGATTGTCGAAGAGGTATCTCTGGGCCCTCTCGGTAATGCACATCACTATAAGCCTTGCAAGCAATGTGGCCAATGAGTTGGTTACGGGATGATGCAATACGCAATGAGTAAAGAGACTTGCCGGTAACGAGATTGAACTAGGTATTGGATACCGACGATCGAATCTCGGGCAAGTAAGATACCAATGACAAAGGAACAACGTATGTTGTTATGCGGTTTAACCGATAAAGATCTTCGTAGAATATGTAGGAGCCAATATGAGCATCCAGGTTCCGCTATTGGTTATTGACCGGAAACAGTTCTAGGTCATGTCTACAAAGTTCTCGAACCCGTAGGGTCCGCATGCTGAACGTTACGATGACAATTTTATTATGAGTTTATAAGTTTTGATGTACCGAAGGTTGTTCGGAGTCCCGGATGTGATTACGGACATGACGAGGAGTCTCGAAATGGTCGAGACATAAAGATTAATATATTGGAAGCCTATATTTGGATATCGGAATCGTTCCGGGTGAAATCGGGATTTTACCGGAGTACCGGGGGGTTACCGGAACCCCCCTCGGGGGTTATTGGGCCTACATGGGCCCTAAGGGAGAAGAGGAGGGCCGGCCAGGGCAGGCCGCGCGCCCCCTCCACCCTAGTCCGAATAGGACAAGGAAGGGGGGGGGGGCGGCGCTCCCCTTTCCTCTTTCCCCCTTCCCCCTTCCTTCTCCAACAAGGCAAGAGGGAGGAGTCCTACTCCCGGTGGTAGTAGGACTCCTCCAGGCACACCCCTAGGGGCCGGCCGCACCTCCCCCTTCCTCCTTTATATACGGGGGCAGGGGGGCACCCCATGACACACAAGTTGATCTTCGTGATCGTTCCTTAGCCGTGTGCGGTGCCCCCTCCACCATATTCCACCTCGGTCATATCGTAGCGGTGCTTAGGCGAAGCCCTGCGTCGGTAGAACAGCATCACCATCACCATGTTGTCATGCTGATGGAACTCATCCCCGACACCCTGCTGGATCGGAGTCCGGGGATCGTTATCGAGCTGAACATGTGCTGAACTCGGAGGTGCCGTACGTTCGGTACTTGGATCGGTCGGATCGTGAAGACGTATGACTACATCAACCGCGTTGTTTTAACTCTTCCGCTTTCGGTCTACGAGGGTACGTGGACAACACTCTCCCCTCTCGTTGCTATGCATTACCATGATCCTTGCGTGTGTGTAGGAATTTTTTTGAAATTACTATGTTCCCCAACAGTGGCATCCGAGCCTGGTTTTATGCATAGATGTCATATGCACGAGTAGAACACAAGTGAGTTGTGGGCGATACAAGTCATTCTGCTTACCAGCATGTCATACTTTGGCTCAGCGGTATTGTGAGATGAAGTGGCCCCGACCGACATTACGCGTACGCTTACACGAGACTGGTTTCACCGTTACGAGCACTCGTGCTTAAAGGTGACTGGCGGGTGTGTGTCTCTCTCACTTTAGTTGAACCGAGTGTGGCTACGCCCGGTCCTTGCGAAGGTTAAAACAACACTAACTTGACAAACTATCGTTGTGCTTTTGATGCATAGGTAAGAACGGTTCTTTCTCAGCCCGTAGCAACCACGTAAAATTTGCAACAACAAAGTAGAGGACGTCTAACTTGTTTTTGCAGGGCATGTTGTGATGTGATATGGTCAAGATGTGATGCTATATTTTATTGTATGAGATGATCATGTTTTGTAACCAAAGTTATCGGCAACTGGCAGGAGCCATATGGTTGTCGCTTTATTGTATGAAATGCAAACGCCCTGTAATTGCTTTACTTTATCACTAAGCGGTAGCGATAGTTGTAGAAGCAATAGATGGCGTAAACGACAACTATGCTACGATGGAGATCAAGGTGTCGCGCCGGTGACAATGGTGATCACGACGGTGCTTCGGAGATGGAGATCACAAGCACAAGGTGTCGAGCCATCTATCATATCACTTATATTGATTGCATGTGATGTTTATCCTTTATGCATCTTATCTTGCTTTGATTGACGGTAGCATTTTAAGATGATCTCTCACTAAATTATCAAGAAGTGTTCTCCCTGAGTATGCACCGTTGCAAAAGTTCTTCGTGCTGAGACACCACGTGATGATCGGGTGTGATAGGCTCTACGTTCAAATACAACGGGTGCAAAACAGTTGCACACGCGGAATACTCAGGTTAAACTTGACGAGCCTAGCATATACAGATATGGCCTCGGAACACGGAGACCGAAAGGTCGAACGTGAATCATATAGTAGATATGATCAACATAGTGATGTGCACATTGAAACTACTCCATCTCACGTGATGATCGGACATGGTTTAGTTGATTTGGATCACGTGATCACTTAGATGACTAGAGAGGTGTCTGTCTAAGTGGGAGTTCTTATGTAATATGATTAATTGAACTTAAATTTATCATGAACTTAGTACCTGATAGTATTTTGCTTGTCTATGTTTGTTGTAGATAGATGGCTCGTGCTGTTGTTCCGTTGAATTTTAATGCGTTCCTTGAGAAAGCTAAGTTGAAAGATGATGGTAGCAACTACACGGACTGGGTCCGTAACTTGAGGATTATCCTCATTGCTGCACAGAAGAATTATGTCCTGGAAGCACCGCTGGGTGCCAGGCCTGCCGCAGATGCAACCGACGACGTTAAGAACGTCTGGCAGAGCAAAGCTGATGACTACTTGATAGTTTAGTCTGCCATGCTTTACGGCTTGGAACCGAGTCTTCAATGACGTTTTGAACGTCATGGAGCATATGAGATGTTCCAGGAGTTAAAGTTAATATTTCAAGCAAATGCCCGGATTGAGAGATATGAAGTCTCCAATAAGTTCTATAGCTGTAAGATGGAGGAGAATAGTTCTGTCAGTGAACACATACTCAAAATGTCTAGGTATAATAATCACTTGATTCAACTGGGAGTTAATCTTCCTGGTGATAGTGTCCTTGACAAAATTCTTCAATCACTGCCACCAAGCTACAAGAGCTTCGTGATGAACTATAATATGCAAGGGATGGATAAGACTATTCCCGACCTCTTTGCAATGCTAAAGGCTGCGGAGGTAGAAATCAAGAAGGAGCATCAAGTGTTGATGGTCAATAAGACCACCAGTTTCAAGAAAAAGGGCAAAGGGAAGAAGAAGGGGAACTTCAAGAAGAACAGCAAACAAGTTGCTGCTCAAGAGAAGAAACCCAAGTCGGGACTGAGTGCTTCTACTGCAAGCAGACTGGACACTGGAAGCGGAACTGCCCCAAGTATTTGGCGGATAAGAAGGATGGCAAAGTGAACAAAGGTATATGTGATATACATGTTATTGATGTGTACATTACTAATGCTCGCAGTAGCACCTGGGTATTTGATACTGGTTCTGTTGCTAATATTTGCAACTCGAAACAGGGACTATGGATTAAGTGAAGATTGGCTAAGGACGAGGTGACGATGCGCGTGGGAAATGGTTCCAAAGTCGATGTGATCGCGGTCGGCACGCTACCTCTACATCTACCATCGGGATTAGTTTTAGACCTAAATAATTGTTATTTGGTGCCAGCGTTGAGCATGAACATTATATCTGGATCTTGTTTGATGTGAGATGGTTATTCATTTAAATTAGAGAATAATGGTTGTTCTATTTATATGAGTAATATCTTTTATGATCATGCACCCTTGAAGAGTGGTCTATTTTTATTGAATCTCGATAGTAGTGTTACACATATTCATAATGTTGAAGCCAAAAGATGCAGAGTTGATAATGATAGAGCAACTTATTTGTTGCACTGCCGTTTAGGTCATATCGGTGTAAAGCGCATGAAGAAACTCCATACTGATGGACTTCTAGAATCACTTGATTATGAATCACTTGGTACTTGCGAACCGTGCCTCATGGGAAAAGATGACTAAAACGCCGTTCTCCAGAACTATGGAGCGAGCAACTGATTCATTGGAAATCATACATATTGATGTATGTGGTCCAATGAATATTGAAGCTCGCGGCGGGTATCGTTATTTTCTCACCTTCACAGATGATTTGAGCAGATATGGGTATATCTACTTGATGAAACACAAGTCTAAAACATTTGAAAAGTTCAAAGAATTTCAGAGTGAAGTGGAAAATCATCGTAACAAGAAAATAAAATTTCTACGATCTGATCGTGGAGGAGAATATTTGAGTTACGAGTTTGGTCTACATTTGAAACAATGCGGAATAGTTTCACAACTCACGCCATCCGGAACACCACAACGAAATGGTGTGTCCAAACGTTGTAATCATACTTTATTAGATATGGTGCGATCTATGATGTCTCTTAATGATTTACCGCTATTGTTTTGGGGTTATGCTTTAGAGACGGCCGCATTCACGTTAAATAGGGCACCATCAAAATCCATTGAGACGACGCCTTATGAACTATGGTTTGGCAAGAAACCAAAGTTGTCATTTCTTAAAGTTTGGGGCTGCGATGCTTATGTGAAGAAACTTCAACCGAATAAGCTCGAACCCAAATCGGAGAAATGTGTCTTCATAGGATACCCAAAAGAGACTATTGGGTACACCTTCTATCACAGATCTGAAGGCAAGATTTTCGTTGCTAAATTTGGATCCTTTCTAGATAAGGAGTTTCTCTCAAAAGAAGTGACTGGGAGGAAAGTAGAACTTGATGAGGTAATTGTACCTGCTCCCTTGTTGGAAAGTAGTTCATCACAAGAACCAGTTCCTGTGACAACTACACCAATCAGTGAGGAAGCTAATGATATTGATCATGAAACTTCAGATCAAGTTACTACTGAACCTCGTAGGTCTACCAGAGTAAGATCCGCACCATAATGGTATGGTAATCCTATTCTGGAAGTCATGTTACTTGACCATGGCGAACCTATGAACTATGAGGAAGCGATGATGAGCCCAGATTCCGCAAAATGGCTTGAGGCCATGAAATCTGAGATGGGATCCATGTATGAGAACAAAGTATGGACTTTGGTTGACTTGCCCGATGATCGGCAAGCCATCGAAAATAAATGGATCTTCAAGAAGAAGATTGACGGTGATGGTAATGTAACTGTTTACAAAGCTCGAGTTGTTCCGAAAGGTTTTCGACAAGTTCAAGGAGTTGACTACGATGAGACTTTCTCACCTGTAGCGATGCTTAAGTCTGTCCGAATCATGTTAGCAATTGCCGCACTTTATGATTATGAAATTTGGCAAATGGATGTCAAAACTGCATTCCTGAATGGATTTCTGGAAGAAGAGTTGTATATGATGCAACCGGAAGGTTTTGTCAATCCAAAAGGTGCTAACAAAGTGTGCAAGCTCCAGCGTTCCATTTATGGACTGGTGCAAGTATCTCGGAGTTGGAATAAATGCTTTGATAGAGTGATCAAAGCATATGGTTTTATACAGACTTTTGGAGAAGCCTGTATTTACAAGAAAGTGAGTGGGAGCTCTGTAGCATTTATGATATTATATGTAGAAGACATATTGTTAATTGGAAATGATATAGAATTTCTGGATAGCATAAAGGGATACTTGAATAAAAGTTTTTCAATGAAAGATCTCGATGAAGCTGCTTACATATTGGGCATCAAGATCTATAGAGATAGATCAAGACGTTTAATTGGATTTTCACAAAGCACATACCTTGATAAAGTTTTGAAAAATTTCAAAATGGATCAGGCAAAGAAAGGGTTCTTGACTGTATTACAAGGTGTGAAGTTTAGTCAGACTCAATGCCCGACCACAGCAGAAGATAGAGAGAAAATGAAAGATGTTCCCTATGCTTCAGCCATAGGCTCTATCATGTATGCAATGTTGTGTACCAGACCTGACGTATGCTTAGAAATAAGCTTGGCAGGTAGGTACCAAAGTAATCCAGGAGTGGATCACTAGACAGCGGTCAAGAATATCCTGAAATACCTGAAAAGGACTAAGGATATGTTTCTCGTTTATGGAGGTGACAAAGAGCTAGTCGTAAATGGTTACGTCGATGCAAGCTTTGACACTGATCCGGATGATTCTAAATCGCAAACCGGATACTTGTTTTTATTAAATGGTGGAGCTGTAAGTTGGTGCAGTTCTAAACAAAGCGTCGTGGCGGGATCTACATGCGAAGTGGAGCACATAGCTGCTTCGGAAGCAGCAAATGAAGGAGTCTGGATTAAGGAGTTCATTTCCGATCTAGGTGTCATACCTAGTGCATTGGGACCAATGAAGATCTTCTGTGACAATACTGGTGCAATTGCCTTGGCAAAGGAATCCAGATTTCACAAGAGGACCAAGCACATCAAGAGATGCTTCAATTCCATCCGGGACCAAGTCCAGGTGGGAGACATAGAGATTTGCAAGATACATACGGACCTGAATGTTGCAGACCCATTGACTAAGCCTCTTCCACGAGCAAAACATGATCAGCACCAAGACTCCATGGGTGTTAGAATCATTACTGTGTAATCTAGATTATTGACTCCAGTGCAAGTGGGAGTTTGAAGGAAATATGACCTAGAGGCAATAATAAAGTTATTATTTATTTCCTCATATCATGATAAATGTTTATTATTCATGCTATAATTGTATTAACCGAAACATGATACATGTGTGAATACATAGACAAACTTAATGTCACTAGTATGCCTCTACTTGACTAGCTCATTAATCAAAGATGGTTATGTTTCCTAGCCATAGACATGTGTTGTCATTTGATTGACGGGATCACATCATTAGGAGAATGATGTGATTGACTTGACCCATTCTGTTAGCCTAGCACTTGATCGTTTAGTATGTTGCTATTGCTTTCTTCATGACTTATACAAAGTTCCTATAACTATGAGAATATGCAACTCCCGTTTACCGGAGGAACACTTTGTGCGCTACCAAATGTCACAACGTAACTGGGTGATTATAAAGGAGCTCTACAGGTGTCTCCAAAGGTACATGTTGAGTTGGCGTATTTCAAGATTAGGATTTGTCACTCTGATTGTCGGAGAGGTATCTCTGGGCCCTCTCGGTAATGCACATCACTAGAAGCCTTGCAAGCAATGTGGCAAATGAGTTGGTTACGGGATGATGCATTATGTAACGAGTAAAGATGTAACACCCCGGATTCGATGCGCCAGATGTCCGCCAGTTATTCGTCGTCGTTGCCATGTCATTTGCTTGCGTGTTGCATTTTATCATGTCATCCTGTGCATTTCATGTTGCATACGTGTCCGTCTCATGCATCCGAGCCTTTTCCCCGTTGTCCGTTTTGCAATCCGGCACTCCTATGTCCTTCGGCGTTTCCCTTTTTGCCTCTTCTTTTGTGCGGGTGTTAAACGTTCTCGGAATGGCCCGAGGCTTGCCAAGTGGCCTTGGTATAGCACCGGTAGACCGCCTGTCAAGTTTCATGTCATTTGGAGGTCGTTTGATACCCCAATGGTTAACCGGGTAACCGCAAAGCCCTCTTTGAGTTGCAGCCCAACACCCCTTCCAAACAGGCCCAAAACCCATCTAACTCCCCTCCATGCTCTCGGTCGTTCGATCATGATCGCGTGGCCGAAAACCGCTCCTCATTTGGACTCTCCTAGCTCCCTCTACCTATAAATATGCCCCTCCCCCCGAAATTCACGGATGATTCCTCCCGAAACCCTAAAAATCCCGCCTCCGCGCACCGGAGATGTCCACTCCGCCGCCGGACACGTCCAGCCGCCGCGCCGGACGAATCCGAAGCTGCCACGTGTCGCCGCCGCCGTCCCACCGCGCCTCCACCGCGCGGGCCCGTCGGGCCCAGCCGCGGCCTGCCCGGCCCGCTCTGCCGCCGCCGCCAGCCCGCGGGACGCCCCGCTCGGCCCCGCCGCCGTCCCGGGCGCGCCGCCGCCTCGCCGGCCGGAGCACCGGCGCCGCCCCTCGCCACCGTGCGCCCCCGCGGCTGTGCCTCCCCTCCCCACCGCGCCCGCAGGTCCCCGCCGACGCGCCTCGG
>NC_041389.1:153264792-153398200 GCF_002162155.2 Triticum dicoccoides
CGAGGAGCTCCGCCGCCACCGCCATCTTTCCCGCCTCGCCGGCGCCTCCTCCGGCCGGATCCGTGGCCGGGCCGGCCGGATCCGCCGTCCCTTGCCCCTCTCCAGCAAGTCTGGCGCCCTGCTCCGGCGAAGCTCCGGCCAGATCCGCTGCCGCCTCGTTTTCCGTGCGAACCCTAAGGTTGACTTTCCCCTTCCCCGAAACTGCTAAGTCCCAGATTTTGCACATTATCATGCCATGTTTGACCTGCTGTATCTCTGCATCCGTAGCTCCGTTTTGCGTGTGTAATATGTCAAATTGTTTGACTCGACGAGTACATCATTTCAGTCCATTGCATCATTTTCATTTGAGCTCATCTTGATGCCCGAAATGCTGTTGGAAGAGTGCTATGTGATGTTAATCTGCTGAAACTGATATAACTTGCTCATTTGTCATTTTTGCCATGATTGATGTGTGCATCCTATGAGGTTGATGTCTTCATGTGTTTTGATCTATGCCATGCCATATTTCCAGAGGTGCTATCCATGTATTTTTGTGATTTGTGTGCTGAGTGCATCAAGCTTGTTAAGTAGGGTACTTGCTGTTGCGGATTTCAGTCCCTGTTCTGCTGTTATTTTTATGCCATGTAAACTTGATGCTACAGAGAGATCCATGCATATTTAGAGATACTTCAGTAAGGATGTTTTGAACATGTGGTTATTGCCTATCCATTCATGCCCTTTGTTGCAATTATGGAGTAGTCTAGGATGTCATTTGAGTGCTCTACTTTTGCTTCAAAATGTTTCCTGGCAGATTGTTTACTTGTTATTCAATTTAGCGAAGGTTGCTATAGTTGATCCTTGCATGCTATAGACTTGCTCTTGACTTGGTTTGTTTCATAAATATGTCTTATTGATGATGCTATGCTTATATTGTCATGCAATAACTTTTGGTGAGTGAATCGAGCTTGTTAAGTAGTGTTCATGATGTTGCTGTTTGCTAGGATGAATCTGTTATTTCGTGATGCTATATAAACATGTTGCTAGTAATCATTCTATGCATAATCTGCAGATGATCACTAAACATGTTTTGATATACATGTTATGATCTATCCATTCATGCCCCTGACTGTATTTATAGCTTGTTGTAGCTTATTGTTTTCATGCTCCAAAGTTGCTTCATAATGTTGTTGTCAGCCTGTTAATATTAAGTTCACTTGTTCCCATGTGTTTTGTTAGTGTTCCATGCACCTTATGAACTTGCTATTGCCATGCTTAGCTTCATAAATATGTCTTCTTACTGTTGGTGGCCTTGCCATGCCATGTATTGCTCTGTAGTGAGTTGCACAAGCTCATCTACATGCCTTCATAATTATGTTTCTGCCATGTATGAATCTGTTATATAACTTGCCATGTTTACATGGGTGCCATCATATCTTCTGATCCTTTTTGGCTCTTGGTCAGTAAGGGACTTTTGTTCTATGCAATTAGTAGGTTCATGCCATGCCTTTGATTGCCATGATAAGTTCCTGTAACATATTGTTTGATAGCTCTGAACATTGCAACCTGATGTTATTTCCTGATATGTCTGAAACTGTTATTATTTGCAATCTTACCATGTGTTTTTGAGCATGATGTAGTGATTTATGGAGATAGCTCAGTGTTCATGTTTTGTTATGCTTTACCTGTACATCATGCCCATGCCTTTTGTTATTATGTTGAGGTCCTGTAGCTTGTTGTTTTGATGCTTGCAATATGCCTAGTTGTTGTTATGGACAGTTTGTTGTTACGACTTGTATAGAGTGCATGTGTTGCACCGTTGCCCCGTTTTGAGTGTGCTCTATGTGAAACTTGCTTGATTTTTGCATGTAGTTTCATATTATCATGTTGCATCCTTGTTTTGAGGTGTTTGCTTGATGTTTGAGAGCATTTTGCATCAATGCCATGTTTAACTTGTTTTGCTCATATCTTCTAGGCCGTAGCTCCGAATTTAACGAACTTTATATGTAACTTGACTAGAATCTCGTGTAGATCGTCTTGGTGCATCTTAACTTGCTGTTTAACAACTTGAACATAAGGTTTATTCAGATCTGGACCAATTTCGAAATTTGCATATGACGACTTACCGGAATTGTTATATGTTGTTCCCGGCCTCATTTAAACTTGTCTTGACGTGTTGCTCTTGTTTGCATCATCTCTTGCCATGAGTAGCCTCATATAGAATTGTCATGCATCATGCTTGTTTGTGCATCATGTCATGTTCTTGTGTGGTGTGTTTACCATGTTGTGTGCTTCTTTCCGATAGTTCCTGTTTCGTTGCGATCGTGAGGATTCGTTCGTCTACGGTTGGTTCGGCTTCATCCCTTCGTCTTCATCATGGACTCGTTCTTCTTCCTAGCGGGATTTCAGGCAAGATGACTGCTACCCTGAATCTCACTACTATCATTGCTATGCTAGTTGCTTCGTTCTATCGCTATGCTGCGTTACCTATCATTTGCTCTTCAAGCCATCCCATATTGCCATGAACCTCTAACCTTTGACACCTTTCCTATGCAAACCACTATTTGGCTATGTTACCGCTTTTGCTCAGCCCTTCTTATAGCGTTGCTAGTTGCAGGTGAAGTTGAAGATTTCT
Source organism: Triticum dicoccoides (assembly GCF_002162155.2). Classification (NCBI taxonomy): domain Eukaryota; kingdom Viridiplantae; phylum Streptophyta; class Magnoliopsida; order Poales; family Poaceae; genus Triticum; species Triticum dicoccoides. The sequence continues at coordinate 153,267,404 of NC_041389.1, forward strand.
CCATGGTGGATAGGATTTTGGTTGGGATATCACAATATCTCTTATATTATTAATGCATCTATATATTTGGTAAAGGGTGGAAGACTCGGCCTTTTGCCTAGTGTTTTTGTTCCACTCTTGCCGCCCTAGTTTCCGTCATACCGGCGTTATGTTCCCGGATTTTGCGTTCCTTACGCGGTCGGGTGATTTATGGGACCCCCTTGACAGTTAGCTTTGAATAAAACTCCTCCAGCAAGGCCCAACATTGACTTTTACCATTTGCCTCACCTAGCCCTTTTTCCCTTGGGAGTCGCACTCTCGAGGGTCATCTTTATTTTATCCCCCCCGGGCCAGTGCTTGTTGTGAGTGTTGGTCCAACCTGAGCGATGTCCGGCGCCCCCTGGGCAACCAGGGTTTATGCCAACCCGACGTCTTGCTCATCCGGTGTGCCCTGAGAACGAGATATGTGCAGCTCCTATCGGGATTTGTCGGCACAGCGGGAGGCTTTGCAGGTCTTGTTTTACCATTGTCGAAATGTCTTGTAAACCGGGATTCCGAGTCTGATCGGGTCTTCCTGGGAGAAGGTCTATTCCTTCGTTGATCACGAGAGCTTATCATGGGCTAAGTTGGGACACCCCTGCAGGGTATAATCTTTCGAAAGCCGTGCCTGCGGTTATTGGCAGATGGGAATTTGTTAATGTCCGGTTGTAGATAACTTGACACCAGATTCGTTTTAAAACGCCTCAACCGCGTGTGTAGCCGTGATGGTCTCTTCTCGGCGGAGTCCGGGAAGTGAACACGGTTTCTGTGTTATGTTTGACATAAGTAGGTGTTCAGGATCACCTCTTGATCATTACTAGTTGACGACCGTTCCTTTGTTTCTCTTCTCGCTCTCATTTGCGTATGTTAGCCACCATATCATGCTTAGTCGCTGCTGCAGCCTCACCACTTTACCCCTTCCTTTCCCTTTAAGCTTTGCTAGTCTTGATACCCATGGTAATGGGATTGCTGAGTCCTCGTGGCTCACAGATTACTACAACAACAGTTGCAGGTACAGGTTATGCGATGATCATGACGCGAGAGCGATGCTTGCTTGCATTGAGTCCTCCTTCTGCTTCTTCGATCAGGGGATAGGTTCCAGGTCGGCAGCCTGGGCTAGCAGGGTGGATATTGTTTGAGTTTCTGTTTATGATTCATCCGTAGTCGGATGTTGCTCTGATGTATTGTGATGTTGTATTCGTGGGGCGTTGTACGCCGCTTGTATGTATCCCCATCTATTATCTAATGTTGATGTAATGATATCCACCTTGCAAAAGCGTTCCAATATGCGGGTCTATCCTTGGTGGGACCTTCGAGTTCCTTTTGGATAGGGTCGCATATTGGGCGTGACAAAAGAGACTTGCCGGTAATGATATTGAACTAGGTATTGGATACCGACGATCGAATCTCGGGCAAGTAACATACCGATGACAAAGGGAACAACGTATGTTGTTATGCGGTTTGACCGATAAAGATCTTCGTAGAATATGTAATAGCCAATATGAGCATCCAGGTTCCGCTATTGGTTATTGACCGGAAACAGTTCTAGGTCATGTCTACAAAGTTCTCGAACCCGTAGGGTCCGCACGCTTAACATTATGATGACAGTTTTATTATGAGTTTATAAGTTTTGATGTATCGAAGGTTGTTCGGAGTCCCGGATGTGATTACGGACATGATGAGGAGTCTCGAAATGGTCGAGACATAAAGATTGATATATTGGAAGCCTATATTTGGATATCGGAATCGTTCCGGGTGAAATCTGGACTTTGCCGGAGTACCGGGGGGTTACCGGAACCCCCTCGGGGGTTATTGGTCCTACATGGGCCCTAAGGGAGAAGAGGAGGGCCGGCCAGGGGCAGGCCACGTGCCCCCGCCCCCCAAGTCCGAATAGGGCAAGGAAGGTGGGGGGCGGCGCCCCCCTTTCCTCTTTCCCCCTTCCCCCTTCCTTCTCCAACAAGGCAAGAGAGGCGAGTCCTACTCCCAGTGGGAGTAGGACTCCTCCAGGCGCACCCCCTAGGGGCCGGCCGCACCTCCCCCCTCCCTCCTTTATATACGGGGGCAGGGGGCAACCCATGACACACAAGTTGATCTTCGTGATCGTTCCTTAGCCGTGTGCGGTGCCCCCCTCCACCATATTCCACCTCGGTCATATCGTAGCGGTGCTTGGGCGAAGCCCTGCGTCGGTAGAACATCATCACTGTCACCACGCCGTCGTGCTGACGAAACTCATCCCCGACACCCTGCTGGATTGGAGTCCGGGGATCGTCATCGAGCTGAATGTGTGCTGAACTCGGAGGTGCCGTACGTTCCATACTTGGATCGGTCGGATCGTGAAGACGTACGACTACATCAACCACGTTGTTTTAACGCTTCCGCTTTCGGTCTACGAGGGTACGTGGAAAACACTCTCCCCTCTCATTGCTATGCATCACCATGATCCTTGCGCGTGCGTAGGAATTTTTTTGAAATTACTATGTTCCCTAACAACCCGATCCTGCTTTTGCTACTTCACCTATCTGTGTTACTGATAAGGATTATGAATTCTCTGTTGATCCTCAAATTACTACTTTAGTTGAATCTGATCCTTTTTATGGCCTTGAATCTGAAACTGTTGTGGCACATCTTACCAAGTTGAATGATATAGCTACCCTGTTTACTAATGATGAGAAGTCTCGCTATTTTTATATCCTTAAGATATTTCCGTTCTCATTAAAGGGTGATGCTAAGACTTGGTATAATTCTCTTGCTCCTAGTTGTGTGCGTAGTCCCCAGGATATGATTTATTACTTCTCTACTAAATATTTCCCTGCTCATAAGAAACAAGCTGCCTTGCGGGAAATATATAATTTTGTGCAAGTCAAAGAAGAGAGTCTCCCACAAGCTTGGGGGAGGCTTCTCCGGTTACTTAATTCTTTGCCTGATCATCCTCTTAAGAAAAATGAAATACTTGATATTTTTTAATGGACTAACAGATGCTTCCAAGGACTACTTGGATAGTTGTGCTAGTTGTGTTTTTAGGGAAAGAACAGTCGACAAAGTTGAAATATTATTGAATAATATGTTGACTAATGAAAATAATTGGACTCTTCCTGAGCCAATTCCTGAAGCAATTCCTGAACCAATTGAGCCAACTCCTGAGCCTATTCCTAAACCCACTCCGAAGAAGAGAGGTGGTTTATTTTCTCAGTCCTGAAGATATGCAAGAGGCAAAGAAATCAATGAAAGAAAAAGGCATTAAAGCTGAAGATGTTAAGAATTTACCTCCTATTGAAGAAATACATGGTCTTAATATACCACCTGAAGAACCATATTGTCTTCATAACCCGACACAGGTAGTAAAGGTAAATTCTCTCTATAGATATGATAAAGTTGAAATCCCCTCTACTAAATTTCATAGCCCATGCTTAGATGAATTTGATGACTTTATGGCTAGACAAGAAAGTTTTAATGCTTATGTTGGTAGAGAGTTAAAGAATAATGCTTTCGAGATAGGACGCGTAAGCGATAATCTAGCTAGAGTTAAAGATGAACTCAAACTCGTTAGCGAATATGCTTCTATGGTTGCTACTCAAGCTGAGCAAGTACTCAAAGCTCAAATTGATTTGCTTGATGAATTGAATAATAAAAATGACTTTGCTGTTAGAGTGGCTACAAGAACTGGTAGAATGACTCAGGAACCTTTGTATCCTGAAGGCCACCCTAAGAGAATCGAACAAGATTCTCAGAGAATTAATTTAGAGGCACCTAGTTCTTCTAAAAAGAAGAAAAAGAAAGACGATAGAACTTTGTATGCTTCTAGTGAACCTACTATAGACACACCTGAAAATCCCAATGATATTTCTATCTCTGATGCTGAAACTCAATCAGGTGATGAACATGAACCTAGTGATAATGTTAATGTTCATGTTGATGCTCAACCTAGCAAAGACAATGATGTAGAGATTGAACCCGCTGTTGATCTTGATAACCCACAATCAAAGAATCAACGTTATGATAAGAGAGATTTTGTTACTAGGAAGCACAGTAGAGAAAGAGAACCATGGGTTCAGAAACCCATGCCCTTTCCTCCTAAACCATCCAAGTCAAAGGATGATGAGGATTTTGAGCGCTTTGTTGAAATGATTAGACCTATTTTCTTACGTATGCGCTTAACTGATATGCTCAAAGTAAATTCTTATGCTAAGTATATGAAGGATATCATTACAAATAAAAGAATGATACCGGAAGCTGAAATTTCCACCATGCTTGCTAATTACACTTTTAAGGGTGGAATACCAAAGAAACTTGGAGATCCGGGTGTGCCAACTATACCGTGATCTTGGAGCCGGTGTTAGTGTTATGCCTCTCTCTTTATATCATAGACTTGAATTGAATAAGTTGACACCTACTAAAATATCTTTGCAAATGGCTGATAAATCAACTGCTATACATGTCGGTATTTGTGAGGATGTGTCTGTTGTGGTTGCAAATGTCACTATCTTAACGGACTTTGTTATTCTTGATATTCCTGAGGATGATAGTATGTCTATTATCCTTGGTAGACCTTTTCTTAATACTACAAGGGCTGTTATTGATTGCAACAAAGGCAATGCCACTTTTCATGTTAATGGTAATGAGCATACGGTACACTTTCCGAGGAAACAATCTCAAGTTCATAGCATCAATTCTATTGAAAAGGTTCCAACTATCATTTTTGGAGGTTTTGAATTTCATCTCCCTGCTGTCAAGAAAAAGTATGATATTCTTATTGTTGGGGATTTTCATATCCCCGTTGAGGTAACTTAGTGTTATTCCAAATTTCTCTGGTTTCGTGTTATTCGGAATGAGTTTGTTAACAAGACTTGATGAACCTTGTTAGTGGATTCATTTTGATGATCACGAGATGGATGAAACTAGAAGGCACAACCTTCTGTACCCTCTTTTTACTTTCTGTTATTTAGAATAAATATAGAAAAAATAGTATTATCCGTCTGTTTTCTGAATTATCCGTGCATTAAAAATAGTCCGAAAATAAGAGTGCTCCAAATGCCCTGCAAATTTAGTATGACTTTTTCTAGAATATAACACTGCAGGAGGGGCAAGCACCAGGCCACGAGAGTGGAGGGCGCCCGCCTATAGGGCGCGCCCCCCTGTCTCGCGGGCCCCTGGTGGCCCCCCTCCACTTATGCCAGCACCCACACCCAAAAAAATCCCCATCCAACTCAAGCACAAGTTCTAGCTTGTTTTGCTATGATTTTTGATCTCCTTTCTCAAAGCTCCATTCACAAAACTACTTTAGGAGATTGTTGTTTGGTATGTGACTCCTCCATTGGTCCAATTAGTTTTTGTTCTAGTGCTTTATTCATTGCAATTTTTTTCTGCATGGGTGACCATGTTCTTGAGCTTGCATGTTAAACTTTTGAGGTCCCAAGCAATTCCAATGCATGATATAGGCTCTAGGCACTTGTAGGAGTAGTTGCTACCAATCTTGTTTAGTTTTATTCACTTTTATTTTGAAGTTACTAAAATTTCAGAAATTTTCAGAAAAAAAGAATTATGTCTAGGAGAATGTACCAAGGTGGTTCCTCGGTGAAGAAAGGGCCCAGGATTGCTACACGTGAGCAAGATGTTGAATTGCCGAGGGAGACGGATGTACAAGCTTGTGAGTGTCCATCCAATGATTTTATGGTCGAAGTAGGCTTCAAGGAGGAATTTGACGCGTATGTGTGTAATGCTGAGCTGGAGGACTTCTTACAAGATTAGTGTCCGCAGTACTATCAATTGACTGATTCCTTCGTGCAGAGGTTCCAATATAACTGTACGCGTAATTCTCCTAGTGTCATGTTTGATATTTATGATACATCTTATACCATGGATTTAGAGGATCTCACAACTGCTTGCAAACTCCCGCAGTGGGGTAATATTAATGATCCTCGCAAATCTGAATTTAGAGATTTTCTTGCTAGTATTACTGTGGGAGAATCTATTGACATAGCACAAGCCACCATAGGGAGCATTCATTTTCCTGCTATACATTATTTTGCTCTCTTTATTGGTAGATGCATTAACGGTAAGGATGAAGCATGTCACATGTGTGTCCCTGATCTTTGTGTCCTCAAGAGTGTTGTTTCAGGTTATAAAGTTATAACTTGGGGGCAATAGTTGCACGTAGGTTGCAGAATAATAGTAGAAAGGGGGATTTATTTGGAGGAATATATGCAACCTGTGTGGCTAATTTTCTTAATATAGCCCCACGAGAGGGGGATATGATTTTACCTCCTGTTTATTTGGATAAAGAAGCTATGTTCAATCATCATTTTCTTGAGAGGAATGAACAATTCCTCCATTATCGACTAATCTATGACAGACGCAACGTCGCCTCTGTTACTCTTCCTGCTCCCTACCTTTTTGATTATCAGGCAAAAGGAAGATATATTGTCACTAGGGAAGAAGCAGCTGAATACGATAGGGGAATGGAGGAAGCTCACCAACACGATGCTGCTCAGGAGGCGGTTGCCTCTGCATCTCAGTACAACCCCGGTTTCACTTATGGATATCAGCCAGGCGGTCCTTGGTACTAGATCAACTTAGGCCAAAAGCCTAAGCTTGGGTGAGTACGTATTTCTCACCGACTTTACATTCATGTCCACACACTAGTCATCGGTGCTCATACTCTTTCATTGTATTATCCATGCTAGTTTAAATTTCTTTTTCTCGTTTTCTTCTTGTGTTCTTGTTAAACCTTAAGAAAAACCAAAAAATTAGTTAGTTTAATTTCCATGCTTGTAGTAGAAATTAAAATGAAAACCCGAAAAGATTTCTAGTTCTTCTTCTTACTTGTTGAGAGCTTTCCCGTGTAAATAGTTTTATTTTCTTTTCTTTCTTTTGGGGGTCGAGAAGACCATATTGAAAATGCTTAGTGGCTCTTTTATGCATGATTGTTTATTTAACTTAGAGCCCATATTACCTTGTCTTCTCTCTTGAGTTGAATGCTTGCACATTCCAGCTTAGTCCAATGCACGTGCACTCTTATTATTATACACATCGTTCAGTCGTTCAAGTGAAAGGCAATAATGACGATATATGATGGACTTATTGAGATGAGAAAAGCTGGTATGAACTCGACCTCTCTTGTTTTTGTAAATATGATGAGTTCATCATTTCAGAGTCAGCTATTATGAAATAAACATATTTGCAATGACATTTAGAGATTATAGTTGCTTGTGCCATGCTTGATTAGCTATGAGTTATAATGGTTTTCCTAGCGTGCCAACATGCTATTAGAATGATTATGATGTGATATGATGGGATGGTATCTGTCGGTGTACTAGAGTAGGGGTACCCTAGTATCCCGAACTTGTGCACGGGCAGTTGTAGCACCCCGCGGCAGGGCCCGCCAGGTCACCGCCAAGGCCCTCTGTGGCTCTTCAAAAAACAAGACCTTCAAGAACAAAATATTCAAGATGAGAAGACAAGGCCCCGGCAAGAGGAGCTTGCCGGGAAGAGACAAGGCCCTGGCAAGAGGAGCTTGCCGGGAAGGCCAACCAAGGCACCTCAAGAAACACTCGCCGCAACGCACCACGCGTCCCGGCAAGGTCTGGCGAGCGACAAGCTCCCAGGCCCGACAAGGTAGCGCCCGCGGCAAGATACTTGCCGCGGTAAGCGATCGCTGCGTGCCCAGGCTCCAGCACACCCACCATAGTGTCGCTCTGGGACCCTTCCAGGCACGCATGGCGGGAGGCTGTGCAGCCAGCGGAGCGTGGTGGCAAGCGGCGCTGACACGGAGAAGCCATCGTGGCGAACAGTGGCGCTCCTAACGGTCGCTTTTTGCACTGTTTAGGCGACTCAGACGGGCATTGAATGCCTTTGTCCCCTGCCGTCAGGGTTAGGTAGGATACGCTGTAGCTACAGTAGAGGTAGCTGTACCTACCTATCTCTTTTTCCATTTTTACCCCCTCTAGCCTACGTTGCCACCTGTTGGTGACCCCTTGAGCATATAAAAGGAGGCCCATGCGCAACGTAGAAAGGGTTGGACTCATTCGAAGCTAGCATACTCCCACGCTCGGTTTTGTAGCTCATCTCGCTCCCGAGCAAGAACACCCAATACAACCAAGCAGCAGTAGGAGTTTTATCTCTCCGGAGAGCTCCGAAGCTGGGTAAACTGCTCGTGTGTACTGCCTCGATCCGCTCTTCGTGCGATCTCCGCCCTCTGCCGAACCGAAAGGGGCTCGGTCCCCATAGGTGTCCTCGGATCAGTTTCCCCGACATCTTTGGCGCGCCAGGTAGGGGGGCGTCGAGTTCGTGTGAACCCGATCCGGAGTGCGCACGAGCTAGATCTTCATTGTCTTCATCATCTTCGTCAACATGCCACCGAAGAAGAAGGCTTCGGGGGCAACAGCTCCGTCTGCGTCGCCTCCACCGCCTCCGGAGCAGGCGGACGGTGGAGTGGGCGCCGGCGGAAGAATGGACATCGACGAGGGTGCCCACAGCGCTGCCAAGTCCAAGGACAAGGCCGCGCAGACCTCGGCGTCCATACGCCCACCGCGCCCATCTCAGGAAGTGCGGGACCAGCAGCGTCATGGCGTTCGCAGCGCCATACGTCCGCTGGCCCAAGATCAAGCTGGTGGTTCGCGTGGCGTTCAAGACCAGCATGCGCGCCAGCATGCTGGCCCTAGCGAGGTGCGGTCGCCTGGACGGGACACTGCTCCTTATAACTTGGTTAGGAGTCCGAGCATGTCCCGCTCCTCGCACCGTTCACCTCTGCCGCCCACCACGCCAGCGGAAGCCTCGGTGCGGGCCCAGCTACTCCTAGACTACCCTCCGACGGCGGACAAGACCGACGAATGGAGGGCCACTATCCAGAGTTTCATCGGCTTCGCCAACGGCGACACTGCGCGGCAACCAAGCAACTCGCTGCCGCGGCAAGACTGCCGGACGCGGGCCGGTGGCGACAAGAACGATGGAGGTGCAACTTCCATGCACTCTCCGCCAAGAAGGCCAAGATCGCCGACTCGCCGGATCCACCCCGACAGCGGCTCCACCGCGTCGTCGGATCCACGAGCTCGTTGCGACCAGCGCCAAGTTCTCCGTGAATGACAACAAGAAGACGCTCGTACCCGCATCGAGCGCCGAAGAGAAGCGCGGCGTCAATCTGACCAGCGCGCTGGGCCCTCTGTCGATATGCGTGCGCCGGGGGAACCAGGAGACTTGCCGTACGCGGTAGGTTGCCCTGCGTTCACCCATGAGCTGCGGCAAGTCCAGTGGCCCAGCAAGAAAAACTTTAAACCAGACGTACCAGAGAAGTATGATGGCAAGTCGCATCCGTCGGAGTTCCTCAGCATCTACACCATCGCGGTGCAGGCTGCCGGGGGACGGGACAACAAGATCCTTGCCAACTATTTCCCACTGGTACTCAAGCCCAACGTCAGGTCCTGGCTCATGCACTTGCCGAACAACTCCATTTCTTCTTGGGCAGATCTGTGCCATCAGTTTGTCGGCGCCTTTACAGGCGGCCACAAGCCACATGGCCAACAGAGCGATCTTCATCTGCTCGCCCAGAAGGAAGGAGAGTCCCTGCGCAAGTTCATCCAGAGATTCAGCCGTGTACAGCACAACATCCCAGACGTCCACCCTACCGCGGTCATCAGCGCGTTCCATCAGAACGTGCGAAACCGCAGGATGAGCGAGGAGATGGTGATGTGCAAGATCAGAGACGTCGCCGAGCTTTATGCCCTGGCCGACAAGTGCGCACGTGCTGAAGAGGGGAGGAGGCTCCCCGGAGAGGATACAGGGGCAGGAGGATCTGACAGTGAGGATGCCGCCCCGGCAAAGAAAGGCCGGCGGCGGAACAACAGAAGGAGGAACGGCAAGGAAGTGCTAGCTATCGAGCAGTCCGGCAACGGAGGTGGCGCCAAGGAAACTAAGGATGGTGGCTCCGGCAAGGAGGCCCAGCCTGTGGCGGCAGCCGACAAGCAGGACGGCTCCGGCAAGCAGTATTGCAAGATCCACCGCACCAAGGGCCACGATCTCCAGAGTTGTAAGAAGGTTGAGCAGCTCGTTGAGCTGCAGAAAGCTGAATACGAGCGACGCGACAAGGAGAAGGCCCAGGAAGGTGCTGGAGGAGCTGGCAAGAAACGCCCCGGCTGGGGAGGACGCCGCGGCAAGGCCAAGCAGCGGCAAGGAGATAGGCCTCCCCGTGGCCGCGACAAGGATGAAGACGACGACGAAGACGAAGACATGGATGATGATGAGGGCGACGAGCAGGAATTTCAGAAAGCCACAGAGGTCTTGTGCGTTGACAGTGGTGCTTCTCTGCATACTTCGCATCGCCAACTCAAACAGTGGATGCGGGAGGTTAATGCAGCAGAACCATCCGTGGAGTCACGCAAGCCTCTGAAATGGTCCAGCACGCCTATCATCTTCGATATTGAGGATCACCCTGATCGCATAACTGCGGTCGGGTGCTTGCCGATGTTGGTTTCGCCAACTATCCGCAACCTCAAGGTCACGAAGATGCTAGTTGACGATGGGGCCGGCTTGAATCTGATCTCCTCCGCGGTCCTTCAGAAACTCCAGATCCCTGACAGCGAGCTCGAAGAGACCGGCACATTCCAAGGAATCAACCCGGGAAGGAGCAAGCCGAAGGGGAAGGTCACGCTGCCGGTCACATTTGGCAGCGAGCTGAACTTTAGAACTGAGAGGGTCACATTTGACGTTGCCGATTTTCCATTGCCCTACAATGGGATCCTTGGCCGTCCAGCGCTCGCCAAGTTTATGGCAGCCTCTCACTATGCATACAACATGCTCAAGATGACAGGCCCGATAAGTGTCATCTCTGTCCCTGGCGACAAGAAGGATGCCCTTATCTGCGCCGACAAGATCTACCGGGAAGCAGCAGCCGCAGCTGATCGCAACACACTTGCCGTTGAAGCTCCCGGGGGGAAGAAGAAGACCAAGTCCGGCAAGAGCCCTGATGCCCACTCCGGCAAGCGCACCTCTTCGGAGTGCTGCGCTACCGTCGAGGACGCACCATCGAGCTCCACCGGCAAATGCAAGAAGACGATGGCAGCTCCACCCGAGACCAAGAAGGTGTCCGCCAAGGAGGACGGCACTGGTGGTACTTTCACCATCAGTGCCACGCTTGACCCCAAATAGGAAAGCGCGCTCATTGCTTTCCTGCGGGCGAATGTCGACGTGTTTGCATGGCAACCGTATGATATCCCCGGTGTTCCCAGGAAAGTAATTGAGCACCACCTAGTCGTTTGTCCTCATGCGCGGCCCGTCAAGCAGAAAGTCAGGAAGCAAGCAGTGGAGCGCCAAGAGTTCATTGCAGAAGAGATCAGGAAATTGGAAGCAGCAGGCCTTGTCAGAGGAGTGCTCCATCCCACGTGGTTGGCCAATCCTGTAGTCGTGCGCAAAGCTAACGGGAAATGGAGGCTTTGTATAGACTTCACCGATGTCAATAAAGCTTGTCCCAAAGATCCATTTCCCTTGCCGCGCATTGACCAGATTGTTGACTCCACAGTTGGATGTGATTTGCTTTCATTTCTTGATGCATATTCAGGATACCATCAGATCTTCATGGCAGAAGAGGATGAGGAGAAGACCGCATTCATCACCCCTTGTGGCACATACTGCTTTGTGTGAATGCCCTTCGGGTTGAAGAATGCGTGTTCAACATTTGCAAGGGTAGTGCATGTCGCTTTTGAGCCGCAGATACACAGAAATGTGGAAGCCTACATGGATGATATAGTGGTCAAGAGCAAGGACAAGGCTACCCTGATCCAAGATTTAGAAGAAACTTTTGCAAATCTGCGCAAGATCAACCTCAAGCTCAACCCCGAGAAGTGCGTGTTTGGAGTCCCTTCCGGCAAGATCAAGGCCATCGAGCAGATCGAAGCACCGAAGCGCGTCAAGGATGTGCGAAGGCTTGCCAGTTGCGTGGCTGCTCTCAGCAGGTTTATCTCTAAGTCTGCTGAGTGCGCCCTGCCATTTTTCAAAATATTGAAAAAGCCAGGTCCTATGAAATGGACTCCGGAAGTGGAGGCTGCGCTGCAGGACTTGAAGAGGTACCTGTCCTCCACTCCAATACTTGTCGCACCTAAGCCACAAGAGAAGTTGTTGCTGTATCTAGCGGCAACCAATCAAGTGGTTAGTGCTGCATTAGTAGCGGAGAGGGAGGCGGATGATGAGCCAGCAACCGTGACAAGTGAATCCAGCGACAAGCAGGGGGCTTCTCCGACAAGCTCTGGTCCCGACAAATATGGATCTACGCAGGCATGCAAGGAGGTGCAGAAGAAGATGGTGCAGTGCCCGGTTTACTTTGTCAGCTCCCTTCTGCAGGGGGCTAGATCGAGGTACTCTAGTGTGCAGAAATTGCTTTTCGGCCTTCTCATGGCCTCGAGAAAGCTGCGCCACTACTTCCAAGCACACGAGATCACAGTTGTCACTCGCTTTCCGCTAAAGAGGATACTGCAGAATCCAGAAGCGACGGGCAGGATTGTTGAGTGGGCACTGGAACTGTCAAGCTTTGGCCTCAAGTTTGAGAGCACTGCAAGGATCCAAAGCAGAGCATTGGCAGAGTTCATAGTAGAGTGGATGCCAACCCCAGACGAAGAAATTCTAGAAACGAGCATCCCCGTCAAGGAGACAAGCAAAGAGTGGCTCATGTACTTTGATGGTGCCTTCTCGCTGCAAGGCGCCGGTGCTGGCGTGCTGCTTATCGCACCCACCGGAGAGCACCTCAAGTACGTATTCCAGATGCACTTTCCCAAGGAACAAGCAACAAACAATACTGCAGAGTATGAGGGTTTGCTTGCCGGCCTCAGAATCGCGGCCGACCTTGGGATCAAGAAGCTCATTGTAAGGGGTGACTCGCAGCTTGTCGTCCGCCAAGTGAACAAGAACTACCAGAGTCCATTGATGGAAGCTTATGTTGATGAAGTGAGGAAGCTAGAAGAACACTTTGACGGCCTGCAAATGGAACATGTTCCGCGAGCTCAGAATGACATTGCTGATGGCCTGTCGAAGTGCGCTGCACTAAAGTTGCCTGTGGAACCAGGGATCTTTGTGCTCAAGCTGACTCAACCATCCGTGACACCATCAACTGGACAGAACAAGAAGAGAAAGTTGGTTTCTGGTGACTACTTTCCGGCAGAGCTTCCCGAAGCCGCCGTCAAGAAGGTCCCCAAGATCGACGCCAAAAGTGCTGAGGAGCAGTCTGCTCCGACAAGTCTTGTGGCTTGTTTCGTTGAAGCAGACGCTCCCGACAAGTCTTGCTCCGGCAAGCTTGCCGGGGGGCATCACGCTCCGGCTGAACCCCAGGTTCTTTCCGTAGAAGCGGATGTTTCCGCATCAACATATGTGCCTTTGGTCCCTGTTGTCGAGCCGCAAGCTCCAGCATGGGCGCAGCAGATTGTCCGTTTCCTTCAGACAGGAGAGCTTCCCGAAGAGCAAGAAGAAGAGGAAAGAGTAGCCCGGCAGTCAAGTATGTACAAGTTTGTCGACAGCACACTGTACAGAATAAGGCTCAACGGTGTGAAATTGAAGTGCATTTGCCGGGAAGATGGACAACAACTGTTGGCAGAGATACATGGAGGCATATGTGGTCACCACATTGGCGCAAGAGCACTTGTCGGCAAAGCGTTCCGGCAAGGTTTCTTCTGGCCGACAGCCCTCCAGGATGCAACTGCACAAGTAACCAAGTGTGAAGCGTGCCAGTTCCATTCCAAGCAGATACACCAACCAGCTCAGGCTCTCCAGACGATCCCTTTATCCTGGCCATTTTCGGTCTGGGGGCTCGACATCCTCGGCCCCTTCCCCCGAGCTGTCGGGGGCTTTGAGTTCTTGTACGTTGCAATCGACAAGTTCACAAAGTGGCCGGAAGTGGAACCAGTGAGGAAGGTGATAGCACAGTCAGCAATCAAGTTCTTCAGGTCAATTGTTTGCCATTTCGGGGTTCCTAACAGGATCATCACCGACAACGGCACACAATTTACGAGCCACACCTTCATGCAGTATGTCAAAGATCTTGGCGCCAAGGTCTGCTTCGCTTCTGTTGCTCACCCGAGAAGCAACGGTCAAGCAGAGAGGGCAAACGCTGAAGTGCTGTGGGGACTCAAGACCAGGACTTTCGACAGGCTGCACAAGTGCGGAAGAAACTGGATCGAGGAGCTGCCGGTGGTTCTTTGGTCGATCAGGACGAAGCCAAATCGAGCCACTGGCCAGACACCTTTCGCTCTAGTCTATGGAGTGGAGGCAGTGCTCCCCACGGAACTCGTTTACGGATCGCCTCGAGTGCTCGCTTATGATGAGCTCGAGCAAGAGCAGCTGCGACAAGATGACGCGCTGCTCCTTGAGGAAGACCGTCTTCAGGCTGCTGTGCGAGCCGCTCGCTACCAGCAAGCTTTGCGCCGCTACCATAGCCGCAAAGTTAAGGCCAGAAGCTTCGAGGAAGGAGACCTTGTTCTTCGGCGTGTTCAGTCCACAAAGAATTCCAACAAGTTGACGCCGAAGTGGGAAGGCCCTTATCGGGTGAAACGAGTCACTAGGCCTGGCGCAGTCCGCCTTGAGACGGAAGATGGCATTCCGGTGAGCAACTCCTGGAACATTGAACATCTTCGTTAGTTTTACCCATAGGGCGCGGTTGTCGGAAGCTTTTCCGGCAACCACCTTTTGTACAAGTCTTGCCGCTGTTGCATGTAATCCTTTGTACAAAGCCGGGCGCGAATCCCGTGCATAAATAAAGATCATGTGCTTCGCACACCTTGTCGATATCATGCATTCTTTCTTTTTTGCATATATCATCTGACACTTTGTGCAGCACCAAACTCCGGTAAGCAATAACGAGCCGTAAGGTTCCATATCATTAGTATCTTTTTCTCTTTCTCAAAAGGAAGAAGGTTCCCTCGCCCACAAGATTTACCGGGGGGGGGGGGGAGTGAGAAGATAATGGTATGGACCGGGCTGTTCCAGGAAGTTTCGCCTTGCCGGGAAGCGAACAACAGAAAAGCTAAGTTGCCAAAGTTTGAGCGATCAGTTTTTAAAATTTTAAGTTATTTTCCTTGAACGACCACGCTTTGTATGAAAAACCTGTGCGCGAAGGAACCAACTCGCAGCTGGTCGCGCCCTTACTTTGTTTCGAGTCCGCTCAACAATTTAAGTGAGCTGCGGCTAGTTTGCGACGAGGTTGCTTGTCGGTAGCGGCCCCGCTAGCAGGCTGCTGAAGTTCCGCACTCGGCGCTCGCGGCAAGGGTGCCTGCGCCGGCAAGTTTCCCTAGAAAGCGTAGGGCAGAAACATACAAAGCCAAGAGTCGAATAAAGGAAGTAACATAGCAAATATTACCTAAGATAGAGTTATATTACAAAAGTGGCTTGTCACGCCTCTAACAAAGTGTTCCTATGACATGACTGGCAGCGACAAGCAAAGCGGAAAACAGACGGCCTAATCTATGCGGCTGCCTTCAACTCTCTTGACCTCGTTCACCCTGTTTACGATGGGTGCGACAAGGGCCTTGAGGGCGTCAAGATCAGCATCCGCCGGCAGCCTCTTGAGGACGTTGGTGAGGTTCAGGCCCGGATTGCGGAAGGCCACCTTCACCAGCACCTTCTCCAAGACTCCGGCGCAAATCGAGCGCGACTCGTCGGCCAGCTGCTTTGGGATCCTTTCCCGGAGCTGCTGGAGAGCCGTCGCCACACCCTTGAAGAACAGAGTGAGCTTGACGCTAGGCTGGAGGTTCTCTTCGGGGGGACACCCGAAGCCTTCCACTCCCAGCTGCGCCAGCTCCTCCTCGATAACTGCAGCAATGTTCACAAGGCCCTCCGTCCAAAGCGCCACAGTATCTCTGAGTAGATTCTGGGTCTCGGCGGCCTTCGTCAACAACGCCTCGTTGGCCTTGATGTCCTTCTTCAAGTCTGCCTCCCGTTTCTTGGCGGCGTCCAGCGTCTCCGTCAAGGTGGAGAGCTTCAGCTCCAAGTCGGCGTTGGAGTCCTTGGCGGTGCTCAGCTCCTTGCCCTTATCGGCGAGTTGGACCTGCAGATCACCGTGGGCAAGCACATCCTTCTCGCGCTCCTGCTTGAGCGCGGCGAGCTCTTCGCCGCCCGCCTTCAGATCTGCCTCCAGCTGCGCTACCCTTACCTCCAACTCCTTCTTGGCGGTCTCGGCAGCCGCAGCCGCATCCCTTGCTTCTTGGAGCGTCCCGCCAAGTGCCTGTTCTCGCGCGGCGAGCTCCTCCTCATGGCTGTCGAGGTTCACCTTCCGTTGAGCCAGCTCGCCCTCTCGCGCGTACAGCGCCTCGCCGGTGAGTCCTTGCTGCTCTTCGGCTTCGGCCTTCTCGAGGAGGAAGGCCTTCCTCTCCTCTGTGAGCTGCTCCCGCTCCTCCGCCAAAGCCCGGAGAGTTTCCTAGCGAAGACCCCGGAGCTCCTCCGCGCGCTTCTCTATGTCCACGCTCGCCTTCGCAACGAGCGCCTCCCGGGACTCCAACTTGGCTTGGCGGGCGCGGTAGAGCGCCAACAGCCTCCGCAGCAACCGTTCCTCCTCAGGCTCGTCACTGCTTCCTGGCACATCGACGACCGACAACCCTGCGGAGGCAAGCACTTCCCCATCCAGAGCTTCTCCTTCCACCGACGCCCTGGAGCTTGACGCCCAGGGGAGCTTGATGAAGATGCCCTCGCCAGCCTTCAGATAGGCGCCGGGCTGAGACTCCTCGGAGTCTGGCGCGGCGGCAGCGGCGGAGGGATCGGCGGTCGGTGCAGCGCCTGGCACTCCTGTGGCCTTAGGGCCGTCAGTGCGATCGCTGGATCCCCCGCCAGCTCCCGCGCCAGCAGCCTTGGCGGCCTCGTCGTCGGCGGGATCTTCAGCGCCGGCCTCTTCTTCGGTGGCGGTGGCGTCACCACGCGCGTCCTCCTCGCCGGTGGGCTCGGTCTCCATCGGGTCCGCGGAGGATGGATCTGATGACCGTAGAAGAAGGAGAAATCAAATAAGCACTCAAGAAGAAAAATCAACAGAAGAACGTAAGAGATATTTCAAGCAAGGAGTTACCTGCGCTGGGTTCCGTGACCACGGGCTCCACTACCAGAGGCTCGTTGATGCCGCCCCTTGCCGGAGACTCCTCTCTTGCCGGAGATGGTTCCCTTGCCGGGGAACGCCTTCTTGCCGGAGAGTCCGCCCTTGGCGGCGTAGTCGAAGAAGACGACGAATCGGAGGTGATCACCACGCCCTCCTGATGAAGTTGTTCTGCTCCTGCGAAAACAAACCAGCGATCAGATGTCAACAAAGGAAAAAGAGCGACAACGCGCGCCCAGAACCAGAAAGTAGACCAAGTACTTACGCTGGGGGCTGCGCTGGGGGCTGCTCTGCGGATTAGTGGCCGGATCCGGCAAGGTGACCTCAGGTGCGCCTCCTGCTGTCGGAGTAGGCTCATCCTCGATGGTAACCACCGGAGTCTTGGCCCTCTTCGCCGCCCTCTGGGCTAGAGTCCTGAAAAGGAAGAGTCCAGGGTGGATCAGATCAGATGCAAGACAAGAATAGCAAGTTAAAGAACTACAAGAACAACAAGGGAAGCTTACTCTTCTTCTTCCTCCTCGTCGGAGCTGAGCGCGGAGAGGTCGAAGTTCGGGCCACCCCTGGCGCGGCGAGGTGGAGGAGTGGGATCCCTTGGCCGCTTGGCGGGGACTGCGGCGGCGGCCTGAGACGACCCTGATCTAGTTGCTGCCGCGGCGGAGCGCGTCGCACGGCGCTGCGGCTGTTGGCCCGCTTGCTGCCCTGCTGCATCCCCGGTCCTGCGGAGGCGCCTTCTCGGCTGCGCTGGGGGCTGCGCTCGCGGCAAGCTTCTCTGAGATGGCGGGCCGCTCGCACCCTCGGCGGGCTCGCTCGATTCGGTGTCAGGCGCGGCGAGTTCTTCTTCTTCTTCGGGCCACTCCCGTTCGGCAAGACTCATCGCCAGCGCTGCTTCCACTTCCTCCACTGTGAACCCAAATTCACCCGCGGCTGCGGCTGCCGCCGCCTCCTCCGCCCTGGTGGCGATGCGCTCCATCTCTTGGTCGGTGGTGTCGCAGGTGAGGAGCTTCTTCTCGTCGGCGTTGACTGCCACTTCCACTAGGCTGTCGAAGAACTGCTGCACGACCTCATCGGCAGGTTCTTGCCAAGTGGGGATGATCCTGTGTGAATCGCACAGTGGCATCATCGCGCAGATGCGGTCGCGCGAGGAATTGTTGCACAGGGGAATGACGTCGGCCGGCAACCTGAACCATTCGGGGTGCTGCAGGTCATGCTTGAATGTCTCCTTAAGAATCCCGTCAAGCTCAATCACGGTGAAGTTGTAGTTGAGGCCCGGGCGCAACCTCATGATATCTGCCGGGCCTCCGAATTCCCAGGACGGTCTCCCCCTCGCCTGTAGGGGGGCGATACGGCGGCGAAGGTAATCTGCGCCTACAGCTCCTACGGTCAGCCCGGCAAGTCTAAGACGCAGGATCCGGGTGGTGGCGATCTTCAGCTTGTCATCGTCCGCAGATAGAGCGCTCCAGTCATTGCCACGCACTGCTGGGGCTTGGTGCAGGGCGGTGAACGGCTGCGGGTTCTCCTCTACAACCCAGCACCAATCGGCTCTCCACTCGTCCCATTTGCTGCGGAGTTCCCCCTCCAGATAGGTCTCCTTCTTGCCGGCCCGCGAGATCCAGGCGATCCCTCTAGCAAGAGTCTCTCCTCTCTCGACGCGAGGAATGAAAAAGTGGCGGAAGAGAGCTACGTTGGGGTGGATTCCGACAAAGTTTCCGCATAAGTGGGCGAAAACTGCCATGGTCAAGACAGCATTAGGGGTGAAGTCAAGGAGGTGGAGGCCATAAGTGTTCATGACGTCACAGAAGAAATCAGAGAAGGGCGAAGAAGGGGTACCCGCCAACCGGAGCTTCTTGCGAGGTAGTGGCGGAAAGTACCTTCGTGCGCGGATGCGCACGCGTCGCCGTCGCCCAGAAGAGGTAATACCAATCCCTCAGCTCCTTCGCGGTGAGCTTCGGGGGAAAGGTAGCCCGCTCCTTCCGCAGCGCCTCGAGCCGCTGCGCTTCGATCGACTTCACGGCCTTCGCAGCCGCGGTCATCGCGGCCTTCCCCTTCGTGGCTTTCGGAGCCATGGCGGAGGCGGTGAGGGAGGTCGACGGCGCAAGCGGTGGCGGCGGCGGCGACGGGGGCGGAGCACTGCTCTCTTTCGGCTTTGGAAGCGGAGGGGAGCGGCGGAGATTTCTGAGAAAGGCAACGGCAAAATGTCGAAGGTGGGTAACTGCTTCTGTCCCCTCTGCTTATAAAGAGGGAGGGGACGGACATTACGCATTGTCAGAATAAAGAATACCCCCACCACCTCTCCCACGATGCCGCAATCAACGTGTGCCGTTAGGGGGGGTGCAGTGGATGCGGAGTGAGAAACGGCACGATCAGGCCGCGTGTGCCCGTGCCCTGTTTTGGGCCTGGCCCAACAGCGCTCGGCACCGTGTGTGGCCCAGGCCCGGGGGCTCCTATCGGTGTACTAGAGTAGGGGTACCCTAGTATCCCGAACTTGTGCACGGGCAGTTGCAGCACCCCGCGGCAGGGCCCGCCAGGTCACCGCCAAGGCCCTCTGTGGCTCTTCAGAAAACAAGACCCCGGCAAGAGGAGCTTGCCGGGAAGCCATTCAAGAACAAAATATTCAAGATGAGAAGACAAGGCCCCGGCAAGAGGAGCTTGCCGGGAAGAGACAAGGCCCCGACAAGAGGAGCTTGCTGGGAAGGCCAACCAAGGCACCTCAAGAAACATTCGCCGCGACGCACCATGCGTCCCGGCAAGGTCTGGCGAGCGACAAGCTCCCGGGCCCGACAAGGTAGCGCCCGCGGCAAGATACTTGCCGTGGTAAGCGGTCGCTGCGCGCCCAGGCTCCAGCACACCCACCAACGTGTCGCTCTGGGACCCTTCCAGGCATGCGTGGCGGGAGGCTGTGCAGCCAGCGGAGCGTGGTGGCAAGCGGAGCGGACACGGAGAAGCCATCGTGGCGAACGGTGGCGCTCCTAACGGTCGCTTTTTGCACTGTTTAGGCGACTCAGACGGGCATTGAATGCCTTTGTCCCCTGCCGTCAGGGTTAGGTAGGATACGCTGTAGCTACAGTAGAGGTAGCTGTACCTACCTATCTCTTTTTCCATTTTTACCCCCTCTAGCCTACGTTGCCACCTGTTGCTGACCCCTTGAGCATATAAAAGGAGGCCCATGCGCAACGTAGAAAGGGTTGGACTCATTCGAAGCTAGCATACTCCCATGCTCGGTTTTGTAGCTCATCTCGCTCCCGAGCAAGAACACCCAATACAACCAAGCAGCAGTAGGAGTTTTATCTCTCCGGAGAGCTCCGAAGCTGGGTAAACTGCTCGTGTGTACTGCCTCGATCCGCTCTTCGTGCGATCTCCGCCCTCTGCCGAACCGAAAGGGGCTCGGTCCCCATAGGTGTCCTCGGATCAGTTTCCCCGATATTATCCTCCTTTGAATGAATTGAGTGACTCGACTTGGCACCTGTTCACGCATGTAATTGAATCAAATCAACATAGCCTTCATGATATTTATGTTCATGGTGGATTATATCCTACTCATGCTAGTACTCGGTGTGAATTAATTTTAATGCATATTTATGACTGTTGTCGCTCTCTTAGTTGGTCGCTTCCCAGTCTTCTGCTAGCCTTCACCTGTACTAAGCGGGAACACTTCTTGTGCATCCAAACTCCTTAAACCCCAAAGTTGTTCCATATGAGTCCACTATACCTTCCTATATGCGGTATTTACCTGCTGTTCCAAGTAAATTTGTATGTGCCAAACTCCAAACCTTCAAATGAAATTCTGTTTCGTATGCTTGAGCAGCTCATGTTACAACTAGGGCTGCCTATATCTTCCATGCTAGGTGGGTTATTCTCAAGAGGAGTGGACTCCGCTCCTCATTCACGAGAAAGGGCCGGTAACCGGGATGCCCAGTCCCATGGTCCAAAAAGATCAAAGCAAATGAAAATAATTAAACAAAACTCCCCCAGGGTTGTTGTTAGTTGGAGGCACTCGTTGTTTCGAGCAAGCCATGGCTTGATGCTTGTTGGTGGTTGGGGGAGTATAAACCTTTACCATTCTGTTTGGGAACTGACTATAATGCATGTAGTATGGAAGATACAACCATCTCATAGTTGTTGCGTTGGCAGTGAAAGTATGCCGCTCAAAATGTTGTTCAATCTCTATTTTAAAATCGTGCTTTGGCACCTCTATGAATCCCTGCTTCCCTCAGCGAAGGGCCTATCTATTTACTTTTATGTTGAGTCATCACCCTTCTTATTAAAAGCACCCGCTGGAAAGCACACTGTCATTTGCATTCATTACTATTGGTTTATATTGGGTATGACTTGACTGGATCGATCTCTTTTACCACGAATTACAATGTTTAGTCAGTCCTTGATCTTTAAAGGTGCTCTGCAATTATATTTTGCGGTCTCAGAAATGGCTAGCGAGATACCATTTTGTTATATCATGTTATGATTGTTTTGAGAAAGTGTTGTCATCCGAGTTTTATTATTATGGCTCGCTAGTTGATTATGCTATTGAAATGAGTAATTGTGAGACCTAGGTGTTATTGTGAGTATGGTTATTTCATAATATTTGCTGAAACTTGAATGCTGGCTTTTCATGTTTACAACAACAAGAGCAAACAGAGTTTGTAAAACTTTTTCTTTATCACTTTCAGTTTATCAACTGAATTGCTTGAGGACAAGCAAAGGTTTAAGCTTGGGGGAGTTGATACGTCTCCAACGTATCTACTTTTCCAAACACTTTTGCCCTTGTTTTGGACCCTAACTTGCATGATTTGAATGAAACTAACCCGGACTGACGCTGTTTTCAGCAGAACTGCCATGATGTTGTTTTATGTGTAGAAAAGAAAAGTTCTCGGAATGACCTGAAAATTCACGGAGGCACTTTTTGGAATTAATAAGAATTTCTGGGCGAAAGAAATACACCAGGGGGCCCAGGGCCTATCCACGAGACAGGGGCGCCCCTCTATCTCGTGGGCCCCCTGGACCTCCACCGACCTCAACTCCAACTCCATATATTCACGTTCGGGGAGAAAAAAATCAGAGAGAAAGTTTCATCGCGTTTTACGACACGGAGCCGCCGCCAAGCCCGAATATCTCTCGGGAGGGCTGATCTGGAGTCCGTTCGGGGCTCCGGAGAGGGGGATTCGTCGCCATCGTCATCATCAACCATCCTCCATCACCAATTTCATGATGCTCACCGCCGTGCGTGAGTAATTCCATCGTAGGCTTGTTGGACGGTGATGGGTTGGATGATATTTACCATGTAATCAAGTTAGTTTTGTTAGGGTTTGATCCCTAGTATCCATTATGTTCTGAGATTGATGTTGCTATGACTTTGCTATGCTTAATGCTTGTCACTAGGGCCCGAGTGCCATGATTTCAGATCTGAACCTATTATGTTTTCATGAATATATGTCTGTTCTTGATCCTATCTTGCAAGTCTATAGTCACCTATTATGTGTTATGATCCGACAACCCCGAAGTGACAATAATCGGGATACTTCTCGGTGATGACCGTAGTTTGAGGAGTTCATGTATTCACTATGTGCTAATGCTTTGTTACGGTTCTCTATTAAAAGGAGGCCTTAATATCCCTTAGTTTCTGCTAGGACCCCGCTTCCACGGGAGGGTAGGACAAAAGATGTCATGCAAGTTCTTTTCCATAAGCAAGTATGACTATTTACGGAATACATGCCTACATTACATTGATTAATTGGAGCTAGTTCTGTGTCACCCTATGTTATAACTATTACATGAGGAATCGCATCCGGCATAATTATCCATCACTGATCCATTGCCTACTGATGACCCACAAGTGTAGGGGATCTATCGTAGTCCTTTCGATAAGTAAGAGTGTCGAACCCAACGAGGAGTAGAAGGAAATGATAAGCGGTTTTCAGTAAGGTTTTCTCTGCAAGCACTGAAATTGTAGGTATAGATAGTTTTGTGATAAGATAAATAGTAACAAGCAAAAAGTAAATAAAGTAAATAAAGTGCAGCAAGGTGGCCCAATCCTTTATGTAGCAAAGGATAAGTCTGGACAAATTCTAATAATGAAGAAGGAGCTCCCGAGGGCACATTGGGAATTATCGTCAAGCTAGTTTTCATCACGTTCATAAGATTCGCGTTCGGTACTTTGATAATTTGATATGTGGGTGGACCGGTACTTGGGTACTGCCCTAATTTGTACAAGCATCCCACTTATTATTAACCCCTATTGCAAGCATCCGCAATTACAAAAAGGAGTATTAAGGTAAACCTAACCACAACATTAAACATATGGGTCCATATCAACCCCTAAAGAAGCAACACATAAACTAGGGTTTAAGCTTCTGGCACTCTAGCAACCCATCTTCTACTTATTACTTCCCCATGCCTTCCTCTAGGCCCAAATAATGGTGAAGTGTCATGTAGTCGATGTTCACATAACACCACTAGAGGAAAAGAGAACATACATCTCATCAAAATATCGAACGAATACCAAATTCACATGACTACTAATAGCAAGACTTCACGCATGTCCTCAGGAACAAACGTAACTACTCACAAGCATATTCATGTTCATAATCGGAGGAGTAATAATATGCATAAAGGATCTGAACATATGGTCTTCCACCAAGTAAACCAATTAGCAACAACTACAAGGAGTAATCAACACTACTAGCAACCCTCAGGTACCAATTTGTGGTTTTGATACAAGATTGGATACAAGAGATGAACTAGGGTTTTGAGAGGAGATGGTGCTGGTGAAGTTGTTGATGGAGATTGACCCCCTCCCGATGAGAGGATCGTTGGTGATGACGTTGGTGATGATTTCCCCCTCCCGGAGGGAAGTGTCCCCGGCAGAACAGCTCCGCCAGAGCTCTAGATTGATTCTGCCAAGGTTCCGCCTTGTGGCGGCGGAGTTTCGTCCTGTAAGCTTGCCCACCATTTTTTCCAGGGTAAAAGTGATGATATAGCAGAAGATGGATGCCGGAGGCCCACCAGGGGGCCCAGGAGATAGGGCCGCGCCCTATAGGTGGGGGGCGCCCCTATCTCCTGGATAGGGTGTGGGCCCCCTGGCCTATTTCTTTCGCTCATAAATTCTTATTAAATCCAAAAGGTTGTTTCGTGGAGTTTCAGGACTTTTGGAGTTGTGCAGAATAGGTTTCCAACGTTTGCTCCTTTTCCAGCCAGAATTCCAGCTGCCGGCATTCTCCCTCTTCATGGTAAACCTTGTAAAATAAGAGAGAAAAGCCATAAGTATTGAGATATATTGTGTAATAACAGCCCATAATGCAATAAATATTGATATAAAAGCATGATGCAAAATGGACGTATCAACTGCCCCAAGCTTAGACCTTGCTTGTCCTCAAGCGGAAGCCGAAATCGAAAAATATGTCCACATGTTTAGAGATAGAGGTGTCGATAAAAATAAAATACGGACATGAGGGCATGATGATCATTCTAATAACAGCAACATATATAGATTTTGTCATATGAT
Source organism: Triticum dicoccoides (assembly GCF_002162155.2). NCBI lineage: Eukaryota > Viridiplantae > Streptophyta > Magnoliopsida > Poales > Poaceae > Triticum > Triticum dicoccoides. Next base: position 153,291,961 of record NC_041389.1, read on the forward strand.
TTCCTATGCTCAAGTAATAAGCAATTCACAATGTCAAGTATGGTTCAAAAACTTCATTGGGAACAAACAAACTATAATCTCAGTCATTGAAGCAATTGCAATTTATCGTAACATCGGAAAGAGTCAATAATAGAGCTTTTCAGCAAGCTCACATACTCAACTATCTCGTAGTCTCCTATAATTGTTAACACTCACGCAATACTTGTGGTTATAGAGTTTCAGCCGGACACTGAGAAAGATAGGGGCTTATTATGTTGCCTCCCAACGTATTCACCTTTAGGTGATGTCAACAATAATAGCCTATGCCAACTTACATCCAATTGGATATATATATCATGATCTTTCAAACACGAAGAGCTTGCCAAAGGATAAAATGAAAAAGGGAAAGGTGAGGATCACCTTGACTCAAGCATAAAGTAAAAACATAAAGTAAAAGATAGGCCCTTCACAGAGGGAAGCAGAGGTTGTGATGCGCGTTTAGGGTTGATGCATAAAATCTTAGTGCAAAAGAACGTCACTTTATACTGCCCCTTGTATGTGGACCTTTATTATGCATCGCTTTTATTACTTCCACAACAAGTTCGTACAAAGTTTATTTTCTCTGCACTAATAAGTCATACATATTTAGGGAGCAATTTTTATTGCGTGCACCAATGACAACTTACTTGAAGGATCTTACTCAATCCATAGGGAGGTATGGTGGACTCTCATGGCAAAACTGGGTTTAAGGATATTTGGAAGCACAAGTAGTATCTCTACTTGGTGCAAGGAATTTGGCTAGCAAGAGGGGGAAAGGCAAGCTCAACATGTTTGGAAGGTCAATGACAATATACTTTAACTGAGATGTCGGAAAACATAAACCATTATGTTGTCTTCCTTGTCCAACATCGACTCTTTTAGCATGTCATACTTAATGAGTGCTTCACAATCATAAAAGATGTACAAGATAATATATTTATATGTGAAGCCCTCTTTCCTTATCACTTCCTATTAATTTCAACGATGACCAAGGCAACGTTCATCAACTCTCAACAATTTTTATGCCTCATACTTTCTATGTGTGAAGTTATCACTATCCATAAGATCAATATGAACTCTTTTGTTCTTTGTACTTTCTCAAGATCATAGCAACAAAGAAAAGACCTTGACTCAACACTAATCTTTATTATAAATAGCACACGGACTCGATTACATAAAGAGATCACAATGCGAAATATCAAAACTGCTTGATATCAAAATTTCAAACTACTAGATCAAGATACTACTAAAAGGATCAAACTAAATAAAGCGGTAAAGATAGGAGTGTGATGGTGATACGATACCGGGGCACCTCCCCCAAGCTTGGTAGTTGCCAAGGGGAGTGCCTATACCCATGTGATTATTTCCTCGGAGGTGATGGAGGTGGTGATGATGACGGTGGATAATCGCACATCGAGCGTAAAAGCTCCTCCAACTTGCGGATAATACCCTTGAGTCCGGCGATATGATCCTTCAACAGGATATTCTCCTGTGTGAGATACTTGTTCTGTATGCGAGCTAACTCAATCATATTGAAAGCTTTAATATCTATTGGAGTGAAAAGGTTAGGTAAAGGTTGAGGGATGTCTTCTGCTTTCACCACCGGAGCTTGAACCTCCATGGCCTTCTTGATCCCTTCATCCTTGTTGAGCTCTTCTGGTTCCTCTCTTTTCAGCTCTATCTTCAATATCCAAGCATCCTTGTCTTTGTTGTTGGAGGAGGGAGAAGTCATGGTGCTCTAAATCTGCAACGGAAACAGCTCGAAATGAAACAGAGGATATTTGCGTGATACGGTGGTCAAAACCTTCAGGAGTATATATAATGAATTTCTACCGACCAAAATACGTAACATACAAGAAAATGAAGTCCGGGAGGCACATGAGGTGCCCACGAGACAGGGGGCGCGCCCAACAGGGGGGGGGCCTCCTCTCTCGTGGGAGCCTCGTGTCCCTTTCGGACTACTTCTTTCTTCCTAAAATTCTTAAATAATCCAAAACTGATAAAAATTGCCATTAGAGTTGTTTTGGAGTCGGTTTACTTACCGTACCACGTACCTATACCTTTTCGGAGTCTAGAACGTTCTGGAAAGTGTCTCTTATGTATTCCTCAGGGGTTATGGTTTCAATAATATTAGTTTCAACATTGATAGGATTACGTGAAATATAATGTTTAATTCTTTGACCGTTTACCACCCTCGGATTTGTGCCTTCAAAGTTGTTGATTTTTATAGCACCAGAACGATAGATCTCCTCGATAACGTAGGGACCTTCCCATTTTGAGAGAAGCTTTCCTGCAAAAAATCTTAAACGAGAGTTGAACAATAACACATAATCTCCTACGTTAAATTCACGCTTTTGTATCCTCTTATCATGCCAGCGTTTGACTTTTTCTTTGAAAAGCTTGGCATTCTCATATGCTTGGGTTCTCCATTCATCAAGTGAGCTAATATCAAATAACCTTTTCTCACCGGCAAGTTTGAGGTCATAATTGAGCTCTTTAATAGCCCAATATGCTTTATGTTCAAGTTCAAGAGGTAAATGACATGCTTTTCCATAAACCATCTTATATGGAGACATACCCATAGGATTTTTGTATGCAGTTCTATAGGCCCATAATGCATCATCTAGTTTTTTGGACCAATTCTTTCTAGATCTATTCACAGTCTTTTGCAAATTTTATTTGAGCTCTCTATTGCTCAACTCTACTTGACCACTAGACTGTGGGTGATAAGGAGATGCGATTCTATGATTGACATCATACTTAGCAAGCATCTTACGGAAAGCACCATGAATAAAGTGTGAACCACCATCAGTCATAAGATATCTAGGGACTCCAAACCTCGAAAAAATAACTTCTTTAAGCATTTTAATAGAAGTGTTATGATCAGCACTACTAGTTGGAATAGCTTCTACCCACTTAGTAACATAATCAACAGGAACTAAAATATGTGTATAACCATTGGAGGCAGGAAAAGGTCCCATATAATCAAAGCCCCAAACATCAAATGGTTCAATAACAAGAGAATAATTCATACGCATTTCTTGACGTCTACTAATGTTACCTATTCTTTGACATTCACCACAAGATAAGACAAACTTACGAGCATCTTTAAAGAGAGTAGGCCAATAAAAACCAGATTGTAGTACCTTGTGTGCAGTTCTATCTCTAGCGTGGTGTCCTCCATAAGATTCGGAGTGACACTTACGCAGAATCTGTTCCTGTTCATGCTCAGGCACACAACGTCTAATAACACCATCTACTCCTTCTTTATAAAGGTGTGGATCATCCCAGAAGTAATGTCTTAAATCATAAAAGAACTTTTTCTTTTGCTGGTATGTGAAACTAGGCGGCATATATTTAGCAACAATGTAATTAGCATAGTCAGCATACTAAGGAGCAGTATGAGAAGCATTGACGACCGCTAATTGTTCATCAGGAAAGCTATCATTAATAGGCAGTGGGTCATCAAGAAAAATCTCTAACCTAGACAAGATGTCTGCAACGGGGTTCTCAGCTCCCTTTCTATCAATAATATGCAAGTCAAATTCTTGGAGCAAGAGAACCCATCTAATGAGTCTAGGCTTAGCATCTTTCTTTTCCATAAGATATTTAATAGCAACATGATCAGTGTGAATAGTAACTTTGGAATCAACAATATAAGGTCTAAACTTATCACATGCAAACACAACTGCTAAGAACTCTTTTTCAGTAGTAGCATAATTTCTCTGGGCAGTATCAAGAGTCTTACTAGCATACTGGATAACATTCAATTTCTTATCGACTATTTGCCCTAAAACAGCACCTACAGCATAATCACTAGCATCGCACATAATTTCAAAAGGTAAATTCCAATCAGGTGGCTGAACAATAGGTGCAGTGATCAAAGCTTTCTTAAGTGTTTCAAATGCTTCCACACAATCATCATCAAAGACAAAAGGAATATCTTTTTGCAATAAATTAGTCAGAGGCCTAGAGATTTTAGAAAAGTCCTTAATGAACCTCCTATAAAAGCCGCCGTGACCAAGGAAACTTCTTATACCTTTTATGTCCTTGGGACATGGTATCTTTTCAATAGCATCAGCTTTGGCTTTATCAACTTCAATACCTCTCTCAAAGATCTTGTGCCCCAAGACAATGCCTTCATTAACCATAAAGTGACACTTTTCCCAATTCAGGACGAGACTAGTGTCTTCGCATCTCTATAAAACTCGATCAAGGTTGCTCAAACAATCATCAAAAGAGGATCCATAGACGGAGAAGTCATCCATGAATACCTCACAAATCTTTTCACAAAAATCCAAGAATATAGCCATCATGCATCTTTGAAAGGTAGCAGGTGCATTACATAAACCAAAAGGCATACGTCTATAAGCAAAAGTACCAAAAGGGCAAGTAAAAGTAGTTTTAGATTGATCCTTTGCTGATACAGGTATCTCTGAGAAACCAGAATAACCATCTAGAAAGCAAAAATGTGTGTGTTTGGATATCCTTTCTAGCATTTGATCAATAAAAGGAAAAGGGTAATGATCTTTCTTAGTAGCTTTATTTAACTTACGAAAATTAATTACCATCCTATAACCTATAATAATACTTTGCGGGATCAATTCATCTTTATCATTAGGAACAACGGTAATACCTCCCTTTTTAGGGACACAATGGACAGGGCTTACCCATTCACTATCAGCAACGGGATAAATAATACCTACCTCAGGGAGCTTTAGAATCTCCTTTCTTACCACTTCCTTCATTTTGGGATTTAATCGTCTTTGAGGATCTCTAACTAGTTTGGCATCTTTCTCCACTGAATTTTTGTGTTGACATAATGTGGGACTAATGCCCTTAAGATCATCCAGAGTATATCCAATAGCGGCTCGGTGCTTCTTCAGAGTTTTCAATAATCTTTCTTCTTCTTTCTCTGAAAGGTTAGCACTAATAATAGCAGGATATATTTCTTTTTCATCAAGATAAGCATACTTAAGATTATCAGGTAAAGGTTTGAGTTCAAACACGGGATCACCCTTGGGTGGAGGGGGATCCCCAAGAATTTCAACGGGGAGGTTATGTTTCAGCATAGGTTCCTGTTTAAGGAACACTTCATCTATTTCTTCCCTTTCCTTCATAAACATATTGTTTTCATGGTCTAGCAAATATTGTTCTAACGGATCAGTTGGAGGAACAACAATGGAAGCAAGACCAATAATTTCATCCTTATTAGATGGTTCCCTTTCACGAGGTTGTCTACTAAACTTGGCAAAATTAAACTCATGAGACATACCATCTATGCCAAAAGTGACAATATTCCTTTCACAATTAATCTTAGCACTAGCTGTATTCAAGAAGGGTCTACCAAAAATAATGGGACAAAAATCATCTTGTGGGGAAGCAAGAACAAGAAAATCGGCAGGGTATTTAACTTTCCCACACAAAACTTCAACATCTCTAACAATCCCAATAGGTTTGATGGTATCCCTATTAGCAAGCTTAATAGTAACATCAATGTCTTCTAATTCAAGAGGTGCAATATCGTGCATAATTTCTTTATAAAGATCATAAGGTATCGCACTAGCACTAGCACCCATATCACATAAGCCATGATAACAATGATCTCCTATTTTAACATAAATAACATGCATGCCTCCAACAGGTCTACGTGTCTTAGTATCAGGTCTAGCAATATTGGCAGTCCCACCGCAAAAAGAAATAACATGCCCATCCAAATCCTCATCCAAGAGATCTTTAACCATAGCAATACTAGGTTCAACATTAATTTGCTCAGGAGGTGTATAGGTCCTAGTATTACTCTTACGAACAACAGTCGAAGCTTTAGCGTGATTGTCAGGACCCCGACTCAATGCCACATCGATCTAGCATGTAACACCTCATATCACTTTGCGGCCTCACGCACGGTATCCCCATGGGTGTCGCCTTACCTTTGCCCAGGACCGTTTGCGCCTTTTTGCACACGTATATGACAGTGTCGCTAGCATCCATATGATAAGGAGCCCAGGCTGACATGGCTAGTCGTAAACCCAAAGTGGCACAAACTTACAGGGACAGGCATCCATGACCCAGCATCGAACGTGTCGGTCATCAGCGAGTGAATCCAGGCTGTAGCACTGGGCTAACAGGACTCCGGTGAACCGGGCTGTAGCGGGCTAACAGGACTCCGGTATTCATCGCGTGACTTTTCCCCGAAGGGACAGACACATGAATGAAGAAGGACACATGCCGGCCAGCCTAAGTGTTCCGGAGCAGTAGCAAGCTACCAGGGCTCAGTGGTAGCACTAGGAGACATTTCCCGGTAAGAGAGACTACTAAGGATAAACAACTAGATAGTCAGATCCCACACATAGCAATACACATTACATGTATGCATAACATGCAAGTATGTGCTGTACAACATGGCATCACAGCATAACTCAACAACTCAGATAGATAAAGGCTCAGAAGAGCCGTCATAGCATTTATTACAAACAGGGGTCACATGACCCAACATTCAGAGCAATCAAGCAACAAGCGGAAGCATTACATGTCTGAGTACAGACATCTACAAATGAAAAGGCTGAAAAGCCTGACTATCTACAACATCCGATCAAGATCGAAGCTGAGGTACAAGCTACTTGTCGAAGTCCATGAGAACACTAGTAAGACCGAAGTCTCCGCTGCAAAAACATAAATAAAGCAACATGAGTACAAAGGTACTCAGCAAGACTTACATCAGATCCTATCATACATGCATTTGTATCAATAAGGTAATGTGGGGTTTAGTTGCAGCAAGCCAGCTTTGACTCAGTGGCTATCCTATTCTACGACTACCAGAACTTCTTTGAGGTGATATGACGCAAACGAGTCCACTAATCACCACACAATACACCACTATGGATTCATCCCCGTCTCCCTACGAGAAGGCCATCCATAGCACTCACACTTGTATTGAGCATTTTATAGTATCCACTTCAAGTTGTCTATGTACCATGTAAGAATCCAAGAAGTCCATAACTGCGGACTTGGCTATTCGAGTAGATCATGTTAACCCTGCAGGGGTGTACTTCTTCACACACGCTCTCGCCACTTACCGCCATGTACACGACATGTATCTCGGCAACCTTCAAGCGGAAGCCTAGCGAGGGTGTCGGCCACGACCTGACTAACCACACAAGACTCTAGCCCAGGTTTATCGCCTATTCGGGTTCCATACGCAAGGAGATCCGGCCGGGGTGTCGCTCACGGCCCCAAACAATATGAGCAGGGTTCCCAAGCCCACCATCCGGGTGCCACTTGGTACACCGTGCCACTGTGCCTAGTCTGTCCCAAGCCCACCTGGCCGGGTGCCACTTGGTAGACTACTAACACTACCTACAAACACCAGAAACTAGTTGCGACTCCTGGACAGAGATCAAGTTGGTTAATAAGCCGAGAGGGCTTGGAGCGCCCGGAGCCCAATGTGTGGTAGTATCGAGTCATTGGACAACATACATAGAACTCAGGGCTTAAGGACGGTTCCAGTGAGACAACCCACCATGTACTCCTACATGGCCTCTCACCGCTACCTTTACCAAATTGTGTTCACACACTTCACTCTCAGCATCAGAACATATCATAACACTCCAATTCATTCCCAATGAACCAGACCTGACACAACTCTAAGCAATAGAAGGCATGGCATGGTAGGAACACAACATGGCTCAATCAACTCCTACACATGCTAGTGGGTTTCAACTATTTACTGTGGCAATGACAGGTCATGCAAAGGAATGGGTTCAACTACCGCAGCACAAAGTAGCAGATGAATCGTTGTTGCTCTAATGCAATAACTGAGAGCAGGAGTGAGAGAGTAGGATTTTATCGGAATGAACAAGGGGGTTTGCTTGCCTGGTAGATCAACAAGGGGGGCACTGCTCCTCAAACAGGTACTCTGGAGCGGTCTCCGGAGCAGGACCTATCGAGAAGGAACAGTGTCGGCAGTCAATACACAAACATATGCAACAATATGATGCATGAACATGGCATGTAGATGTGATGTTGTTTGAGCTAATGCAACTAGTATTCAGATTGAATGAAGTCCATTTGAATCAAGGGTTCAAATGCAACTCCAAATTAAGCTCTTATAAATGCCATTTACATGTTTTCACTTATACAGTAGGTATAAGTTGTTTTGTCATGCATGAAACTAGTACAGATGCAAAGATTGCATTTTTCTGATAATTTTTCATATATAAATTATTTCAATCTGAGCTACGGTTGAATTTCTATGAATTTTAGAAGTTTAAATCATTTTCTGGAATTTCCTGATTAATTTTAAATCCAGAAAATAAATAATTGCGTCAGCACTGCGTCACTGTGATGTCAGCGAGTCAACTGCGGCTGACCAGGTCAAACCTAACCAGTGGGGTCCACACATTAGTGACTCAGGGTTAAACAGAGGTTAGTTTAAGCCTAATTAAAAGATTAGGGCGTCGGGGCCCACTGTCAGTGTCAGGGGGTTAGATTAGGTGGAGATTAGCTTAAGCTAATCACCTGACGGGCCGGACCCACCTGACAGGCCGGCGCGGTCAAAGCGGTCAACCCCACGGGCGTTAAGCCGCCAGCGAGGCCGAACACGGCGGAGGGGCTCGGGACCGCGTCTCCGGCGACAAAAAGGGCCGCGGAGACCATCTGCGAGGAGCCCAGGCTCGCGCGCATCCAATGGGACACGCGGGAGACCGTGGGGGTGCCGGAGCTCGCCGGAGCGGAGCTTGCCGGAGCGGAGCTCGGGGCGGCGGCCGGAGCACGGGCTGAGGCGCGAGCGGTGCTGTGGTGCGCGTGCGGGAGAGTTAGAGTGCTGGTGTGTGCTTGCGTGATGCGGCGAGGGCGATGGACACACCCGGTGGACCAAATGGTCACCGGAGGCGCGTCGGCGGCGAGCACAGGCGGCGGCGGGTGTGGTCGAGCTAGGTGCAGTCGCTACGGCGTGCGAGAAGGAGAACGGAGAGGGGGAGAACGGACAGTAGCTCACGGCGGTCATGACGAACGGGTCGGCGAGGTCGGGGAGGAACCAGAGCGGTCGTAGCGGCGAAGGGGATCTCCAGCGGCCCGAGGAGGAAGAAGGGGTCGGGGACGATGCTGCAGGGCGGTTCCGCTCGCGTGGCTTGACGGGGAGGACGATGACGATGCGGTTGTGCTTCTGGGCGCAGCGGGAGGGCGAGGGGTGGCCGGTGGCCACGGCGGCGAGCAGCGGCGCTCTCCGGTGCGCTCGGTGAAGAGAGGGAGAGGGAGCTAGAGGAGGGGAGAGGCACGGGAGAGAGGGGGTGAGGCCAGGGGGATCGGGGCGGCACCGAGAAGAGGCCTCGCGGCGTCGCGCTCTACCCGTGCGCGCGCGTCGGCCACACGCCTGACCGACTGGCGCCAGGAGGACGATGGCGGTGGTGGGTTGGGCCGGCCTGCTGGGCCAGGCCAGGCCGCACAGTGCCAGGCTGCACAGGGAGGTAAGCACCAGATAGGTTTTCCATTTCTTTTTCTTTCCTATTTTTCTGACATTTGTTTTGATTTAATAATAATATTAAATCATTTTATTTAATTATGCCAATTTTTGTAGGAACTAGTGGTATTATTCCAGAGCTCCTCAACAAGTGGCACAATTTTTGGACATATATTATATATATAACATATATATATCCAATGCAAATAATTATGCATTAATTCCAAATGCCCAAAATAAATACTTATGAGCTCCTAAAAATATTGGTTTGATTTTTATCTCTGCCCAATATTTTCAAAGAGCAACATGAACATTTTCTTGGACCCTTTTGGAGCGATTTTTATTTGGGTCATTTCCAGAGATGATTCTGAGGGTTTCACAATCCTCATTTCAAATTTAAATGGAATTTAAACATGATGCACAATTGACTAGCTAGTCTAGGTCATACCAGAACTAGGGATGTGACAACTCGCCCCCACTTGAAAAAATCTCATCCCGAGATTCAGGGGTCGACGGAAAGAAAGCAGGGTACTCCAGTCGAAGACGATCTTCTCGCTCCCAAGTAGCTTCTCTCTCGGAATGATGAGACCACTGAACCTTGAGGAACTTGATGTTCTGACGTCGGGTAACACGCTCTGCTTGATCAAGAATGTGAACCGGGTACTCTTGGTATGTGAGGTTATCTTGGAGATCAAGCGTTTCGTGGTCCACTCCGCGGATAGGATCCGAGAAGCAACGCCTAAGTTGAGAGACGTGGAAGACATCATGCACTCTGGAAAGATGTGGGGGTAGTTCCAACTGGTAGGCAACCTCTCCTCGTTTAGCAAGAATACGAAAAGGACCAATGTAACGAGGAGCCAACTTGCCCTTGATACCGAAACGATGGGTACCCTTCAAAGGAGTAACCCGAAGGTAAGCTTTGTCGCCAATTTCATAAGTCATATCCTTATGATGACGATCATACTGGCTCTTTTGACGAGGTTGGGCTGTTTTCAAATTCTCATGAATGATGCGAACTTGCTCTTCTGCCTCCTGGATTATGTCCGGTCCAAAGAATTGTCTTTCACCGGTTTCTGACCAGTTCAAAGGTGTTCGACATCTTCGTCCATAGAGAATCTCAAAAGGAGCTTTCTTGAGACTAGATTGATAGCTATTGTTATAAGCAAACTCGGCGAAAGGAAGGCATTTCTCCCAATCCATACCGAATGAGATAACGCAAGCTCTAAGCATGTCTTCGAGAATTTGATTGACCCGTTCCACCTGACCACTTGATTGAGGGTGGAAAGCGGTACTGAAGGAAAGATGGGTTCCCATGGCAGTTTGGAAACTCTCCCAGAAATGAGAAGTGAAAAGACTGTCATGGTCTGAATTGATCTCTAGTGGAACACCATGAAGTGATACTATTCGAGAAATATATAAGTCAGCGAGCTGACTAGCAGTGATACTCTCTCGAACAGGTAGGAAGTGCGCCACTTTGGAGAGACGATCAATGACTACGAAGATAGCATTATTCCCTCTCTTGGTCCTGGGAAATCCGGTGATGAAGTCCATACCAACTTTATCCCATTTCCATTCAGGAATAGCTAAAGGCTGAAGGGTGCCAACAGGTCTTTGATGCTCTGCCTTAATGCGACGACAAACGTCACAGTTAGCAATAAACTGAGCGATTTCTCTCTTCATCCTAGTCCACCAGAACCTCTGGGTAGGTCCTGATACATCTTAGTACTACCAGGATGAATCGTGAGAGGAGATTCATGTGCCTCCTTAAGAATCAGTTGTCGAAGATGCTGCTTCTTGGGGACCACCAGGCGGTTCCCAAAGAAAACAACACCTCGATCATCTATAGAGAAACTACCAGCAACACCCTTGGCAAAGTTTCTCTTGATCCGGGTAATCCCCGTATCATGCTTCTGGGCTTCTATGATATGGTCTACAAGAGTAGGTTTCACCACCAAGGTAGAAAGGAATCCGTGAGGAGCAATGTGAAGGTTAAGCTTACAAAATTCCTCATGGAGAAGTGGTTGGCCTTGCTGCAACATAAGATTGTTGCAATAGGATTTACGACTTAGCGCATCAGCCATGACATTAGCTTTGCCTGGGGTGTAAGTAATCCCTAGATCATAATATGAGATCAACTCCAACCAACGTCTTTACCTAAGGTTCAAATCTGGTTGGGTGAAGATTTACTTGAGACTCTGGTGATCTGTGTAAATCTCGCAATGTTTACCAAGGAGGTAATGTCGCCAGGTCTTGAGTGCATAGACTACGGCTGCAAGCTCTAAATCATGTGTAGGATAATTCTCCTCATGTGGATGCAACTATCGAGATGCATAGGCAATCACATGACGATCCTGCATAAGAATGCAACCTAGTCCCTGTCGTGAGGCGTCGCAGTAGATAACAAAGTCTTTAGTGAAATCCGGTGGCACAAGTATGGGGGCAGAAGTCAGGCGTCTTTTCAGTTCCTGAAAACTGTACTCACACTGTGGGGACCACTCAAACTTTTTATCTTTCTTGAGAAGTTCCGTGAGAGCTTTGGCCACTTTAGAGAAGTTTTCAACAAAGCGGCGACAATAACTGGCTAGACCAAGGAAACTCCTAACTTGTTTGACTGTTTCAGGTGGAGTCCAATCGAGAACGGCCTTAACTCTCTCGGGATTGACAGCAATGCCCTTACCAGAGATTACGTGGCCTAGGTAGGTCACTTCTGGCAACCAAAGTTCGCACTTGGAGAACTTGGCATAAAGACGGTGCTCTCTGAGTTTTTCTAACACAAGTCTAAGATGTTCGGCATGCTCTTCCTCGTTCTTCAAGTAAATAAGAATATCATCGAGGTAAACCACGACAAATTTATCTAAGTACTCCATGAAGATCAAGTTCATCAAGTGGGAGAAAATAGCTGGAGTGTTGGTTAGACCGAAGGACATGACGGTGTACTCGTACTGGCCATAACGAGTGACAAAGGCCGTCTTGGGGATGTCCCCATTCCTGATCTTGATTTGGTGGTAGCCTAACCTCAAATCCATCTTGGAAAAGACCGAGGATCCAGCGAGCTGATCATACAGGTCATTGATCCTGGGGAGCGGATATTTGTTCTTTATCGTGACCAAATTAACGGGACGATAATCTACAACCATCCGGTCCGTACCATCCTTCTTCTTGATGAAGAGGACGGGGCAAGCCCGGGGAGAAGAACTAGGACGGATGAAACCTTTTTGCAAGGACTCATCAAGTTGTTTCTTAAGCTCGGCTAGTTCTAAGGGTGCCATTTTGTAAGGTCTTCTAGAGATTGGAGCGGTTCTTGGGATAAGATCTATGACGAACTCTACATCTCTGTCAGGTGGAACACCTGGCAGTTCTTCTGGAAAGACATCCGGAAAGTCACGGACTACCGGGATATCTTCAAGGTCTGGAAGAGGGCTGGCGTTAAGAGAATAGAGCTGACGCCTTGCAACTCTAGTGGAGACAGTGACTATCTGGCCAGATGGGTGTGTAAGCTGAACGGACCTGGCATAACAATCAATCTTGGCATAATGAGCTATCATCCAGTCCATACCCAAGATGATGTTAATATCTGTAGACTTGAGGGCTATAAGTGATGCGAGGAATACAAGTCTGTCTACAAGGATTTCGTTACCATGGCTTACACTAGAAGTTTGCCATTTGGATCCAGGAGTTTGAATGACTAGTGGAGAGGGCATATCACAAAAAGACATGTTGTGCAAGTTAGCATAGCTTTCAGAAATGAAGGAGTGAGACGCTCCAGTATCGAACAAAACCGATGTTGGATGACAGTTGACAAGGAGTGTACCAAGAACGACATCTGGATCATCATGAGCGTCTTTAGCTAAGATGTGATGCACACGTCCACGTTCAGTGGGAGCTGGCTTGGCACTAATCGTCTTGCTAGATGGCTTAACACAGCCAACATACTTCTCGGGCTGGGGTGGAGCATAACTAGCTTGAGAGCAGTCACGTGCATAGTGTCCTGGCTTCCCGCATGTGAAGCAAGTCCCTGAAGTTGGACATGGACCCGCACTGACAAGCGGTCTACCAATAGGCCTGGGTGGAGCATATGACTGGGCTGGGGAAGGCACCACATAAGATGGTCTCGATGCATATCTGGAAGGAAGAGCGGAGTTTGGAACCCAAATCCGGCGCTTCTGAGAACTAGAACCGGAGGAAGATCCCAGATCACGGGTGTGCTTACGAGACTCCTCGTAAGTGAGCTGAGCTGTCTCTGCATTAATGGCCTTGTTCACCAGAGCTTGGAATGTATCACAATGATGCAGGTGGAGATCACGACGCAACTTGGGGTTGAGACCCTTCCGGAACCTAGCCTGCTTCTTGGCGTCCGTGGACACCTCTTCTGAAGCATAGCGGGCGAGGTTCTCAAACTCTCTACTGTAAGAACCAACAGCCATCTTACTGTGGGTGAAACTACAGAACTCTTCTCTCTTGTGATCGATGAGGGCCTGAGGTATGTGATGCTCGTGAAAAGCCTCAATGAAATCCCTCCAAGTAGGAGTCTGGCCAGCTGGAAGCACAGCCTCATAGTTCTCCCACCAAAGACTAGAAGGACCTTCCAGGTGGTATGTGGCATAGGTGACCTTGTCATCTTCAGATATGTTTGCGGAACGCAACTTATGAGTGATGCTACGGAGCCAGTCATCTACATCGAGTGGCTCAATAGAATGATGAAAGGTGGTGGGTGCAAGAGAATGAAGTCATGAATGGTAGCAGACCCTTTGAACTGATGTGCGGTGTTCTCCTCGATACGTGCCAACAAGCGGTTAGACTCATGCTTGTTCCTCTCCATCTCTAACATGAATTCTGCCAACGAAGGCAGGTCAGGAGGATCCTCATCCCTACCATCTCCGTGGTTCTGTTTACGAGCAATGGAACTTCATTTAACTGATGACATCCTGAGAAACGAAACCAAGGACGGAATCAACATCAACTATAGGCTATAGAATGTAGGACAAGGAAATTAGTAACTCTCGAACTCCTAGGGCAATTCCGACAGCATAACGGCAGTAAAATGCTCAGAATGAGACATCCTGCTAAAATGGGGTAGTAACATACTCAACATCATCACTCAAGGTTCTAAGATCCTACTAAACAGGCTACACCGGAAGTACTCGAAACTGGGGTAAGACTCTGATCAACCAATCCTATGGGACTACGGAGTAGTAACACGTGATCCTGATAGACGGAAGAGAATGCCTAGTTCCTTAACCCCGTAGGAAAGATAGGATGACTCAGATCAGAAGGCCATGAGGTAAAAGGAGTAAAAAGAGCCTTACGTTCCTTCCCACAATCAATTCCCTTACATAACTAAAGAATTTCTAGACTCAACTTCGACTAGTTTGGCTTGGTAATCCTACAGGCAGTCAGGCTCTGATACCAAAGCTGTCAGGACCCCGACTCAATGCCACATCGATCTAGCATGTAACACCTCATATCACTTTGCGGCCTCACGCACGGTATCCCCACGGGTGTCGCCTTACCTTTGCCCGGGACCATTTGCGCCTTTTGGCACACGTATATGACAGTGTCGCTAGCATCCATATGATAAGGAGCCCGGGCTGACATGGCTAGTCGTAAACCCAAAGTGGCACAAACTTACAGGGACAGGCATCCATGACCCAGCATCGAACGTGTCGGTCATCAGCGAGTGAATCCAGGCTGTAGCACTGGGCTAACAGGACTCCGGTGAACCGGGCTGTAGCGGGCTAACAGGACTCCGGTATTCATCGCGTGACTTTTCCCCGAAGGGACAGACACATGAATGAAGAAGGACACATGCCGGCCAGCCTAAGTGTTCCGGAGCAGTAGCAAGCTACCAGGGCTCAGTGGTAGCACTAGGAGACATTTCCCGGTAAGAGAGACTACTAAGGATAAACAACTAGATAGTCAGATCCCACACATAGCAATACACATTACATGTATGCATAACATGCAAGTATGTGCTGTACAACATGGCATCACAGCATAACTCAACAACTCAGATAGATAAAGGCTCAGAAGAGCCGTCATAGCATTTATTACAAACAGGGGTCACATGACCCAACATTCAGAGCAATCAAGCAACAAGCGGAAGCATTACATGTCTGAGTACAGACATCTACAAATGAAAAGGCTGAAAAGCCTGACTATCTACGACATCCGATCAAGATCGAAGCTGAGGTACAAGCTACTTGTCGAAGTCCATGAGAACACTAGTAAGACCGAAGTCTCCGCTGCAAAAACATAAATAAAGCAACATGAGTACAAAGGTACTCAGCAAGACTTACATCAGATCCTATCATACATGCATTTGTATCAATAAGGTAATGTGGGGTTTAGTTGCAGCAAGCCAGCTTTGACTCAGTGGCTATCCTATTCTACGACTACCAGAACTTCTTTGAGGTGATATGACGCACACGAGTCCACTAATCACCACACAATACACCACTATGGATTCATCCCCGTCTCCCTACGAGAAGGCCATCCATAGCACTCACACTTGTCTTGAGCATTTTATAGTATCCACTTCAAGTTGTCTATGTACCATGTAAGAATCCAAGAAGTCCATAACTGCGGACTTGGCTATTCGAGTAGATCATGTTAACCCTGCAGGGGTGTACTTCTTCACACACGCTCTCGCCACTTACCGCCATGTACACGACATGTATCTCGGCAACCTTCAAGCGGAAGCCTAGCGAGGGTGTCGGCCACGACCTGACTAACCACACAAGACTCTAGCCCAGGTTTATCGCCTATTCGGGTTCCATACGCAAGGAGATCCGGCCGGGGTGTCGCTCACGGCCCCAAACAATATGAGCAGGGTTCCCAAGCCCACCATCCGGGTGCCACTTGGTACACCGTGCCACTGTGCCTAGTCTGTCCCAAGCCCACCTGGCCGGGTGCCACTTGGTAGACTACTAACACTACCTACAAACACCAGAAACTAGTTGCGACTCCTGGACAGAGATCAAGTTGGTTAATAAGCCGAGAGGGCTTGGAGCGCCCGGAGCCCAATGTGTGGTAGTATCGAGTCATTGGACAACATACATAGAACTCAGGGCTTAAGGACGGTTCCAGTGAGACAACCCACCATGTACTCCTACATGGCCTCTCACCGCTACCTTTACCAAATTGTGTTCACACACTTCACTCTCAGCATCAGAACATATCATAACACTCCAATTCATTCCCAATGAACCAGACCTGACACAACTCTAAGCAATAGAAGGCATGGCATGGTAGGAACACAACATGGCTCAATCAACTCCTACACATGCTAGTGGGTTTCAACTATTTACTGTGGCAATGACAGGTCATGCAAAGGAATGGGTTCAACTACCGCAGCACAAAGTAGCAGATGAATCGTTGTTGCTCTAATGCAATAACTGAGAGCAGGAGTGAGAGAGTAGGATTTTATCGGAATGAACAAGGGGGTTTGCTTGCCTGGTAGATCAACAAGGGGGGCACTGCTCCTCAAACAGGTACTCTGGAGCGGTCTCCGGAGCAGGACCTATCGAGAAGGAACAGTGTCGGCAGTCAATACACAAACATATGCAACAATATGATGCATGAACATGGCATGTAGATGTGATGTTGTTTGAGCTAATGCAACTAGTATTCAGATTGAATGAAGTCCATTTGAATCAAGGGTTCAAATGCAACTCCAAATTAAGCTCTTATAAATGCCATTTGCATGTTTTCACTTATACAGTAGGTATAAGTTGGTTTGTCATGCATGAAACTAGTACAGATGGAAAGATTGCATTTTTCTGATAATTTTTCATATATAAATTATTTCAATCTGAGCTACGGTTGAATTTCTATGAATTTTAGAAGTTTAAATCATTTTCTGGAATTTCCTGATTAATTTTAAATCTAGAAAATAAATAATTGCGTCAGCACTGCATCACTGTGACGTCATCGAGTCAACTGCGGCTGACCAGGTCAAACCTGACCAGTGGGGTCCACACGTCAGTGACTCAGGGTTAAACAGAGGTTAGTTTAAGCCTAATTAAAAGATTAGGGCGCTTGGGCCCACTGTCAGTGTTAGGGGGTTAGATTAGGTGGTGATTAGCTTAAGCTAATCACCTGACGGGCCGGACCCACCTGACAGGCCGGCGCGGTCAAAGCGGTCAACCCCACCGCTGTTAAGCCGCCGGCGAGGCCGAACGCGGCGGAGGGGCTCGGGACCGCGTCTCCGGCGACCAAAAGGGCCGCGGAGACCATCTGCGAGGAGCCCAGGCTCGTGCGCATCCAATGGGACACGCGGGAGACCGTGGGGGTGCCGGAGCTCGCTGGAGGGAAGCTCGGGATGGCGGCCGGAGCACGGGTTGAGGCGCGAGCGGCGCTGTGGTCAGCGTGCGGGAGAGTTAGAGTGCTGGTGTGTGCTTGCGTGATGCGGCGAGGGTGATGGACACGCCCGATGGACCAAATGGTCACCGGAGGCGCGTCAGCGGCGAGCACAGGCAGCGGCGGGTGCGGTCGAGCTAGGTGCAGTCGGTACGGCGTGCGAGGAGGAGAATGGAGAGGGGGAGAACGGACAGTAGCTCACAGCGGTCACGACGAACGGGTCGGCGAGGTCGGGGAGGAACCGGAGCGGTCGTAGCGGCGAAGGGGATCTCCAGCGGCCCGAGGAGGAAGAATGGGTTGGCGACGGTGCTGCAGGGCGGTTTCGCTCGCGTGGCTTGACGGGGAGGACGATGACGATGCGATGGTGCTTCTGGGCGCAGCGGGAGGGCGAGGGATGGCCGGTGGCCACGGTGGCGAGCGGCGGCGCTCTTCGGTGCGCTCGGGGAAGAGGGAGAGGGAGCCAGAGGAGGGGAGAGGCACGGGAGAGAGGGGGTGAGGCCAGGGGGATCGGGGTGGCACCGAGAAGAGGCCTCGCGGTGTCGCGCTGGCAGGGGAGGCAGGCAGGCGAGCTGGTGGCGTGGCGCTCTACCCGTGCGCGCGCGTCGGCCACACGCCTGGCCGACTGGCGCCAGGAGGACGACGGCGGTGGTGGGCTGGGCCGGCCTGCTGGGCCAGGCCAGGCCGCACAGTGCCAGGCTGCACAGGGAGGTAAGCACTAGATAGGTTTTCCATTTCTTTTTCTTTTCTATTTTTCTGACATTTGTTTTGATTTAATAATAATATTAAATCATTTTATTTACTTATGCCAATTTTTGTAGGAACTAGTGGTATTATTCCAGAGCTCCTCAACAAGTGGCACAACTTTTGGACATATATTATATATATAACATATATATATCCAATGCAAATAATTATGCATTAATTCCAAATGCCCAAAATAAATACTTATGAGCTCCTAAAAACATTGGTTTGATTTTTTATCTCTGCCCAATATTTTCAAAGAGCAACATGAACATTTTCTTGGACCCTTTTGGAGCAATTTTTATTTGGGTCATTTCCAGAGATGATTCTGAGGGTTTCACAATCCTCATTTCAAATTTAAATGGAATTTAAACATGATGCACAAATGACTAGCTAGTCTAGGTCATACCAGAACTAGGGATGTGACAGTGATCTTTTATTCTTACAGGAAAATGAGGTTTTTCAACATAAGTAGTAGGAACAATAGGATCACTATATGTAATAGTATTTTCTTCGACTGTAATAGGTTCAACTACTTTCACTTCAACAGAAGGATTATATTTAAACCACTTCTCTTTAGGGAGATCAACGTGAGTAGCAAAAGATTCACAAAAAAGTAGCTACTATCTCAGAGTCAAGTCCATACTTAGAGCTAAATCCACGAAAAGCATCGGTATCCATAAAAGATTTAACACAATGAAACTTAGGTGTCATACCATCGTCGGAATCCCAATCTTCAGAGTTCCGTTTAATTCTTTCCAATAAGTCCCATTTGAAATCAATAGTCTTCAGCATATAAGAACCAGCACAGGAAGTATCGAGCAGGTTGCGATTATCAAGAGAAAGCCAAACATAAAAATTCTGAATAATCATTTCCCGAGAGAGCTCATGATTGGGGCATGAATACAACATTGACTTAAGCCTCCCCAAAGCTTGAGCGATGCTTTCTCCTTCGCGAGGCCAGAAATTATATATGTAATTACGATCACGATGAACAAGATGCATAGGATAGAACTTCTGGTGAAATTCCAACTTCAATCGCTTATAATTCCAAGATCTCGTATCATCACATAGCCTATACCATGTCATTGCATCTCCCTTCAAAGATAAAGGGAAGACCTTCCTTTTGACAACATCACCGGGAATACCTGCAAGCTTAAATAATCCACAAACTTCATCCACAAAGATAAGGTGTAAATCGGGATGCAATGTTCTGTCTCCTGCAAAAGGATTAGCTAACAGTTTTTCTATCATACCCGAAGGAATCTCAAAGTGAATATTTTCATAAAGTTCAGTAGGTTGAGGAGCATCTATTTCCTCTTTTGGTTGGGGTGAATATACCCCAAACAAGCCCCTCAAAGGATTATTTTCCATAGTGACAAGTAACAGAAAATTTCAGCACACTATATAAATATTTCCTTACCAAGTTCCACTCACCCAAAGCGCTACACTCCCCGGCAACGGCGCAAGAAAAGAGTCTTGATGACCCACAAGTGTAGGGGATCTATCGTAGTCCTTTCGATAAGTAAGAGTGTCGAACCCAACGAGGAGCAGAAGGAAATGATAAGCGGTTTTCAGTAAGGTTTTCTCTGCAAGAACTGAAATTGTAGGTAATAGATAGTTTTGTGATAAGATAAATAGTAACAAGCAAAAAGTAAATAAAGTAAATAAAGTGCAGCAAGGTGGCCAAATCCTTTATGTAGCAAAGGATAAGCCTGGACAAATTCTAATAATGAAGAAGGAGCTCCCGAGGACACATTGGGAATTATCGTCAAGCTAGTTTTCATCACGTTCATAAGATACGCGTTCGGTACTTTGATAATTTGATATGTGGGTGGACCGGTACTTGGGTATTGCCCTAACTTGTACAAGCATCCCACTAATGATTAACCCCTATTGCAAGCATCCGCAACTACAAAAAGGAGTATTAAGGTAAACCTAACCACAACATTAAACATTTGGGTCCATATCAACCCCTAACGAAGCAACGCATAAACTAGGGTTTAAGCTTCTGTCACTCTAGCAACCCATCATCTACTTATTACATCCCCATGCCTTCCTCTAGGCCCAAATAATGGTGAAGTGTCATGTAGCCGACGTTCACATAACACCACTAGAGGAAAAAACAACATACATCTCATCAAAATATCGAACGAATACCAAATTCACATGACTACTAATAGCAGGACTTCACCCATGTCCTCAGGAACAAACGTAACTACTCACAAAGCATATTCATGTTCATAATCAGATGAGTAATAATATGCATAAAGGATCTGAACATATGATCTTCCACCAAGTAAACCAATTAGCATCAACTACAAGGAGTAATCAACACTACTAGCAACCCACAGGTACCAATTTGTGGTTTTGATACAAGATTGGATACAAGAGATGAACTAGGGTTTTGAGAGGAGATGGTGCTGGTGAAGATGTTGATGGAGATTGACCCCCTCCCGATGAGAGGATCGTTGGTGATGACGTTGGTGATGATTTTCCCCTCCCGGAGGGAAGTGTCCCCGGCAAAACAGCTCCACCAGAGCCCTAGATTGATTCCGCCAAGGTTTCGCCTTGTGGCGGTGGAGTTTCGTCCCGTAAGCTTGCCCACCATTTTTTCCAGGGTAAAAGTGATGATATAGCATAAGATGGACGTCGGAGGCCCACCAGGGGCCCAGGAGATAGGGGGCCGCGCCCTATAGGGGGGGCACCCCCTGTCTCCTGGACAGGGTGTGGGCCCCCTGGCCTATTTCTTTCGCTCATAAATTCTTATTAAATCCAAAAATTTGTTTCATGGAGTTTCAGGACTTTTGGAGTTGTGCAGAATAGGTTTCCAACATTTGCTCCTTTTCCAGCCAGAATTCCAGCTCCCGGCATTCTCCCTCTTCATGGTAAACCTTGTAAAATAAGAGAGAATAGCCATAAGTATTGAGATATAATGTGTACTAACAGCCCATAACGCAATAAATATTGATATAAAAGCATGATGCAAAATGGACGTATCACCTATGAGCTTTTCATATATTGTTCTTCGCTTATTTACTTTTCCGTTGCTACTGTTACAACTACTACAAAAACCCAAAAACATTTATCTTTACTTTTGCTACCGTTACCTTTATTATCATATACTTTGCTGCAGATACTAAGTTATCCAGGTGTGGTTGAATTGACAACTCAACTGCTAATACTCAAGAATATTCTTTGGCTCCCCTTGTGTCAAATCAATAAATTTGGGTTGAATACTTTACCCTCGAAAGCTGTTGCGATCCCCTACACTTGTGGGTTATCAGCTCTCTTCCCAGTGATCTTGCGCAGCGTACAGCTCACACGCTTCCCAGTGAGCCTACGCACTCGAGGACAGCTTGCACGCCTCTCGGTTAGCCTGCGCACCGGACGGTGCTCGGATGCCTCCCGTTTAGTCAAGGTCAAGTAGCTGTCCGCACGGCACCTCCTACAGCCATTAAAACCAAGACACGTGGCGTCACATGAATGGTCAACGGAATTTTGGATTTACTAGAATTTAAAAACCAGGCATCTCAATGTTTTGCCGGCAATCAACAGTGCCCTGGTGTTTGCAATTCATGCCCATTTCTTGCATCGGACCTAAGCATGCACCCAAGGACACAGATTTGATTTTTCAACCAATTTATATGCACTGGAGCATGTGCATGTAGTTCAAATTTGAATTATGCACATAAATGCATTGAAAACTCAGTTAATGCATAAAAATGTCCAAATGAACCCCGAAAAATCACAAAAATTCACACAACACTCTTGTTGTTATATGTTGACAAGAGAAAAAAAAATTGAAAGCAATAAGAGGCAATGGATATCGTTTTGTCCCCAAAGGTGGGAAGTTCCCTACCGAAAACCATCATGCTTGTTGTGAGAAGCTCTGGTTTATGAGAAGCATATACCCAAACCTGCCCCAAATGGGACAAAATTTGTACCACGGCATGTTGATGTCGCTCCATAATAGCATGCCAAGTTTCATGAATTTCAGACGAGTTTTGGATTTACTAGAATTTAAAAACCAGGCATCTCAATGTTTTGCCGGCAATCAACGGTGCCTTGGTGTTCGAAATTCATTCCCATTTCTTGCATGGGACCTAAGCATGCCCCCAAGGACACAGATTTGATTTTTCAACCAATTTATATGCACTGGAGCATGTGCATGTAGTTCAAATTTGAATTATGCACATAAATGCATTGAAAACTCAGTTAATGCATAAAAATGTCCAAACGAACCCCGAAAAATCACAAAAATTCGCACAACACTCCTATTGTTCTATGTTGACACGAAAAAAATTTGAAAGCAATAAGAGGCAATGGATACAGTTTTGTCCCGAAAGGTGCGATGTTCCCTACCGAAAACCATCATGCTTGTTCTGAGAAGCTCCGGTTTGTGAGAAGCATATATCCAAACCAGCCCCAAATGGGATAAAAAATTTACCACGACATGTTGATGCCGCTCCATGATAGCATGCCAAGTTTCATGAATTTTAGACGAGTTTTGGATTTACTAGAATTTAAAAACAAGGCATCTCAATGTTTTGCTGGCAATCAACAGTGCCCTGGCATTCGAAATTCATTCCCATTTCTTGCATGGGACCTAAGCATGCACCCGAGGACACAGATTTGATTTTTCAACCAGTTTATATGCACTGGAGCATGTGCATGTAGTTCAAATTTGAATTATGCACATAAATGCATTGAAAACTCAGTTAATGCATAAAAATGTACAAATGAACCCTGAAAAATCACAAAAATTCACACAACACTCATGTTGTTCTATGTTGACACGAGAAAAAAATTGAAAGCAATAAGAGGCAATGGATATCGTTTCGTCCCCAAAGGTGGGACGTTCCCTACCAAAAACCATCATGGTTGTTGTGAGAAGCTCCGGTTTGTGAGAAGCATATACCCAAACCTACCCCAAATGGGACAAAATGTGTACCACGGCATGTTGATGCCGCTCCATGATAGCATGCAAAGTTTCATGAATTTTAGACGAGGTTTTGATTTACTAGAATTTAAAAACCAGGCATCTCAATGTTTTGCCAGCAATCAACTGTGCCCTGGTGTTTCAAATTCATTCCCATTTCTTGCATGGGATCTAAGGATGCACACAAGGACACATATTTGATTTTTCAACCAATTTATATGCACTGGAGCATGTGCATGTAGTTCAAATTTGTATTATGCACATAAATGCATTGAAAACTCAGTTAATGCATAAAAATGTCCAAACGAACCCCGAAAAATCACAAAAATTCGCACAACACTCCTGTTGTTCTATGTTGACACTCGAAATTTTTTGAAAGCAATAAGAGGCAACAGATATTGTTTCGTCCCCAAAGGTGGCATGTTCCCTACCAAAACCATCACGCTTGTTGTGAGAAGCTCTGGTTTGTGAGAAGCTTATACCCCAACCTGCCCCAAATGGGACAAAATTTGTACCACGGCATGTTGATACCGCTACATGATAGCATGCCAAGTTTCATGAATTTTAGACGAGGTTTGGATTCACTAGAATTTAAAAACCAGGCATCTCAATGTTTGCGGCCGAGTGACGGTGGTAGGGTGTTTGAAATTCATTCCCATTTCTTGCATGGGACCTAAGCATGCAACCAAGGACACATATTTGATTTTTCAATAAGTTTATATGCACTGGAGCATGTGCATGTAGTTCAAATTTGAATTATGTGCATAAAATGCCTGGAAAACCCAGTTAATGTATAAAAATGTACAAACGAACCCCGAATCATTCCGATTTTTTTGACGACACACCTATAGTTGCATGTTCACTGCAGATAAAAGTTCTAACAATTCAAACACCATCCTTTGTAGCTGTGACCCCATTACGTAATTCAAATGATCAAGATGATAAATCAAGTAGATCGTACACAGTTTATTATCACCAACCATGTGAGATGCAGCATAAAATATCTTGGAGCACCGTTGGTGTATAGTATGCCCATGGCTTACAAGAGAAGGTGCGTCGGCTATAGTCCACAGCCAGCGTGTCAAGCACACTAGCTCACTCCCCAAATATCATTTCACTATTAATTCATCGCGGGTGAAAGATGGGGACGTGGACCCATGTCGTGAGGGCAACTTCAGCGGCCCACTCCGGCGAGAGCGCGGCCGCAGCCGCCAGGCGCGTGTTTACAAGCTTCGTGAGGGCGACCGCAGTCTTTGTCCGAGCGGCCAAGGCAGCCCAAACGGCCGCTGTTGCTTCTTAGGTGGCGACAGCAGCATCTGCCTTGGGGATAGCAACTGGCGAGAGCGGCACAACAGTTGTCCGTTCCGCAGCGGTGGGCTTAGCCCTGCCGGAGGCCGCCCACTACCATGTCGAGGCCGTTCACGCCCAGCTCATGGCGGTCACCGCACAAATTGAACAAAGCTTCTCCAACAATGGTCGGCACCCCACGGCAGAAGAGCTGGCAATCACCAAGAGAGTTCGAGCAGCCGTCCATTCCTGCGCGGCATACCTTGCCACGACGGAGCCCGCCAGAGCCTAGATAGCGTCCGCCCATGCCCAGCTCGTGGTGGCCTTTTCTGAAGAGATGGCGGGCGCGGATGGCGAGATGCTTGCCGAGTATGGTGTGATGGATGCCATGGAGCCCCTTCCCCAGGAGACCATCGGGCACAAGCTAGACATGGAGGCTGCGGCGGAGATCGATGAGCACCAGCCATAGTAGTACTCTTTGTTTTGTTTAATTAAGAGCGTCGGTCTTTATTTTGTTAGAGTAATGTTTAGGTCAGCTAGCTCTGCTTAATTGCCGAACTTGCTCGATTAAGAAGTTAGTCTCCTTTGTGTACCCAAATTATGCAATGACGTGGATGACCACTGTAACCAGGGAAATTTGAACCAAAATTTTTGACGTTCAAACTCAACACACACGGGTTAAGCTATCTGAATCGTTTGTGATGTTCACATATCGTACACAGTTCTGAATAAGGGACCGTGTCCGATGGCACTTTGCACGCCAATTTTTTGGCTGAAGCGATTCCAAATTTTTGGCTTCCACAAAAATATCTACCTCCCCGCCCCTCCCCCTTACCAAAAGCCACATTTGCCCTCTTTCCGCCTTCCTTTCCAAGTTGAAACCTTCACTCCTTGCTTGTAGCGCCACCGCCTCCTCGCCGGCGACCCTCCTTCATGCTCCTCGGCCTCGCCTATCCAGGCAGGTAATCCACACCCGACACCCATCCCCCTCCTCCTTCCACATCCCACATGCCCCTACCGCCGGCGCGAGCGCGACACCTTCCACCGAAATCACCGACCCCTCCACCAAATAAGCGCTGGCCTAAGCCATGGTGCACGAAGTATAGCCAGGACCTCAAGGATCATTTGGCAGCGGAGAAGCAAATCGCCGCCGCACACGCGGATGAGGTCCCGATGGCTTCCATTCGTGCCGACCCCCAGATTTTGAAGGAGCAACTTGCCATTTGTAGCTACGCCAGTTATGCATGCTCGGTTTACCTGTTGCATGTGCTGCTCCTGCCTTTCCTTCAAAAATTCTAGTGAATTGTGTTATCTAATTTTACCATGCAATCTGTTACTCTAGTGTATATGTTCTATATGTCGTGCAGTGTGGTGCTCACTTATTAACTGTTTTGTTATTAGTTGTCATCTTCAGTTAACTGTTTGGTTCAATTCTGCAAATGTGATGTTCAATTCTTCAGGCTGCAATTTTGTGTTGTCTTCCATGTGAGAAATAAATCAAATTTATCTTTACAAAATTGTGGGTGCATTCTGTTATTGTATACCATGTGAGGAATAAATCGAATTCGGATGTAGTAAATACATGAGAAACAAATACAATTGGCTGTAGTTAACTGTTTGGTTAACTGTCTGGTCTTCTATTAGGAGTATGTTATATTGTGCAATGTGGTGCTTAGTTAATGTTTGGTTCATTTGTTGTGGTGTTTAGTTAACTGCTTGGTTCAATGTTATATTGTGCAATGTGGTGCTCAGTTAATGTTTGGTTCATTTGTTGTGGTGTTTAGTTAACTGTTTGGTTCAATTCTGCAATGTGATGTCCAATTGTCGTGGGTAGAATTTTGTATTGTTGTGCATGTGAGGAATAAATCTAATTTGGCTGCAGCTAATACATGAGAAACATATACAAGTGCTACATTTCCTAGTTCTTAATCATGATTGGTTTGTATAAATGGGTTTTCCCTATGGCCTGAATTAATCTGATGAATTTGCAATGTGATTATTTTTCATCAACATATTTTACTGATAGCATGCGAACCCTTACTTAACCTGATGACTAACTACCTTATATGTGTTGCAGGGAAACAATGGGAAGCACTGAGGTTTACAATCAAGGTTAGCACATGCATGGTCTGTTGTCTAATAGCACATTATTGTGCAATTGTAGGAACCATTCTAATATTTAGGTTTTTAATAATTTGGTCTTGCACATGCAGGTCCTGCTGTCAGAGGTTTTGACCCACTGTTCGACCCTTTTTGCATATGGGGAAATGAGTTGTCCACGAATATCAGTCAAGTCAAGAGACTCACAAAGATTGTTAGGATAAAGAAATTAGCGACAAAAAACAACAAGATCTTTGTCTGCACAATGAAGAAGACACCAGTTCACTATAGGGTGGTACTAACTATTATACCTTGCCTTTTTTTATTCCTTTTCGCTATTTCCAATATAGAGAAGATATTTATGCACCTCGTTGTTTTCAAGCCTTTCCAAAGCAGTTCACTGATGATTACCTCTCAAACCACCTGTATGGTCAGGAGGCGAGGAAGGTATTCATACAACACCCACGTTTCAATATTAGAGTGTTCCTGAAGAGGACGAAGGATGGACAGTTAATCATCCACAGGCACTGGCCTAAAGTTATAAAGACCTTCAACATCCATGAAGGCTCAATATTCGCCTTCTGCTTCAGCAGTTTTCCAGATGAGATACATCTGTCTATGTACCGTCTATGATGCTAATTTTGAAAGGTTATAGATGTTGCGTGTGAAACTTGGTCCTGGTGTAGTTGTGTAATGGGGTAGCTGAGTGCTGAAGCAATATGATGTTATACTCTGATGTATTTCCATTATGAAAATGAAACATATTGTGTGCTTAATATGAACTGTCAATTAGATTAATAAATGGATTATGAATAATTGAATAATTAGCCTGCTAGTGGCGAATTAGCCTGCTAATTGGGTTTTGCTATTGCAAATGGTTGTTAAAAAAATACCGTGGGCGATGACCTCAGGCAACGCACGCAGTTTCTAGGAATAAACTGTGTTGGATCAATGAACAATCACACAAGACTTTCTCTTGAAAACTGTTTGCGTTAGGGCACCTTGCGCAAACGTTTACCACATGAAAACTGTGTGTGATGGATAGCCTTTGCCACACAGTTTCTTCCATGGACCGTGTGTGATATATTCAATAACGCAAGCGATTTAATGGGAAAAATTGTGTGTGATGTACCTGTGAACGGAAACGTTTTCCTTCGAGCAACTGTGTGGGATGTACATACGAATGGAAACGTTTAGCGGGGACTAACTGTGTGGGATGTACTTGCGACTGGAAACAATTTTTTCGCCATATAATTGTATTTTTTAGCTCTACTGTACGTATTTCCGTATTTGAGCGCTCGTCGGTCGCACACGACCTCATTTTGCCGAACGTGTGTGCCATGAGGGCATATCCCCGATGGTTTCTGGGTCGTGTGGGAAGGTCCCCCTATCGCCCACACTCACTTGGCGACGGTTCCAAATGCCGTCGCAGAAAGGGGTTTTAAAATGTTTGTTTAGGAGCTCGCTATACTAGTGTCATGTCATCATTCTTATTGCATTACTTCGTTTCTCCATGAACTTAATACACTAGATGCATGCTAGATAGCAGTCGATGTGTGGAGTAATAGTAGTAGATGCAGGCAGGAGTCGGTCTACTAATCTTGGACGTGATGCCTATATAATGATCATTGCCTGGATATCTGCATGATTATTTGAAGTTCTATCAATTTCCCAACAGTAATTTGTTTACCCACCATTTGCTATTTTCCTCGAGAGAAGCCACTAGTGAAACCTACGGCCCCGGGATCTCTTTCTCATATTATTTGCCTTTGCGATCTATTTTATTTGCCTTTTATTTTCAGATCTATTAAACCAAAAATACAAAAATACCTTGCTGCACTTTATTTTATTTGGCGTTCGATCTATCATTATTTACAACTCTCTCACATCCGTTTGCCAATTTCTCGCGCCGTTGCCCGAAAGGGATTGACAACCCCTTTAACACGTCAGGTTGCGAGTATTTGTTATTTGTGTGCAGGTGTTGTTTATGTAGTGTTTCTTGGTTCTCCTACTGGTTCAATAACCTTGGTCTCATCACTAAGGGAAATACATGTCGCCGCCATGCTGCATCATCCCTTCCTCTTTGGGGAAATACCGACGTAGCTTCAAGCCGCATCAGTCACCCACAAGCACCAATCTATAGTTCCGGTACAAAGATTGAACACAAGAGATGAACTAGAGTTTGAGAGGAGATGGTGTTGTTGAAGATGTTGATGGAGATTGCCCTCCCCAAAATGGGAGAGTTGTTGCTGATGTTGATGACGATGATTTCCCCACTCTGGGAGGGAAGTTCCCCCGGCGGAATCGCTCCACCGAAGGGCAAAAGTGCTCCTACCCAAGTTCCGCCTTGAGACGGTGGCGCTCCGTTCCGAAAGTCCTCTCCTTATTTTTTTTCTAGGTCAAAATGACTTATATACCAGAAGATGGGCACCAGAGGTGGGCCTGGGTGAGCACAATCCACCAGGACACACCTGGGATCCCTGGCACGCCCAGGTGGGTTGTGCCCACCTGGTGGGCCCCCTCTGGTACTTATTTGCTCCAATATTCTTCAAATATTCCAAAAAAAATCTCTGTCACCTGACATAGCTTTTCCAGGTCCAGATTTCCAGTTGCCGAAATTCTCCCTCTTTGTGTGTACCTTGCATATTATGAGGGAAAAGGCATTATAATTACTCCAAAAAGCATTATTATGCATAAGAACATCATAAATAATAGTAGGAAAAGATGATGCAAAATGGACGTATCAACTCCCCCAAGCTTAGATCTCGCATGTCCTCAAGCGAAAACCAAAATCGAAAAACATGTCTGCATGCTTAGAGAGTGAGGTCTTGATAAAAAACAAAATACGAACATAGAAGCATCATGTAGATTATTATAACAGCAACAAATTTAAACATAAGACTTTTATCATAGAACTTTTATCATAGACTTCCCATGAATAAGTGACAATTCATCACACAATTGAAGTATAAAGCATAAACTCTATTAGAAACCAACAAACTATGTTCTCGGTCAACTTTGCAACTACAATTTATATCTTTTCAGGAAGAGTTACGTATCGGAGCCTTTAGGCAAGTCCACATACTCAACCATCATATAGTCTTCTATGATTGCTAACACTCACCTCATACACATGAGCAAAACGTTTCAACAAGACACATAGAAAGATAGGGGCTTATAGTTTTGCCTCCCAACATATTCACCTCAAGGGTGATGTCAACAGTAAAAACTCATGCTACCCATATT
Organism: Triticum dicoccoides; assembly: GCF_002162155.2. Taxonomy (NCBI): domain Eukaryota; kingdom Viridiplantae; phylum Streptophyta; class Magnoliopsida; order Poales; family Poaceae; genus Triticum; species Triticum dicoccoides. The sequence goes on from NC_041389.1 coordinate 153,322,110, forward strand.
CAAGTGGACATATGTGCCTAGATCTTTCCTCACCACATGATGCTTGCCAAAGGAGAAAATAAAAAGGGATAGAGAGAAAAACTTTGACTCTTGCATAAAAGTAAATACATAAAAGTAAATATATAAAAGTAAAAGCTAGGCCCTTCGCAAAGGGAAGCAGAGGTTGCCATGCGCTCATTTGTTTGTATGCTCAACCACTTAGTGCAAAAGAATGTCACGTTATATTTCCCCTTGTGACGGCGACCTTTATTATGCAGTCTGTCGCTTTTATTCTTCACCATCACAAGTTTGTACAATGCTCAATTTTCTCTTATACTAAATGATCTCACACTTTCAGAAGCAATTTTTATTGCCTTATTGCACCTATGACAGCTTACTTGAGGGATTTTTCTCAATCCCTAGGTAGGTATGGTGGACTCTTGAAAATAAGATTTGGGTTTAAGGGTTTTTGGATGCACAAGTAGTATCTCTACTTAGTGTGGAATTTTTGGCTAGAAAAGATAAGGGGCAAGCACCACATGTTGAAGGATCTGTGACAATATAACTTCTATGTGAATATGAACAAACATAAATCATTACATTGTCTTCCTTGTCCAACGTCAACAATTTTGGCATATAATATTTTGATGGGGGCTCACAATCACAAAAGATTTCTAGGATAGTGTATTTATATGTGAATCTTCTCTCACTTATTAATTCTTTTATGAGTTGCATCATTGAGCAATGCTATGTTTGTCAATCTCTAATAAAATTTCCTACTTATACTTTCCCTTATGTGGTGTCATCACTTACCATAAGATTAGCATATGATCTTTTTAATTTATTTTCTTTCTTTTTATTGCAGCATGAAAGTAAAGAAAGCAAAAAAACTCAAACTAAACTTCATTATATATCTTGCACACGATTACAAGGATAGATCACTAAGAAAACTCTCGAAAAGAAAGGATCAAACTAAACTTTTATTCATCTAAAACAAAAGATCGAACTAAAATAAGTAAAGGCAAAAGATAGTGGGGCTGATATGATACCGGGGCACCTCCCCCAAGCTTGACGGAAGCCAAGGGGAGTGTCCATACCCGATACTCAATTTTATTTCGGTGATGAAGAAGTGGGTGGTGATGAAGTAGTATTCTCCAATATAACCATGAGTAGATCCTTCAAACCTTGAATCTCTCGAAGGGCTTGGTGAAGTAACTCACAATTTTTCTTCACCTCAGCCATTATGTGTTTTCCGGGCCCTACGGGCTTGTTCCTGCATTGTTTTCCCTTGGGCGAGATATGTCCCAATTGGACGGTATGTGCCTACAAGGAGTATTCTCGAACCCATAATTGTGAATCAAATTGGAAAAATTGTTACGATGTAACTTGTGTAAAGGCCTTCTTGGTGGGATTTCATCTTGCACTTTGGGGCTCTCTTGATTATTTGATGATCTCATAGCTTGATGAGGATTTAGATGAGTGGAGATGCTAGCCAATGTGCCTCTCTCATGGGCCGGAGAGTGAGCCCCAAAAGGATTTTCCTCTTCTTCCTCCATAGCAACCTCTTCAGCTTCCTCTCTCCTTAGATCCTCCTAAACCACCCCTGTGTCTTCTTCTCCGTTGTAGGAGGGTGAGGAAGACATGATGTTGGTCTAGCTGAATCTGTCAGAAAATAGCAATGAAAATATAACAGAAGATTTCTCCGTGATACGGTGGTCAATGGTTTCGGGGGGTATATAAAGGTTTTTTTATCTTGGTAAACGAGCAAATGGAATAAAAACGGAGTCCGGAAGGTGCCCCAGGTGAGCACAACCCACCTAGGCGCGCCTGGCGCGCGCCCTGGTGTCTTGTACCCACCAGGGTATGCTTCCTGGTTGTTTTATTTTCCTAATTTTTGTTATATTCCAAAACTGACAAAAAAATATTTTTTTGCGGATTTTTCGGAGTCTGTTTACTTACCGTATCACGTACCTCCTTATTTTCACGATTCTGGAGTGTTCCAGAAGGACTCTTTTATGTGTTCTTCCGGTGTCAAAGTTTGGATAATATTGCTTTCAACATTAATGGGTGTACTTGATATATAATGTTCTATTCGTTGCCCATTAATAACCTATGGGTTAGAACCTTCGGCATTATTTATTTTGATAGCTCCAGACCGATAAACCTCCTCGATAACATAGGGTCCTTCCCATTTGGAGAGGAGTTTTCTTGCAAAGAACCTGAAATGAGAGTTGTACAAAAGAACATATTCTCCGACTTTAAACTCATGCTTTTGGATTCTTTTATCATGCCATCTTTTAACTTTTTCTTTAAATAATTTGGCATTCTCATAAGCTTGGGTTCTCCATTCATCTAATGAGCTAATATCAAATAACCTATTTTCACCGACAAGTTTGAAATCATAATTGAGTTCTTTGACTGCCCATTTATGTTCTAACTCAAGAGGCAAATGACAAGCTTTTCCATAAACCATTTTATAAGGACACACACCCATAGGATTTTTATACACTGTTCTATAAGCCCAAAGTGCATCATCTAATTTCTTAGACCAATTATTCCGGGACCTATTGACAGTCTTTTGTAAGATTAATTTTATTTCTCTATGGCTAAGTTCAACTTGACCACTAGACTGAGGATGGTAGGGTGATGCAATTATATGGTTAGCATCATACTTGGCAAGCATTTTGCGGAAAGCACCATGAATAAAGTGTGAACCACCACCAGTCATTAAATATCTAGGGACTCCAAACCTTGGGAAAATAACTTCCTTAAGCATTTTAATAGAGGTTTTGTGATCAGCACTACTGGTTGGAATAGCTTCTACCCATTTAGTAACATAATCAACAGCAACCAAAATATGTGTATACCCATTAGAGGAAGGAAAAGGTCCCATGTAATCAAATCCCCAAACATCAAATGGTTCAATAGAAAGTGAATAATTCATAGGCATTTCTTGACGCTTACCGATATTACCTATTCTTTGACATTCATCACAAGATAAGACAAACTTACGAGCACCCTTGAAGAGAGTAGGCCAATAAAATCTAGATTGCAATACCTTGTGAGAAGTTTTGTCTCCAGCATGATGCCCTCCATAAGCTTTGGAGTGACATTTCTGTAGGATTTGTCCCTGTTCATGCTCAGCTACACAACGTCTAGTAATACCATCTACTCCTTCTTTGTAAAGATGTGGGTCATCCCAAAAGTAATGTCTTAAGTCATAGAAGAATCTTTTTCTTTTGTTGGTAAGTAAAGCTAGGTGGTAAATATTTAGCAACAATGTAATTAGCATAATCAGCATACCGAGGAGTATTATTAGAAACATTTATTGCAGCTAACTGCTCATCAGGGAAACTATCATCAATAGGTAGTGGGTCATCAAGCACATTTTCAAGCCTAGACAATTATCAGCTACGGGGTTCTCAGCTCCTTTCCTATGAGTAATATGTAAATCAAATTCTTGTAGCAAGAGAACCGATCTAATAAGTCTAGGTTTAGCGTATTTCTTTTCCATAAGATATTTAATAGCGGCATGGTCAGTGTGAACGATAACTTTAGAATCAACAATGTAAGATCTAAATTTATCACAAGCAAACACACTGTCTAGAGTTTTACTAGCATAATGAATAACATTCAATTTCTTATCAACTCTTTGTCCTAGAATGGCACCAACAGCATAATCACTAGCATCACACATAATTTCAAAAGGCAAGTTCCAATCAGGTGGTTGAACAATACGTGCAGAAACTAAGGCTTTCTTGAGTGTTTCGAAGTCTTCTAAACAATCATCATCAAAAAAAAGGAACATCCTTTTGCAAAAGATTTGTAAGAGGCCTAGAAATTTTAGAAAAGTATTTGATAAATCTCCTATAGAAACTAGCATGACCTAGGAAACTACGAAAACCTTTGATATCTTTAGGACATGGCATTTTCTCAATTGCATCAACCTTAGCTTTGTCCACTTCAATACCTCCCTTGCACAGAAGAGGAAACCTGCGCTTTGCACCCACCTGGCGCCCGCCTGGCCTTGGTCGTCATGGCTCACGTTAGCTGAGCCTCATGAGGAAGCTGCATAGATCTCTCCGCCCCTCAGGAGCCCTCCTGAGGAGGCCAGCTCCTTTGGGGGTCTTGGCGTAGTCCGCCTCGCGAGGCTTGGCCCCTCGCGAGGGTCTTGTGGTGTTGATGTCGAAGTTGGGCCGTACCGGGCCATCGATGGAGCCGTGCGGTGGGCCGCAGGCAGGCAGGACTGGATACCCCCAAGTCCAGGATGCCGACAGTAGCCCCTGGGCCCAAGGCGCGCTCAAACTTGGCTTCCAGGCGAAGCCAAAGGGCAAGGACGGAGCACCGTGGCTCCTAATAGCCTGTGGCCTTGGAGACACGTGGCGGTTGATGGGACGTGGGTGTCTCCACTTCCCCACGCCGCCTTGATATCCGGTAGACCCAGCAGTCGTGCCCGTTGTCAGAGCAACTCGCCCTTCATGGTGTACCGTGCCCAGCTCCTGTTTCTTCCTCCTGATAATCCCCAAGTGCAGGGAATCATATTAGAAATTCCGAAAGGTGGAAGTGATAAGTATGGAGTGTCGAACCCACAAGGAGCTAAAGGTAAGATCAATATTCTCTCAAGCCCTATCTGCCACTGATATGACTCTACGTGCACCGAACGTTTGCTTCCAACTAGAAACAAGAAATAAAACTGTGTTGTGGGTATAAAGAGGATAACTTTGTATGGTATCGGAGAGCTAAAATATAAAAGTAGGTGCTGTTATCATAAAGTTAGAATATAATACTAAATAATATAAATAGCAAGTGTGGAATAATGGTGGATCGGTGTGCGGAATTGTCCTAAGCAATTGTTAACAAGATCGGTAGTCGTCATTGCAATTTCATAAGAGGGAGAGGCATAAACTAACATACTTTTCCTACATGGATCGTATGCTCTTATGATTGGAACCCTAGCAAGCATCCACAAATACTAAAGATTCATTAAGGTAAAACCCAACCATAGCATTAAAGCATCAAGTCCCCTATTATCCCATACGCAACAACCCCCTTACTCGGGTTTAAGCTTCTGTCACTCTAGCAACCCACTATAAGCGAATCATGAACGTATTGCAACACCCTACAGCAGGAATCCCTCACGCTTGCGCGACACGGAGGGCCATAGGACAGCACCAAAATAAAACATACAACTCGTACCAATCTAGATCATCAATCAACTCAAAGACAAAAGATATCTACTCAAAACATCATAGGATGGCAACACATCATTGGATCATAATATGTGGCATAAAGCACCATGTTCAAGTAGGGATTACAGCGGGGTGTGGGAGAGTGGACCGCGTAAAAGAGATGAGGATGGTGATGATGATGGTGATGTTGATGAAGACGATCACCGCGGCGATGATTCCCCTCCCGATGGCACTCCGGTGCCACCGAGAGAGAGGAGGAGAGGTTCTCCCCCTTGTGCTTCCTCCTCCATGGCTTTCCCCCTCTGGTCCTTGGCCTTCATGGAGATGATGGCCCCTCCGAGATCCTCCTCCATGGGCTCCGGTGATGATGGCCCCCTCCGGCAGGGTGCCAGAGAGGGCCTAGATTGATTTCTCGTGGCTACAGAGCTTGCGGCGGTGGAACTTCTGATCTAGGTTAATTGCCGAAGGTTTTAGTATTTATAGGAATTTTTGGCGTTGGTTTCACGTCAAGGGGGCCTCCGGGCTGTCCACGAGATAGGGGGGCGCGCCCTAGGGAGGGGGAGCGCCCCCCACTCTTGTGGGCAGCCTGGGACTCCCCTGGCCCAACTCCGATGCTCCGTGGTCTTCTTTTGGTCCAGAAAAAATCCTCAAAACTTGGCACGTCAATTGGACTCCGTTTGGTATCCCTTTTCTGTAAAACACCAAAACAAGGAGAAAACAGAAACTGGCACTGGGCTCTAGGTTAATAGGTTAGTCCCAAAAATCATATAAAATGACATATAAATGCATATAAAACATCCTAGATGGATAATATAATAGCATGAATACTTCATAAATTATAGATATGTTGGCGACGTATCAGCATCCCCAAGCTTAATTCCTGCTCGTCCTCGAGTAGGTAAATGATAAAAGGAAATAATTTATGAAGTGTGAATGCTAGCAGATGCACAACTTTGATCAATGATAATTTCAATCACCTTCCCTAGCATCAATATGTGTCATAATAGTAGCTTATCTCATAAGACTTTTCATGATCAAGTAACAATCTATTCAGTCAAGTATGGTTCAGAAACTTCATTGAGAACTAACAAACTATAATCTCGGTCATTGAAGCAATTGCAATTTGTCATAACCTCCGAAAGAGTCAAAAATAGAGCTTTTCAGCAAGTCCACATACTCAACTATCAAATAGTCTTCTACAATTGCTAACACTCACGCAATACTTGTGGTTATGAAGTTTCAACCGGACACTGAGAAAGATAGGGGCTTATTGTGTTGCCTCCCAACGTATTCACCTTTAGGTGATGTCAACAATAATAGCCCATGCTAACTTACATCCAATTGGATATATATATCATGATCTTTCAAACACGAGGAGCTTGCCAAAGGATAAAATGAAAAAGGGAAAGGTGAGGATCACCTTGACTCAAGCATAAAGTAAAAACATAAAGTAAAATATAGGCCCTTCGCAGAGGGAAGCAGAGGTTTTCATGCGCGTTTAGGGTTGATGCACAAAATCTTAATGCAAAAGAACGTCACTTTATATTGCCCCTTGTATGTGGACCTTTATTATGTAGTCTATCGCTTTTATTACTTCCACAACAAGTTCGTACAAAGCTTATTTTCTCTGCACTAATAAGTCATACATATTTAGAGAGCAATTTTTATTGCTTGCACCGATGACAACTTACTTGAAGGATCTTACTCAATCCATAGGTAGGTATGGTGGACTCTCATGGCAAAACTAGGTTTAAGGGTGTTTGGAAGCACAAGTAGTATCTCTACTTGGTGCAAGGAATTTGGCTAGCATGAGGGGGGAAAGGCAAGCTCAACATGTTTGGAAGATCAATGACAATATACTTTAACTGAGATGTCGGAAAACATAAACCATTACGTTGTCTTCCTTGTCCAACGTCAACTCTTTTAGCATGTCATACTTAATGAGTGCTTCACAATCATAAAAGATGTCCAAGATAATATATTTGTATGTGAACCTCTCTCTCCTTATTACTTCCTATTAATTGCAACGATGACCAAAACTACGTTTGCCAACTCTCAACAACTTTTATGCCTCATACTTTCTATGTGTGAAGTCATCACTAACCATGTTATAAGCATATGAAACATATAAAAATTCAGATTTATGACATTCAGTTCATTCCCCCATTTACTCATAGGATATACATGAAGCACAAGAGTAAATGACAAACTACTCCAAAAGATATGAGTGAAGGACACTGAGTAGGCAAATAATTAACTAGCCATGGGAGGGTTCCTTTTCTATTCAAAATTTCAGATCCAATGATTTTATTCAAATAGCAAGTAAAACAAAATAAAATGACATTGCAAGGATAGCACAACTCATGTGAAGAAGCAAAAACTTAGGTTCAACCGATACTAACCGATAGTTGTTGAAGAAGAAAGGTGGGATGCCTAACGGGGCATCCCCAAGCTTAGATATTTGAGACTTCTTGGAATATTATCTTGGGGTGCCTTGGGCATCCCCAAGCTTGAACTTTTGTGTCTCCTTAATTCTTCTCATTGTTGGAAATATGCCCTAGAGGCAATAATAAAAGGATTATTATTATATTTCCTTGTTCATGATAATTGTCTTTTATTCATGCTATAATTGTATTATCCGGAAATCGTAATACACGTGTGGATACTTAGACCAAATACGTCCCTAGTAAGCCTCTAGTTGACTAGCTCGTTAGTCAACAGATAGTCATGGTTTCCTGACTATGGACATTAGATGTCATTGACAACGGGATCACATCATTAGGAGAATGATGTGATGGACAAGACCCAATCCTAAGCATAGCACAAGATCGTGTAGTTCGTTTTGCTAGAGCTTTTTCAATGTCAAGTATCTCTTCCTTAGACCATGAGATCGTGTAACTCCCGGATACCGTAAGAGTGCTTTGGGTGTACCAAACGTCACAACGTAACTGGGTGACTATAAAGGTGCACTACAGGTATCTCCGAAAGTGTCTGTTGGGTTGACATGGATCGAGACTGGGATTTGTCACTCCATATTACGGAGAGGTATCTATGGGCCCACTCGGTAATGCATCACCATAATGAGCTCAAAGTGACCAAGTGTTTGTTCACAGGATCATGCATTACGGTATGAGTAAAGTGACTTGCCGGTAACGAGACTGAACGAGGTATTGGGATACCGACGATCGAGTCTCGGGCATGTAACGTACCGATTGGCAAAGGGAATAGTATACGGGATTGCTTGAATCCTCGACATCGTGGTTCATCTGATGAGATCATCAAGGAGCATGTGGGAGCCAACATGGGTATCCAGATCCCACTGTTGGTTATTGACCGGAGAGCCGTCTCGGTCATGTCTACATGTCTCCCGAACCCGTAGGGTCTACACACTTAAGGTTCGGTGACGCTAGGGTTGTATGAATATGAGTATGCAGCAAACTGAATGTTGTTCGGAGTCCCGGATGAGATCCCGGACGTCACGAGGAGTTCCGGAATGGTCCGGAGGTAAAGAAATCTATATAGGAAGTGTTGTTTTGGCCATCGAGAAAGTTTCGGGGTCACCCGGTATTGTACCGGGACCACCGGAAGGGTCCCGGGGGTCCACCGGGTGGGGCCACCTATCCCGGAGGGCCCCATGGGCTGAAGTGGGAGGGGAACCAGCCCCTAGTGGGCTGGTGCGCCCTCCCCCCTGGGCCCTCCCTTGCGCCTAGGGTTGGAAACCCTAGGTGGGGGGGGGGGCGCCCCACTTGCCTTGGGGGGCACTCCACCCCCCTGGCCGCCGCCCCCTTGGGAGATTGGATCTCCCAGGGCCGGCGCCCCCCCTGGGGGCCTATATAAAGGGGGGAGGGAGGGGACAGCCGCACCCTTGCATCTTGGCGCCTCCCTCTCCCCTGCTACACCTCTCCTCCTCCATCTCGTGCTTGGCGAAGCCCTGCCGGAGTGCTGCTTCTCCACCAACACCACGCCGCCGTGCTGCTACTGGAGCCATCTTCCTCAACCTCTCCTTCCCCCTTGCTGGATTAAGAAGGAGGAGACATCATCCGCTCTGTACGTGTGTTGAACGCGGAGGTGCTGTCCGTTCAGCACTTGGTCATCGGTGATTTGGATCACGGCGAGTACGACTCCATCATCCCCGTTCCCTTGAACGCTTCCGCACGCGATCTACAAGTGGTATGTAGATGCAATCTCTCTCCCAATGACTCATTGCTTAGATGAACTCATAGATGGATCTTGGTGAAACCGTAGGAAAAATATTTATTTTCTGCAACGTTCCCCAACACTCATATCATGGTTTCTCTTTTTATCAAAAGCTTCATCCACACCAAACTCAACAAGAACTCGTGAGATAGGTTAGTATAAACCAATGCAAAACCTTATCATTTTATACTGTAACAAATCACTAGAATTATTATTCAACATTGCATACTTAATGCCTCTGCATATTTAATACTCCTATCCTCAAATAGAATCATTAAACAAGCAAACATATGCAAACAATGCAAACATAACAGCCATATGTCAAAACAGCACAGCCTGTAAAGAATGCAAGAGTATCAATACTTCCCTAACTCCAAAAATTATGAGAGAAACTTCCCACTGTAGTATATTTATTAGAGCTCATTATGCAAAAAGTTTCAACATTATATCATGCTCTGACTTTTCTAGGGAATTTTTGCAACAGCGGTAAACTTTCTGTTTTCAAACAGCAACATGTATACTAGCAAAATAAGCATGGTAAAGGCTATCCTTGACATTTTTATTGAAACTAAAGATGAAAAACACTATTATAAATAACAGCAAGCTAATACTAACAAAATAAAATGACGCTCCAAGTAAAACACATATCATGTGATGAATAAAAATATAGCTCCGAGTAAGATGTACCGATAGTTTTGAAGACGAAAGAGGGGATGCCTTCCGGGGCATCCCCAAGCTTAGGCGCTTGAGTCTTCCTTGAATATTACCTTGGGGTGCCCTAGCATCCCCAAGCTTAGGGTCTTTCCACTCCTTATTCTCCTCATATCGATATCTCACCCAAAACTTGAAAACTTCAATCACACAAAACTTAATGGAACTTTGTGAGATAGGTTAGTATGATAAAGAGTAAACCATGCACTTTGGTACTCTAAAAGACAAGGTTCATAATTGTTTTCACAAAATGGCTACTGTACCATATCATTTCTACAATTTATATTGAAAAATATAAGTCATAGAAACTAGAAAACAAGCAAACTATGCAATGAAAACAGAATCTGTCAGAAACAGAACAGTCTGTAATGATATGAACAATAACCATACTTCTGCTACTCCAAAAATTATGAAATAAAATGGTGGACGTGAGGAATTTGTCTATTAATCTTCTGCAAAAATAATCAACTCAAAAGCACTCTTCTGTAAAAAATGACAGGTAATCTCGTGAGCGCAAAGTTTCTATTTTTTACAGGAAGATCACATTAACTTTCACCCAAGTCTTCCCAAAGGTCTTACTTGGCACTTTATTGAAACAAAATCTATAAAGCATGATTAATACAGTAGCTTAATCATTTAGACACACAAAAACAGTAAGGGTAAATATTGGGTTGTCTCCCAACAAGCGCTTTTCTTTAATGCCTTTTAGCTAGGCATGATGATTTCAATGATGCTCGCATAAAAGAAATGATTTGAAACACAAAGAGAGCATCATGAAAATATGACTAGCACATTTAAATCTAACTCACTTCCTATGCCTAGGGATTTGTGAGCACACAATTTATAGGAACAAAAGTCAACTAGCATAGGAAGGCAAAACAAGTATAACTTCAAAACTTTAAGCACATAGAGAGGAAACTTGATATTATTGCAACTCCTACAAGCACATATTCCTCCCTCATAATAATTTTCAGTAGCATCATAGATAGAAACTTTGTTCTCATACTCAATTTGAACCTCTTCCTAAATAGTGGAATACTAACTAAAGTTGACACTCTTCCAAATCCACTTTCATAAATATCGTACGAGGATTCAACACCCTCCAAGATAGTGGGATCACTAATTCCTAAAGTTGACACTCTTCCAAAACCACTCTAAATTATAGTATTATTCATACTCCAAAAGATATAAGTGAAGTTCCTAGAGAATTCTACAATCAATATAGACTAACCAATATCCAAGCGCAAAATATATAAGTGAAGCGCTCAAAGCATTCTATAAAGCCATACTTCAAATGATTTAAGTGAAGCACAAAGAGCAATTCTATAGGATCATACTTAAAAGATATAAGTGAATAACATGAAGCATTCTATAAATAAATGAAGAGCTATCTCATACTAGCATGATTCTTAAAGAAAAACAAAAACACAAAGGGCACAAACAATGTGAACAAAACAAAAACCGAGGTATACCGATGTTTGTCGAAGAAGAAAGATGGGATGCCAACCGGGGCATCCCCAATCTTAGATGCTTGAGTATCCTTTGAAATATTTACTTGGGGTGCCTTGGGTATCCCCAAGCTTGAACTCTTGTCTCTCTTTATTCTTCTCACATCGGTAACTCCTCGTTCTTCAAACACTTCATTCACAAAAACTTAAACAAAAACTTTGTGAGATCCGTTAGTGTAATAAAGCAAACTACCACTTTAAGGTACTGTAATTAACTCATTCTTTGTTTATATTGGTGTTAAACCTACTGTATTCCAACTTCTCTATGGTTCATACCCCCCGATACTAGCCATAGGTGCATCAAAATAAGCAAACAACACACGAAAAACAGAATCTGTTAAGAACAGGACAGTCTGTAGTAATCTGGAAGTTTAGTAAACTTCTGTAACTCCAAAAATTATGAAATAAATTTGAAAATTTGAAAAATTTGTACATAAGTAATGTGCAAAACTTCTCAGACCCAATTGACTTTACAGTGAAAAATGTAAATTCATGCACTACAGACAAAGTTTCTGTTTTTGTTCTGCACATAGTAAGCAAGCTATTTTATCATCCTACAACCAAAGCTTGGCACATTATTTTTATAATACAATGGTTATATACAAGGGGATAATTATTTACAGAGAAACTTCCATGAAAAATTCTACATTATTTCCGTGAGCACGAACACGAGTGCTCAAGGTCGACCCTCACTTCTTCAAAGCATAACTTTCCAATCACTTCTCTTTTTGAAAAATGTTTTTAGGCATGAGAGGCAAGTAAATATTTTTTTGGTATTTTCATTCTTTTGAAGAAAAATGTATGTTTCACCCACAACTTGACAGAAACAAAAAGGAAAAACAAAATCTACTAAGTAAAGAAAGTAAACAAGCACACACGAGAATATCAACCCCACGCTATTGCTCCCCGCAACGGCGCCAGAAAAGAGCTTGATAATCCCCAAGTGCAGGGAATCATCGTAGCAATTCCCAAAGGTGGAAGTGATAAGTATGGAGTGTCGAACCCACAAGGAGCTAAAGGTAAGATCAATATTCTCTCAAGCCCTATCTGCCACTGATACGACTCTACGTGCACCGAACGTTTGCTTCCAACTAGAAACAAGAAATAAAACTGTGTTGTGGGTATAAAGAGGATAACTTTGTATGGTATCGGAGAGCTAAAATATAAAAGTAGGTGCTGTTATCATAAAGTTAGAATATAATACTAAATAATATAAGTAGCAAGTGTGGAATAATGGTGGATCGGTGTGCGGAATTGTCCTAAGCAATTGTTAACAAGATCGATAGTCGTCATTGCAATTTCATAAGAGGGAGAGGCATAAACTAACATACTTTTCCTACATGGATCGTATGCTCTTATGATTGGAACCCTAGCAAGCATCTGCAAATACTAAAGATTCATTAAGGTAAAACCCAACCATAGCATTAAAGCATCAAATCCCCTATTATCCCATACGCAACAACCCCCTTACTCGGGTTTAAGCTTCTGTCACTCTAGCAACCCACTATAAGCGAATCATGAACATATTGCAACACCCTACAGCGGGAATCCCTCACGCTTGCACGACACGGAGGGCACCATAGGACAGCACCAAAATAAAACATACAACTCATACCAATCTAGATCATCAATCAACTCAAAGACAAAAGATATCTACTCAAAACATCATAGGATGGCAACACATCATTGGATCATAATATGTGGCATAAAGCACCATGTTCAAGTAGGGATTACAGCGGGGTGTGGGAGAATGGACCGCGTAAAAGAGATGAGGATGGTGATGATGATGGTGATGTTGATGAAGACGATCACCACGCCGATGATTCCCCACCCGATGGCACTCCGGTGCCACCAAGAGAGAGGAGGAGAGGTTCTCCCCCTTGTGCTTCCTCCTCCATGGCTTTCCCCCTCTGGTCCTTGGCCTTCATGGAGATGATGGCCCCTTCGAGATCCTCCTTCATGGCCTCCGGTGATGATGGCCCCCTCCGGCAGGGTGCCGGAGAGGGCCTAGATTGATTTCTCGTGGCTACAGAGGCTTGCGGCGGCGGAACTTCCGATCTAGGTTAATTCCCGAAATTTCTGTATTTATAGGAATTTTTGGCGTTGGTTTCATGTCAAGGGGGCCTCCGTGCTGTCCACGAGATAGGGGGTGCGGCCTAGAGAGGGGGGCGCGCCCCCCACTCTCGTGGGCAGCCCGGGACTCCCCTGGCCCAATTCCGATGCTCCGTGGTCTTCTTTTGGTCCAGAAAAAATCCTCAAAAATTGGCACGTCAATTGGACTCCGTTTGGTATCCCTTTTCTGTAAAACACCAAAACAAGGAGAAAACAGAAACTGGCACTGGGCTCTAGGTTAATAGGTTAGTCCCAAAAATCATATAAAATGACATATAAATGCATATAAAACATCCTAGATGGATAATATAATAGCATGAATACTTCATAAATTATAGATATGTTGGACACGTATCGCCTCCCCAATCTCGCCGCTGCACCTATAGATCTGGTGACGGCGCCTTGCTCTTCCTTGGTATCCGCCATGGCCCCCAAGCCAAGGAAGAAGAAAGTGAAGCGCGCGCGCCGGCCTGTCCTCTGCCGACCTTGGAGCCGGCCCTTGAGCAGTCGACGGTGATCAATAAGGAAGGGTTGGACAAGGTTTGCCATGCGCTCGCCGCCAGCTCCAATGAGGGGGGGGGGCGACGGCTGCCCGCCCCGCGTCTTGGCGGACCAGAGAGATGTACGCCACTGAGGTTCCCATCCATCTCATGCTCTTCTTGCTGGGTTGATTCCTCCCTTCTCCCCCTTCTTCAACGCTGTGATGTCGCATTACCAGATCCATCTACTGCATCTGGATCCCTGCTCCGTCATCCTCCTTGCCGTGTTCGCCTACCTCTGTGAAGCCATGGTGGGCATCACTCCCTCTGTGGCCTTGTTTCAGCATTTCTTCATGCTCTGGCTGGTGGATGCTCGCCAGCGCTCTGGGTGCGTGACCTTCGAAGCCGTGGCCGCGACCACTAGCTCAGGGACCGACTTCGAGCTCTCGCCCGTTGCGAAGGGATTCCGGAAGCAGTGGCTTCTGATGGACGCCCGCGCGTTTAGCCCCCTGCTCACGATTGTCGGGTCGCCGGCTTCGCCAAGCTCTGGCTGGTGCCATGTGAAGCTCACTGACCGGCGTCTTGCTTTTGTCTGGAAGAGGTTGACAAGGCTCTAGGAACTGGGAGTGACGGCGCCAATGGTGGTGAAGGAATTCGTGAAGCAGCGCCTTGCTCCCCTCCAGCGCCATTCTTGCCCGATGTGGGACTTCACCGGCGCCGAGGATCCGATGAGGCTGCAGAAGCCGTCACTTGCCATCGATACCTTGAGCGTGGTGCTCAAGCTCCTGACTGGCGAGCCCAAGCCTGATGACCTCCCAGGGGGTGGCTGCCTCCTTTATCTGTGCTCAAACAAGGAGGCCTTCGCGGGGCAGATGCCATGTTTGATGAGTGGGGGTTGCTTCCCGAGGGCATTGAGGGCCCCCATGAGAATCCGGTCTTCGTGGCTCCTCTCCTGATCGACCCTGATGCGCGCGCCCCGAGTGTGGAGGCAGGGGGACACGCGCCCCCGTCAGCTAACGAGAACTCCTCCGGAGGCTCAGCCTCGTTAGAGGCTCCGGAGCCTCAAGCTTCTGGGGCTCCGGCAGGGGCTGCTGCAAAGCCTGCACTACACCAGCCTCCGGAGGCAGAAGCCTCTGACACCCGGGAATGTGGCTCCAGAGCTACCGCCGGCGACGAGGAGCCCACCAATGGCCCCGGAGCTATGAGCCAGGAAGCCACGCCGGGCGCCCCTGCCCCAGATATCACGCCGGACGCTCCCCCTCCTGAGGATCGCCCGTCGGGACCAGGTCGGCGATGCCTATGCCTTGAGTCACTCCTGAAGAGGAAGAGGTCCCCGTGCCGCGACGATGGCACCCGTCGGCAGCTGAAGCCGAGGAAATATGTGGCCGCCGACGAGTAAGTACCTTCGCTCCATCTCCGAGCGCACTGCATTTTCTCACTGCTGGGGTTTTGCAGGATCTTCATGTAGAAAAAACCTCGGGAGGCGGACATCCCCAAGAGCTCCAGCGCGGTGCAGGCGTGCAGCCCCTAGCGCCCTGAGCCTGCGCAGGGTGCGAGTACGGCCCTCTCCAGCTCGACGCCGTGAGGGTGCACCCAAACCGAGCCCCATGCTCTCTCTCTCCCCATGACTCTATCCATGAGGTGAAGGGGGCGCAGGTGATCCTCCCTCTTGTCCTTGCCGGTAGGGGGCATCCCACGGGCAGCCTCCAACTTCAAGCTGCGGGGCCCCACCAGCTAGCCCCCAGCCGGCGACTGGCGGAGCCCCCAACGCCTCCCGAGCGACCTCCAGAGCCGGTGAAGACCTCGGCAACGAGCTTGCGCTTGCTCGCGGGTGTCGGTGTCAAAACCGGCGGATCTCGGGTAGGGGGTCCCGAACTATGCGTCTAAGGCTAATGGTAACAGGAGACAGGGGACACGATGGTTTGCCCAGGTTCGGGTCCTCTCGATGGACGTAATACCCTACTTCCTACTTGATTGATCTTGATGATATGAGTATTACAAGAGTTGATCTACCACGAGATCATAGAGGCTAAACCCTAGAAGCTAGCCTATGATTATGATTGTTGTTGTCCTACGGACTAAACCCTCCGGTTTATATAGACATCGGAGGGGGCTAGGGTTACACAGAGTTGGTTACAGAGAAGGAAATCTACATATCTGAATTGCCAAGCTTGCCTTCCATGCAAAGGAGAGTCCCATCCGGACACGGGACAAAGTCTTCAATCTTGTATCTTCATAGTCCAACAGTCCGGCCAAAGTATATAGTTCGGCTGTCAGAGGACCCCTTAATCCAGGACTCCCTTAGTAGCCCCTGAACTAGGCTTCAATGATGATGAGTCCGGCACGCAGATTGTCTTCGACATTGCAAGGCAGGTTCCTTCTCCGAATACTCCATAGAAGATTTTGAACACAAGAATCATGTCCGGCTCTGCAAAACAAATTCCACATACCACCGTAGAGAGCACAATATTCCACGAATCTAATCTGCTGACAACTTTTCATAGCGTGACATCACACCACGGCCCGGTCTTTAGTCGAACCGTTTTTCGCAACCAGCTACTGCACATAATGCGAGGCGGTTTCCTTGACACGTCTTGTCGAAGCAGAGATCGTGTCCCCTTATCGCGGGATTCTCATCAATACGGGCATGGGTAACCCAACCGTGCCATCTATCGTGACGCTTGCGGAATAAGCGATTTTAACGGGCAAGTGGGGAGGCGCGTAGTTTCTACCGCCTTTATAAGGAGATAGGGATTCCCCTTTTTCACCCACGCCTTCTTCTTCCTTCGCTCATCCATTCTCGCACGCTCGAGCTCTAGCGCCTCAGCTCTCACCTTCTCCGTACAACCATTACAAACATGTTCGGAGCGGGAGGCAAGTGGATGGCCTCCTCCATCACGGAGGAGGACATTACAAAGCTCCGGGGGGGCGGATACTTGGCCGCAGACATCATGCACCGGCTCCCGCACGCGGGGCAGATCATTCCGACTCTGGAACCCCACGAGAGGGTTGTGTTCCTTGCCCACTTTGTCTGCGGACTGGGATTCCCCCTCCACCCATTTGTCCATGGGCCCAAGTTTTACTACGGGCTAGATTTTCATGATCTGGCCCCTAATTTCATCCTCAACATCTCGGTGTTATCATCGCGTGCGAGGCTTTCCTCCGCATCAAGCCCCACTTCAGCCAGTGGCTGAAGATCTTCAACGTGAAGCCGAAGATAATGGTGGGCCAGCAAGCGGAGTGCGGAGGCGCCAAGGTGGGCAAGATGCCCAACGTCACCTGGCTTGAAGGCTCCTACGTGGAGACCGTGAAGGAGTGGCAATCGGGGTGGTTCTACATCACCGAGCTGCGCGACTCCAACTGGGCGGCGGCCCCCGAATTTAGATCCGGCATCCCCATGCGGCTTACCTCTTGGAAACGGAAGGGCTTAGCCTAGGGTGCGCCTGCGGAGCCGACCGAACTCCAGAACTGCATCAAAAATATGATAGGCAAGAAGATCAAGTTTGTCAATGTGGTCCAGGTCATGCTCTTCCGCTGGATCCTCCCGTGTCAAAGACGGGCATTCAATCTGTGGGAGTTTGATTCGGCCAAACACCAGACGGTGCGAGAGCTCTTCGACATGACGCACAAAGACGTCTGGAAGGTCTTGTTCAAGGCTGCCGAAGTACCTCCTCCCATCACCGAGGACCATGGACTCAGCGCAAAGCTCCCCGCCAATCCGGTAAGCTCTCTATATTTCACAATATATGCCTTTCCTCAGTATGTTCGTGGGAGGAATCTAAGCCATCATGCTGATTTAACAGGACTATGTGGCGACAGCGGAGCGGATCGACTGTCCAGCTCTGTTGCCCGAAGATCCAGCAACCGCTCTCCTGACGGAGATGCTATTTTCAGCGCCCTATGAGGTGCCGGAGAAGAAGGCTACAGGGACCAGGAAAGGTCTCCGACGCAAGGTTGTGTCAGACTCATCGTCCGAAGACACCGAAGCGCACTCCTCCAACGACAACAAGGAGGAGGAAGAGGAAAACCCTCTCCCCCAAACCGAGGGGGAGAAGAAGAGGAAGGCCGCCCCTTCCAGGGAGGCCGAAGGGTCCAAGAAGGGAAGGACCCTCCCCCCGGACCAGTCCACAACAGCCGCCTACAGCGACGAGGAGTGGCTACCCAGGGCCAAGCCCCTCGCGAAGTCCTGAGTATACGGATACCGTAATACTTCTTGCATGTTTTATCTTTATGGCTTCTTATTATGTCAAAATGTGTTTGTGCAGTCCGTCCAAAGCCCGCATCGACTTATCCTCCTCGGATGGGTCCTTGAGCTTGTCGGAGATGAACAGTTATTTGCTCCCGACGGCCTCCACTCCCCGGCCCATGGATGACACCGAGGTGTTATCTTAGAGGATACCGGGCCTGGGAGAGATAGTTCTGGAGGCGCCTCAAGGCGAAACCCCCGATGCCGGGCTCATGGGGGGGAAGATCCCCATGGATTCTGATGAGGGGGGTCGCAGCAAGTTTGGCCCCCAGCCAGATATTGCGCCGGAACCTCCAGTGGTTCCGGATTCAGGCAGGCAGCCCCTCGCCAAAGGGGGCGAGCTGCCTGTGCCGACGACCTCTGTCCATCCAGAGGCATCAGATAACTTGATGGAAGCGCTTCAGAGCGCTTCCCTTGATGAAGGACACCATACTCTTATGAGTACGGTGATTGCAAAGGTTCAGTCCGCCAAAAGCGGGTTGCCCGAAGCCTTGGAGGTCTAGCAAGAGCTCCAGGATTTCGTCAAAAAATTCGAGTCCTTGGAGCGTGACTCCAAGATGCAAGAGTTGGAGCTTGCGAAGGCCCGTCAAAGCATGCAAGACGCCAAGGTCGAAGCCCAGAAGGCCCTCCAGGAAATTGAGGCGGCCAAGAAGATAGTTGCGGGTAAGGCTTTCATTATGCAAAGCAAGCACATGAAGGAGACTTTCCTTTTACTTACCCGAATTTGGAGCTCTCCAGGAGCATTCGCAGATCTGCCGCACAGCATCGCTGATGCCACAGAGTTCTACCGGGCTGAGGAAGGGAGCTCGATGGATAAGTTGTTTTGGTCCCAGTATATTGGGGCCGAACATCCGATGTCCTTGAGCGACCAGCTGAAGCAACTGGTCGAACTTCACAAGGCGGCCGAACTGGCCATGAAGGACTTCATAGTCCGGCTGTGGCCTGGCGAGCCCTGCCCAGAAGCTACTTCGGCCTTGTCAAGCGGATGGTAAATGCTTGTCGGCGGCTTGAAGTTGTTAAGCGGTCTGTCTGCATTGAGGGTGCATGCAGGGCCTTGGCACGTGCAAAAGTGCACTGGGGGAAGATGGACGCCGAGAAGCTGGTGACAGAGGGGCCGCCGAAGGGCAAGGAGCATCGCCACCCCGAACAGTACTATGAAAATGTCATTAAGGGTGCCCGCCTTGTGGCGGATGAATGTACTAAGGATGTAATATTTGAATGAATGTACTCATGTCATCCTGTAATATGAAAACCAGTTCATGTGTGCTATATGGCGCTTGTTAATTTAAAATATTACCTTCTGTGTGCCGTTTATAAAATCTTGAGAGTTGGCCAGTCGTCGGCTTCTACCCCCATGTAGCTAGTACTGGGGTGTTCGGGATGAATATAAACACTCTTTATCCAAATTTTTTGGTCCTTTTAAGGAGCTTTTTAGCGCCGCGAAGAAGGCAATCGGACTATACGTCTTTATCGCTCTCACTTGGCCATAGAAGTCTACAATTTTAAATTTTGGCGAAGCCCCTAGTATCCGGAAGGCCGGACTCGGGGCGCTATACATGCCTAAATCGGACGAGGCCGATTCCTCGCCTGAAGCGGAAAAAATCTTTAAGGATTTGAGACCTCTCGAACAGCGACCAGCTCTCGCCTTATCATGACAGCCAGTTTTCGGCTTTCTCTACTGAGGTGCTCGTGCGGAAGAACCGGGACACAATCGCATTAGTTCTCCCTGCTCTACCTTAGCCAATATAGCGGAACGTAAGGTACCAAGCATAGGAGCCGAGCAAACACAACTATTGACACAAGACATGATTCAGAGTTGATGCATATAATGCTATAAGTTCGGGGTGCCGTACTATCAAAAGTGTTCGGACGTTTCTTGCCATGTTATGGGGTACACTGAGGCTCCTGGCATACTGAACGTACCAAAGTGTGCGGGTGCGATTTGTCGTGAATAAGCCGCCAAGGGAAAACATTAAGAAAGTGTAATAATAAGTTGACGCTGGGTATTTTCCCATTGTTATTTAAATAATACGTCGAAGCGTATGTATATAAGTAGTGCAATAAGTGAAATGGGACTATTTGACATGCCCTAGCCAAGGGTGAGCTGCACGTGGGTATATGAAATAGGTATAACGATTGTTATCAAAGACCACCTGAGTATTCCCTTATACGCTCCAGCTTCTTGTCTTCTTGTTTTTTCCTTCCGGTGTTGAGTCCGATAATCCGGATTCCTGAAAGGGCTTCCAGAAAGTAGGGTTCTGAAAGAAAGAAAATGATGAAGGAATATGGGTCCTGGGGCAGTTGAGCTGCGTTGTGGACCGCGTCTTACCCGTGCCTCCGTCCATGCCCATGGTATTTTGAGTGCGTAATTATGTACACGCGGCACAAATTTTGCTGCTTGGTTGGGACTAGGACGGAGGCCGAATTGCTACTCGAGCTCTGGGTGTGCCGGACAATCCTGTTGCAGGGTACTTCGGACTCGCTTGACGGTGTCCGGGGTCTTTATCGCCGGATTGGCGGCATGCCTAAGGAGGCTGATTTGTACTTCTGCTGTAAGGGCTGCAGTGTGCTCCTCCATACGGAGCGAGCGTTCTGTGTTTCCATTGACTGTTATAACCCCACGAGGTCCTGGCATTTTGAGCTTGAGGTATGCGTAGTGCGGTATCACATTGAATCAAGCAAATGTGGTTCGTCCTAGTAGGGCATGATAACCACTACGGAAGGGACGATATCGAAGATTAACTCCTCGCTTCGAAAATTGTCCGGAGATCGGAAGACCACTTCTAGTGTGATTGATCCCGTGCAACAGGCCTCCACACCTGGTATGACACCCTTGAAGGTGGTTTTTGTGGGCTTGATCCTTGAGGGGTCGATGCCCATTTTGTGCACTGTATCCTGATAGAGCAGGTTCAGGCTGCTGCCACCGTCCATGAGGACTCGTGTGAGATGCAACCCGTCGATGATGGGGTCGAGGACCAATGCGGCCGAACCGCCATGATGGATACTGGTAGGATGGTCCCTGCGATCGAAGGTGATCGAACAAGAGGACCATGGGTTGAACTTTGGGGCGACTGGCTCCATAGCATAGACGTCCCTTAGTGCACGCTTCCGTTCCCGCTTGGGAATATGGGTTGCTTATATCATATTCACTATTTTCACCTGGGGAGGGAATTTCTTCTATCCTCCTGTGTTCGGCGGCCCGGGCTCCTCCTCGTCATCGCTATGCAGCCCCTTTTCCTTGTTTTCGGCATTAAACTTGCCGGTCTGTTTAAACACCCAGCATTCTCTGTTGGTGTGGTTGGCTGGTTTATCGAGGGTGCCGTGAATTTGACATGAGCGATCAAGTATGCGGTCCAAACTGGACGAGCCCGGATTGTTTCTTTTGAATGGCTTTTTCCGCTGTCCGGATTTGGAGCCTCTGAATCCGTCATTGACTGTCATGTCTTCGGCGTTGTCGCCATTGTTGCGACACTTGTGTCTATTGCGTCGTGGCTTGCCATTACTATCTCTGGCATCTGAATTGCCGGAGTTTTTGGGTGTGATGTTGCTACGAGCCAGCCAGCTGTCCTCGCCCATGCAAAAGCGGGTCATGAGTGTTGTGAGGGCTGCCATGGATTTTGGCTTCTCTTGGCCGAGGTGTCGGGCGAGCCATTCATCACGGATGTTATGCTTGAAGGCTGCTAAGGCTTCGGCATCCAGACAGTCGACAATTTGGTTCTTTTTAGTTAGGAACCGAGTCCAGAATTTCTTGGCTGACTCTCCGGGCTGTTGGGTTATGTGACTTAAGTCATCAGCATCCGGTGGTCAGACGTAAGTGCCCTGGAAGTTGTCGAGGAATGCGTCTTCCAGGTCCTCCCAACTGCCAATGGAGCTTGCTGGCAGGCTATTCAGCCAATGCCGAGCCGGTCCTTTGAGCTTAAGTGGTAGGTACTTTATGGCATGTAAGTCATCACCGCGGGCCATGTGAATGTGTAGGAGAAAATATTCAATCCATACCACAGGGTCTGTTGTGCCATCATATGATTCAATGTTTACGGGTTTAAACCCTTCTGGGTATTCATGATCCATAACTTCATCAGCGAAGCATAGGGGGTGTGCGGCGCCGCTATGCCGGGCTACATCCCGACATAGTTCAAATGAATCTGGTCTGTTGTATTCGGCCCGGCCAGACTTTTGTATATTGTATCCGGCGTGAGGGTCATCGTCATGTGTTGTGGCGCGCCCCCGTGATCCGTAGATCGATCTTGACTGTCCTGCTTTGTTTTCCAATACATCTCACAGGTCCTTCGTGTAGCCCCGGGCCTTAGTATTATTGTTTGATTGGCGACGAGGTGCGGTCCGGACTTCGGGCTAGTACGCCACCTTGTCCCGGCCACGGGGTGGCCAGTTAGGCGCATCATGCGCTGGTAGTGTGGGTTTTAACGCTTCCTCCTCGAGTTGAGGTAGCAACCTGTGCTTTCGGTAACTTTTTGTAGGGCGCTCGAGTCCGTATTACTCGGCAGCCAGGACCTCGGTCCATCTATCAGTTAGCAGATCTTGATCAGCTTGAAGCTGTTGCTGCTTTTTCTTCAGGCTTTTTGCAGTGGCTATAAGCCGGCGCTTGAAGCGCTCCTGCTCGACGGGGTCCTCAGGCATGATGAATTCTTCGTCGCCAAGGCTCACTTCACCTTCGAAGAGAGGCATGTAATTATCGTCCTCTGATTCTCCATCTGTTGCCTGTTCCTTAGGGCTAGCTTGCTCATCCTCTTGCTTAGCCTACTCGAAGCCTAGCTGGACAGGATTGTTTTCGTCTTCGGCACCATCCGGTTTGTTATCTCTTGTGCCGGTATCACTATTTTTGCTATGGCGGGGCTTGGAGCGGCACCTATGACGCCGGTGCCTAGATTGCTTCTCCAAAGGGTTATCTTCCGTTGCCTCATCGCCATTGCTTTCTTTGGGGGTGTCCACCATATATATATCATATGATGAGGTGGCTGTCCAGCGCCCTACATGCGGTGGTTCCTGTTCTTCTCCTGCATCGTCATCCATACCATCAATGTCTTCGGAGTTGAAGTCAAGCACGTCGGTTAAGTCATCGACAGTGGCTATGAAGTGGGTGGTGGGTGGGGAACGAATTTCTTTGTTGTCCTCTTCCCACTCGAGCCGGACATAGTTCAGCCAAGAGTCTCCTAACAAGGAAAGAGACTTTGACGAATTTAGCACATCACCCAAGGGCGAGTGCTGAAAAATATCTGCGGAGGTGAACTCCATGACCGGTGCCCAATCAGATTAGATAGGCATGGGCATACGCGGTTCAGATCCTGTAGCCGGAGACGAGTCCGGGGGTCCGATGACACCACCTTCATAGGACGTGGGATCACTGTTTTGCTCCAACGCCGATGAGTGTGCGGCCTCCGTGGCGAGGTACATCCACCTGTCCTCAGAGGGCGCGATCTGTTCTGGATTGATTCCCGGGGCTGCTGCAGGTGCGATCTCCCGAACACTGTCTGATGGAAGATCTAAGTCATGCTCATCGCGACTGTTCGGCATACCTGACACGGACTCGAATCCGTCGAAGATCAAGTCTCCGCGGATATCGGCAGTATAATTCAAGCTTCCAAACCTGACCTGATGGTATGGGGCGTAGCTACCGATCTGCTCCAGGTGGCCAAGCGAGTTGGCCCGCAGTGAGAAGCTGCCGAATACGAAGATCTGTCTAAGAAGGAAAACCTCCCCCTGGACCGTGTCGTTGAAGATGATTGAAGGAGCCATCGAGCCTTATCGCGACGACATAGTGGAACTCTCAATGAAAGCACCAATGTCGGTGTCAAAACCGGCGGGTCTCGGGTAGGAGGTCCCGAACTGTGCGTCTAAGGCTAATGGTAACAGGAGGCAGGGGACACGTTGTTTTACCCAGGTTCGGGCCCTCTCGATGGAGGTAATACCCTACTTCCTGCTTGATTGATCTTGATGATATGAGTATTACAAGAGTTGATCTACCGCGAGATCGTAGAGGCTAAACCCTAGAAGCTAGCCTATGATTATGATTGTTGTTGTCCTACGGACTAAACCCTCCGGTTTATATAGACACCGGAGGGGGCTAGGGTTACACAAAGTCGGTTACAGAGAAGGAAATCTACATATCCGAATTGCCAAGCTTGCCTTCCACGCAAAGGAGAGTCCCATCCGGACACAGGACGAAGTCTTCAATCTTGAATCTTCATAGTCCAACAGTCCGGCCAAAGTATATAGTCCGGCTGTCCGAGGACCCCTTAATCCAGGACTCCCTCAGCGGGCGCAGCACGGTGCGCTTCAGGTTCTTTGGTGAAGCGATGCGTGCGATGGTTCATCTTGGCGGGGGGCTCGCCAACGTCGACACCAGGCTTGAAGCAGAGAACCACCGCTTGGAGGGTGAATGGCAGCGGCTGAAGGTGGCCATCAACCTTGGGAAGCTTCAGCGAGACGAAGCCGAAGCGCGCACGCAGGCCTCACTCGCGGCTTCTCGGGAAGCTTTTGCTCGCGCGATGGAAGAGGCCGAGGCAGCCAACCGCCGTCGTGAGGTGGCCGAGGAGTGGGAGCGAGATCTTCTGTCTTCGAGTGATGCCCTGCTGCACGAAATCGAGAAGCGTCGTGCCCTGCTAGCCTCCTCACCAGGTGAGGTGGCCCTTGCCGAGGCGGAGCTTCTAAGGCGCTAGGAGGACTTGACTCTTGAGGCCGTGGATCTTAGCTTGGTGCTGGAGAGGCTAGAGGTGAGGGAGCGCCAGGCCACCGTGGCTGAGGATGTTGTCGCCGCCCGAGAAGCTCAGGTCCAGGTGGAGGTGGAGGAGAAGGTGGCGAAGGCACGTGCTGAGCTAGCCGAGGGGCACCGCCTGGACCTGGAGCTGCTCAAGGCTGAGTTCGTGGGCCGGACCTCCGCCCTGAAGTCCGAGCTACAGGAGGTGAAGCAGCGCGAGGGCGCTGCCCGGGAGGCCCTGGCTTCTTTCAAATCCGCCTTGGATTCTGCTCGCGCCGAGATATCCTCTCTCCGGATGCAGGCCGAGGACACCGCCTCCCTCCTGGAGAAGGCATTGAGTGAAAAGTGCCGCCGCCTGACACTGGAGCGCGAACACGGCTCCAGGGTCTGCGCGTCAGAGCCAACAATGCCTTGGGTGCCGTTTGCGATGAGAACGCTCCTCACCCGCACGAGAGCGACTATTGTCGATGTTCTGGGAACGGGGGTCCCCAGACTTGCCTGCCTGCTGCTACCTCTTGAGCACTGCGTTGGATTTCCCCGAAGAGGAGAGGACGTTGCAGCAAAGTAGCGTAAGTATTTCCCTCAGTTTTTGAGAATGAAGGTATCAATCTAGTAGGAGACCACGCACAAGTCCCTCGTACCTCCACAAAATGATAGCTACTCGCAACCAACGCGATTAGGGTTGTCAATCCCTTCACGGTCACTTACGAGAGTGAGATCTGATAGAGATGATAAATAATATTTTTGGTATTTTTGATAGATAGATGCAAAGTAAAAAGTAAAAGGCAAAGTAAAACAAAGCAAGTAAATAAAGTAATAGAGATTGATATGGTGAGAATAGACCCGGGGGCCATAGGTTTCACTAGTGGCTTATCTCAAGAGCATAGATATTCTATGGTGGGTGAACAAATTACTGTTGAGCAATTGACAGAATTGAGCATAGTTATGAGCATATCTAGGTAATGATCATGTATATAGGCATCACGTCCGAGACAAGTAGATCGAAACGATTCTGCATCTACTACTATTACTCCACTCATCGACCGCTATCCAGCATGCATCTAGAGTATTAAGTTAAAAACAGAGTAACGCCTTAAGCAAGATGACATGATGTAGAGGGATAAATTCATGCAATATGATAAAAAACCATCTTGTTATCCTCGATGGCAACAATACAATACGTGCCTTGCTGCCCCTGCTATCACTGGGAAAGGACACCGCAAGATTGAACCCAAAGTTAAGCACTTCTCCCATTGCAAGAACTACCAATCTATTTGGCCAAACCAAAAAGGATAATTCGAAGAGACTTGCAAAGATGACTCAATCATACATAAAATAATTCAGAGAAGATTCAAATATTTTCCATAGATAATATTGGATCATAAACCCATAGTTCATCGGTCTCAATGAACACACCGCAAAAAGAAGATTACATCGAATAGATCTCCACAAGAGAGGGGGAGAACATTGTATTGAGATACAAAAAGAGAGAAGAAGTCATCTAGCTACTAGCTATGGACCCGAAGGTCTGAAGTAAACTACTCACACTTCATCGGAGGGGCTATGGTGTTGATGTAGAAGCCCTCCGTGGTGGATGCCCCCTCCGGCGGAGCTCCGGAACAGGCCCCAAGATGGGATCTCGTGGATACATAAGGTTGCGGCGGTGGAATTAGGTTTTTTTGGCTCCTGTTCTGATCGTTTGGGGATACGTAGGTATATATAGGAGGAAGGAGTACGTCGGTGGAGCAGCAGGGGGCCCACGAGGTAGGGGCATGCCCAGGGGGGCGCCCAGAGGGGCGCCCCCTCCACCCTCGTGACCGCATCTGGCACTTCTTGGAGTAGGGTCCAAGTCTCTTGGATCACATTCGATGAGAAAATCACGTTCCCGAAGGTTTCATTCCGTTTGGACTCCGTTTGATATTCCGTTTCTTCGAAACACTGAAATAGGCAAAAAAACAACAATTCTGGGCTGGAGAATAAAGTGAAAAATAATATAGATACGTTGGAGAATAAAGCCCAATTTAGTCCAAAACAGTAGATAAAGTAGCATGGAGAAATCAAAAATTATAGATACGTTGGAGACGTATCAGACATCCCCAAGCCTAATTCCTGTTCGTCCTCGAGTAGGTAAATGATAAAAAGAGAATTTTTGATGTGGAGTGATACTTTGGCATAATTTCAATGTAAATCTTCTTAATTGTGATATGAATATTCAGATCCGAAAGATTCAAGACAAAAGTTCATATTGACACAAAAATAATAATACTTCAAGCATACTAATCAAAGCAATCATGTCTTCTCAAAATAGCATGGCAAAAGAAAGTTCATCCCTACAAAATCATATAGTTAGGCTATGCTTCATTTTCGTCACACAAAGATGTTCCCAACTTCTATACCCCCGATGACAAGCCAAGCAATTGTTTCATACTTAAATAATCTCAAACTTTTTCAACCTTCACGCAATACATGAGCGTGAGCCATGGATATAGCACTATGGGTGGAATAGAATATGATGATGGGGATTGTGTGGAGAAGACAAAAAAAGGAAAGTCTCACATTGACGAGGCTAATCAACGGGCTATGGAGATACCCATCAATTGATGTCAACATGAGGAGTAGGGATTTCCATGCAACGGATGCACTAGAGCTATGAATGCTCAACAAAATAAAACTAGTGGGTGTGCATCCAACTCGCTTGCTCATGAAGACCTAGGGCATTTGAGGAAGCCCATCGTAGGAATATACAAGCCAAGTTCTATAATGAAAAATTCCCACTAGTATGAAAAGGACAACTTTATGAGACTCACTACATGAAGAACAAGGTGCTACTTTGAAGCACAGTATATGAGACTCACTACATGAAGGACAAGGTGCTACTTTGAAGAACAAGTGTGGAAAAAGAGATAGTAGCATTGCCCTTTTTTCTTTTCCTTTTTTTTGGCCTTTCTTTTTTTTCCTTTTGGCCTTTCTTCGTTTTTTTCTTTTCTTTTTTTTCTTTTTGGGCAATGCTCTAACAATGATGATCATCACACTTCTATTGATTACAACATAAGGATTACAACTCAAAACTTAGAACAAGATATGACTCTATATGAATGCCTCCGGCGGTGTACCGGGATGGTGCAATGAATCAAGAGTGACATGTATAAAAATTAATGCATGGTGGCTTTGTCACAAATACGATGTCAACTACATGATCATGCAATGGCAATATGACAAAAGTAATGTATGCCATGATGAGGATGATGGAAGTTGCATGGCAATATATCTCGAAATGGCTATGGAAATGCCATGATAGGTAGGTATGGTGGCTGTTTTGAGGAAGATATAAGGAGGTTTATGTGTGATAGAGCGTATCGTATCACGGGGTTTGGATGCACCGGCGAAGTTTGCACCAACTCTCAAGGTGAGAAAGGGCAATGCATGGTACCGAAGAGGCTAGCAAACGCGGAAAGGTGAGAGTGCGTATAATCCATGGACTCAACATTGGTCATAAGAACTCATATAATTATTGCAAAAATTTAGAAGTCATCAAAAATCAAGTACTACGCGCATGCTCCTAGGGGGATAGACTGGTAGGAAAAGACCATCGCTCGTCCCCGACCGCCACTCATAAGGATGCACAAGCCAGGTACACTTCATGTTTCAAATTTGTTACACAACTTTAACCATACATGCATGCTACGGGACTTGCAAACTTCAACACAAGCATTTCTCAAATTCACAATCACCCAACTAGCATGACTTTTGATATTATCACCTCCATATCTCAAAACAATTATCAAGCATCAACCTTACCTTAGTATTCAATTCACTCAAAAGAAAGTTTCACGTATCTTGAATACCAAGTATATTAATATTAAGCAAATTACCATGATATTAACGACTCTCAAAATAATCTAAGTGAAGCATGAGAGATCAATAGTTTCTTTAAAACAAATCCACCACCGTCCTCTAAAAGATATAAGTGAAGCACTAGAGCAAAAATTATCACGCTCAAAAGATATAAGTGAAGCACATAGAGTATTCTAACAAATTCCAATTCATGTATGGTTCTCTCAAAAGGTGTGTACAGCAAGGATGATTGTGGTAAACTAACAAGCAAAGACGCAAATAATACAAGACGCTGCAAGCAAAACACATATGATGTGGTGAATAAAAATATAGCTCCAAGTAAATTACCGATGGAAGTGGACGAAAGAGGGGATGCCTTCCGGGGCATCCCCAAGATTTGACTTTTTGGTGTCCTTGGATTATCTTGGGGGTGCCATGGGCATCCCCAAGCTTAGGCTCTTGCCACTCCTTGTTCCATAATCCATCAAAAGAATTCACCCAAAACTTGAAAACTTCACAACACAAAACTCAACAGAAATCTCGTGAACTCCGTTAGACAAAGAAAACAAAGAACTACTTAAGGTACTGTAATGAACTCATTATTTATATATATATTGGTGTTAAACCTACTGTATTCCAACTTCTCTATGGATTATAAACTATTTTACTAGCCATAGATTCATCAAAATAAGCAAACAACACACGTAAAACAGAATCTGTCAAAAACAGATCAGTCTGTAGCAATCTGTAACTAACGCAAACTTTTGGACCTCTAAAAATTCTACCAAAATAGGAAGTCCTGTACAATTTGTTTATTGAACACCAGAAAAAAGAATCAACACAAAATCACGTTCCTGTGATTTAATAAAATTATATTCGTGCATGCAATGTTTCTGTTTTTCAGCAGAATCAAATCAACTATCATCGTAGGTTATCCTATAGGTTCTACTTGGCACAAACACTAATTAAAAGACAAAACCACATCCAAACAGAGGCTAGATGGATTATTTATTCCTAAACAAAAGCAAAAACAAAAAACACAAAATAAAATTGGGTTGCCTCCCAACAAGCGCTGTCGTTTAACGCCCCTAGCTAGGCATAAAAGCAAGGATAGATCTAGATATTGCCATCTTTGGTAGGCAATCCATAAGTGGCTCTCATGATAGATTCATATGGTAATCTTATTTTCTTTCTAGGGAAGTGTTCCATGCCCTTCTTTAAGGGAAATTGGAATCTAATATTCCCTTTCTTCAAATCAATAATTGCACCAATCGTTCTAAGGAAAGGTCTACCAAGAATAATAGGACATGAAGGATTGCAATCTATATCAAGAACGATAAAATCTACGGGCACATTATTCCTATTGGCAACAATAAGAACATCATTAATTCTTCCCATAGGCTTTTTAATAGTGGAATCCGCAAGATGCAAGTTTAGAGAGCAATCATCAAAATCACGGAAATCTAGCAAATCACACAAAGTTTTGGGAATAGTAGAGACACTAGCACCCAAATCACACAAAGCATGAAACTCATAATCTTTAATTTTAATTTTAATAGTAGGTTCCCACTCATCATAGAGTTTTCCAGGGATAGAAACTTTCAACTCAAGTTTTTCTTCATAAGATTGCATCAAGGCATCAACAATGTGTTCGGTAAAGGCCTTATTTTGACTATAAGCATGAGGAGATTCTAGCACGGATTGCAACAAGGAAATACAACCAATCAAAGAGCAATTTTCATAATTAAATTCCTTGAGATCCAAAATAGTGGGTTTAGCAACATCTCGGTTTTAATTTATTTCAATTCCACTTTCATCAATTTCATCATCAGGATCTAGAAACTCTGGATTCTTAGAACGCCTTCTAGGTAAAGGAAGATCATATTTAGTTTCATCAAGATTCATATTGCAAAACAAAGATTTAATGGGGGACACATCAATAACTTTTAGATCTTCATCTTGATTTTTATAGGTATTCGGTTTAGCGGCCATCTTATTGACTAAGGTAGCTTGCATATCCGAAATTTCAGCGGTCATCTGTCAGGACCCCGACTCAATGCCACATAGATCTAGCATGTAACACTTCATATCACTTTGCGGCCTCACGCACGGTATTCCCACGGGTGTCGCCTTACCTTTACCCGGGACCGTTTGCGTCTTTTGGCACACGTATATGACAGTGTCGCTAGCATCCATATGATAAGGAGCCCGGGCTGACATGGCTAGTCGTAAACCCAAAGTGGCACAAACTTACAGGGACAGGCATCCATGACCCAGCATCGAACGTGTCGGTCATCAGCGAGTGAATCCAGGCTGTAGCACTGGGCTAGCAGGACTCCGGTGAACCGGGCTGTAGCGGGCTAACAGGACTCCGGTATTCATCGCGTGACATTTCCCCGAAGGGACAGACACAGGAACGAAGAAGGACACATGCCGGCCAGCCTAAGTGTTCCGGAGCAGTAGCAGGCTACCATGGCTCGGTGGAAACACTAGGAGACATTTCCCGGTAAGAGAGGCTACTAAAGATAAACAACTAGATAGTCAGATCCCACACATACCAAGCATTTCAATAACATACACACAATATGCTCGATATGTGCAATACAACATGGCATCACAAAATGACTCTACGACTCAAGTAGTTTATTCAATAGGCTCCGAGGAGCGAGACATTACAAACATGGGTCTCATGACCCAACACTCAGAGCATACAAGTCAAAGCACAAGCGGAAGCTATCATGTCTGAGTACAGACATCTATAAATGAAAAAGGCTGAGAAGCCTGACTATCTATCAGATCCTGCCGAGGGCACAAGATCGTAGCTGAGGTATCAAGCTAAACGTCGAAGTCCACGCGAAACTACTAGTGAGACCGAAGTCTCTCTGCAAAAACATAAAATAGGCAAACGTGAGTACAAATGTACCCAACAAGACTTACATCAGAACTATCTACATATGCATCATTATCAACAAAGGGGTGGTGGGGTTTAACTGCAGCAAGCCAGCTTTGACTCGGTGGCTATCCTAAACTACGACTGCAAGCGACTCTTTTGAGGTGGCGCACACGAGTCCACATATTCACCATATCAATACACTACTATGGATCCGCTCCCGTCTCCCTACGAGAACGCCATCCATAGCACTCACGCTTATCTTGCGTATTTTAGAGTATCCACTTTCACTTGTCTATGAACTAATGCAAGGGGTCCAAGTTTCCATATCCGAGGAATCCGGCTATTCGAATAGATGATGTTAACCCTGCAGGGGTGTACTTCTTCACACACGCTTTCGCCACTTACCGCCCTGTACACGTCATGTACCTCGGCAACCTTCAAGCGGAAGCCGGGCGAGGGAGTCGGCCACGACCTGACTAACTGAACAAGTCTCTAGTCCAGGTTTATCGCCTATTCGGGTTCCATCCGCAAGGAGATCCGGCCGGGGTGTCGCTTACGGCCCCAAACGATGTGTGCAGGGTTCCCAAGCCCACCAACCGGGTGCCACTTGGTACACCGGGCCACTGTGCCTAGTCTGTCCCAAGCCCACCTGTACCGGGTGCCACTTGGTAGACTACTAACACTGCCTACAAACACCAGAAACTAGTTGCAACTCCTGGACAGAGATCAAGTTGATTAATAAGTCGAGAGGGCTTGGAGCGCCCGGAGCCCAATGTGTGGTAGTAACTGATCATGGATCACAAATACAGAACTCAGTTCCTGAGGACGGCTGCAATGAGACAACCCACCATGTACTCCTACATGGCCTCTCACCGCTACCTTTACCAAATCGTGTTCACACACTTAGCTCACACACAGTAGGACATGTTCACACGCCTCTGATTCATTCCCGATGAATCAGACCTGACTCAACTCTAAGCAGTAGCAGGCATGACAAACAAGCATGAATGAGTAGGCACAACAGGGCTCAAACAACTCCTACTCATGCTAGTGGGTTTCATCTATTTACTGTGGCAATGACAGGTCATGCAGAGGATAAAGGGGTTCAGCTACCGCAGCAAGTAATAGATGAATCGGTGTTGTCCTAGTGCAGTAAAAGAGAGCAGGAGCGAGAGAGTAGGATTGTATCGGAATGAACAAGGGGGTTTTGCTTGCCTGGCACTTCTGAAGATAGCATTGAGTCTTCATCAGTGTCAACGATCGCATCATCGGTATCGCGTCTATCGAAAGGGGACAAATACCGGCAACACAGAAAGGAGCACAATCAATGCAATGCACAATATGATGCATGATCATGACATGGCAAATGAATGTGTTTTGGGCTAATGCAACTAGCAACAGATTAAATGAAGTTGGTTTGAATACAAGATTCAAATTCAAACTCCATATGTGATTATTCAAATGCCATTTAATTGATTTGTGCTAAACAGCAGCTATAAGTTGTTCTAACATGCATGAAAATGGTACAGATGGATTCCTTGAATTTTTCTGATAATTTTTCATATATAATTTATTTAATTTGGAGCTACGGTTGAATTTCTATGAATTTTAGAAGTTTTAGGCATTTTCTGGAATTAATAAATCATTTAAGAATTATTTAAATTCCAGAAACATTTACTGTGTCAGCAGTGCGTCACCGTGACGTCAGCAAGTCAACAGGGGTCGGCCAGGGTCAAACCTGACGTGTGGGGTCCACACGTCAGTGTCTCAGTCAACTAACCAGGTTAGTTAGCCCTAACTAACTTAGTTAGCCGGGCGGGGCCCGCATGTCAGTGGCCTATCTAATTAGCTAGGTTAATTAACGCTAACTAATCTAACCCTAATCAACCAGGCGCCTGGGCCCACACGTCAGGGGGTCAAACCCCGGGTCAAACCCGCCGGAGTTGACCCGCGGCTTGTCGCCGGCGATGCCAGCAACGGCGGAGGGCGTCGGAAACGCTCCTTCGGCGACCAAATCGGTGACTGAGGGGCTCTACGCGTAGCTGGGAGTCGCCCGCATCCATCTGTGCAAACGGCAGGGGCTGGGGTGGCTCGAGCTCACCGGAACGGGGCCCGCGGCGGCGACCGGAGTTCGGGCCAGCACGGGCACGGGGCTACGCTTGGCGAGCGAGCGAGCTGAGAGGCTGGGCGGGCTCCTGGGAGATCCACGAGCTCGAGGTCGTGCTCGGACGCGAGTTCGGTGACCTGCAACGACGGCGGCGACATCGCCGGCGGAGCCGAGCTCGCGGCTCCGGTGGAATCGAGGCTACAGGGCGCAATCGAGGGGGGAAAGAGGGAGGGGAGGCGTGGGAGCTCACAGCGGTGCCGTAGGGGTGGTTAGCCGGCTCGGGGACGCGACGATGGTGGTGAATTGACGATGAAGATCCTCGGCGGCCGGCGATGGAAACGGCGATGCTGGCGACGTTGTGGCGCGTCTGTAGTTCCATGGCTTGGTGGGGAGGTCGAAGATGTCATGACGGAGCTCTCAAGCACGCTGGATGGGCGAGGGAGGGCTGGTGGCCATGGTTACGGCGACGAAGACGGCGAGCTCCGCTCGGTGGTGTGCGCGGGAGGGAAGCAGAGGAGGGAACGGGGTCCAGGGGAAGAGAGGGAGGGCTGGACGGCTCCGGGCGGCTGCGTGGCGTCTCCACGCATGGATAGGCTCAAAGGGGGAGGCCTCCAGCGCGAAGCAGGAGGTGGCCAGAGCTCTTCGGGCGCGCGCCACGCCTCGCCTCTACCTACTGGCAGAGGAAGAAGAGGACAAGGGGGGAGGAGGTGGGCTGGGCCGGCCAGGTGGGGGAGCTGGGCCGGCTGGTGGGCTGCACGGGTGAGGCCAGGTAGGCTTTACTCTCTTTTTTTTGTTCTGTTCTTTTTTTTAATTCTGTTTTCTATTTTGCAGGTTTGTTTTGAATTTGGTTTTGAAACCAATTCAATTTATTTTGCTTCTGACAACATTTTTAGGAGCTAAAAAGAATTAAAACAATGCTCCACAAAAATATTTCAGAATTATTGGACCTATATTTATTTAACAGTAGATATAAGTCCAATTCAAATAGCTATGATTTAAATTCAAAGTCCCAAAAATAAATCCTTAAAAAATGTTCAATATTTTGGTTGGGACCAGAACCCTTACCAAAATTTATCAACATTTTAAGAAGAGCACTTTTGGAGCAATGAATGAGATTTCTAGGGTTTTTGCCCCTCTTTTATTTAGGGTTTTGAGGCTTCCAATATTCCTCAATTCAAGTTTCAAAAATATAGACATGATGCACACATGAAGCTGACCTAGAGGAATGCCTGAAGCTAGGGATGTGACATCATCTTTTCAAGACGAGCAATTTGGGCCCTTATACCATCAAATTCTTTAGACATATCATCGAGTTCTTTATTCATATAACTCATAAAACTTTTTTGTTCCTTAAGCTCGTTTCTAAAGAAATTATTGTGCTCAAAATGCAAAACCATAAACTTTCTGACATTGCTTTCGATCTCCTCTAGCCTTTTAAGGTGAAGGTCACCAAATCTAGGTAGAGCCATCGCGACAAATAAGTAAACTAGCACACGAGCAAACAGAAAGGCAACAGGAAAAAGGCAAATGGGAAAGAGAGGAGGAGATTGGGAAAGAGAGGGCAAATAAAACGGCAAGGGTGAAGTTGGGGAGAGGAAAACGAGAGGCAAATGGCAAATAATGTAATGCGAGAGATAGGGATTCCGATGGGTACTTGGTATGGTTGACTTGCTTGCATGAGCCTCCCGACAACGGCGCCAGAAATTCTTCTTGCTACCTCTTGAGCACTGCGTTGGATTTCCCGAAGAGGAGAGGATGATGCAGCAAAGTAGCATAAGTATTTCCCTCAATTTTTGAGAACCAGGGTATCAATCCAGTAGGAGACCACGCACAAGTCCCTCGTACCTACACAAAACGATAGCTACTCGCAACCAACGCGATTAGCGGTTGTCAATCCCTTCACGGTCACTTACGAGAGTGAGATCTGGTAGAGATGATAAATAATATTTTTGGTATTTTTGATAGATAGATGCAAAGTAAAAAGTAAAAGGCAAAGTAAAACAAAGCAAGTAAATAAAGTAATAGAGATTGATATGATGAGAAGATTCAAATATTTTCCATAGATAATATTGGATCATAAACCCATAGTTCATCGGTCTCAACGAACACACCGCAAAAAGAAAACTACATCGAATAGATCTCCACAAGAGAGGGGGAGAACATTGTATTGAGATCCAAAAAGAGAGAAGAAGCCATCTAGCTACTAGCTATGGACCCGAAGGTCTGAAGTAAACTACTCACACTTTATCGGAGGGGCTATGGTGTTGATGTAGAAGCCCTCCATGGTGGATGCCCCCTCCGGCGGAGCTCCGGAACAGGCCCCAAGATGGGATCTCGTGGATACAGAAGGTTGCGGCAGTGGAATTAGGTTTTTTGGCTCCTGTACTGATCGTTTGGGGATATGTAGGTATATATAGGAGGAAGGAGTACGTCGGTGGAGCAGCAGGGGGCCCACGAGGTAGGTGGGCGCGCCCTCCACCCTCATGACTGCCTCTGGCACTTCTTGGAGTAGGGTCCAAGTCTCCTGGATCACGTTCAGTGAGAAAATCACGTTCCCGAAGGTTTCATTCCGTTTGGACTCCGTTTGATATTCCATTTCTTCGAACACTGAAATAGGCAAAAAACAGCAATTCTGGGTTGGGCCTCCGATTAATAGGTTAGTCCCAAAAATAATATAAAAGTGGAAAATAAAGCCCAATTTAGTCCAAAACAGTAGAGAAAGTAGCATCGAGCAATCAAAAATTATAGATACGCTGGAGACGTATCACCTGCGGCCTGCGGCGTGGCTCAAGTGGGGGCCCAGTGCAGCCCAGCTTCATCAGCTCAAGCTCAAGACCCTCGTGAGGGGCCAAGCCTCGCGGGGCGGACGACAGGAAGCTTCCTCAGGAGCAGCCTCCTCAGGCAGGCTCGCGAGGAGGCGGAGAGATCAAGGCAGGGTACCTCGCGAGGAGCCCGTGACGCAAGCCATGACGATCGAGACCAGGCGGGCGCCAGGAGGGCGCCGGCCTGTGCAGTGTCCTTGTTTCCCCTTTGGTGCAAGGGGGGCAAGCACAGGCCAAGGCATCAGGCAAAGGTTACCGTTTCGGTGCAACAAGACCAAGACCAGCAGAACGGCAGGATGGAGGCCATCGTGGAGCCCAGGACAACGTCATCGTCAGAGCCTTTGGCAGCCGAAGACCAACTTTAGTCAGGATAAGTGTACTAGATGTTCCCCTTTAAAATGGCCAATTGTTGGCGCCCTTCCCGCTCATTATTTGGGAAGAGGCCCAGGGCCTCGCTCTATAAATAGGACTAGCCACCACAGAGTAGAGGCATCGAGCATCCATCTCGAGAATACGCATAGACTAGAGAGAGGCGACTGAACTCACCCAAGCAGTTCACCGCACCAGATCAAGAACAGCCCCTCGCGAGGCTGTTCTCCCTTTGTATTGTTCATCATTAGCCCCTGAGGCAATCCACCACACCACACACTGGAGTAGGGTATTACACCACAATGGTGGCCTGAACCAGTATAAATCTCGTGTCCCTTGTGTGTTCATCTTTCTTGCTTAGATCCTTGTGAGACTTCGAGACGTGAGCTGGTAGGGGAAAGATCTTCGTGCGCACCCTAGTGTTCGAACCTCAAGGGTCTGCCGGAACCCGAAATCTGACAACTATGCCAGCCATCTCTGCTTCTTCACTGATATCGTGACCCGCCTGGAGGACCAGGCCGCAAAAGCCCGCCAGCTCGTTGAGGAGAGGATCCGGAGCCTCCTTGGGCGCGCGCTCTCGCGCATTTTCAGCAACCTCCTGATCCTTGACTCCCACTTCGACTTCAGCACCGTACTAGCCCCCGTGCCTATGGCCACCCAAGACAAGCTTGCCAAGTGGGTGGACGATCATGTGGATGCTCTGGTGAAGGAGCTGACTCCTGAGGACGACACGGTTGTGCTCGCAGCCAAAGGAGCTGGCGCGGGTGGAGATGACGAGGAGGGCGGCAGCTTCATCACAAGCAGCATGGATGGGAGTGATGAAGAAGGCGCGTCCATCTAGGCCTGTATTTCTTTTGCTTTAACCTATATAACTCAAATATATCCTTGTGAGAGCATTTTGGGAAGGGGGTGCCCCTTATGATATATGAGATTGCTAAATGCTTTTGAAGTAGCACCCGGGGGAGGCCCAACAGGACTGTGGGCCGATGAACGGGATAGTTGTT
Organism: Triticum dicoccoides; assembly: GCF_002162155.2. Classification (NCBI taxonomy): domain Eukaryota; kingdom Viridiplantae; phylum Streptophyta; class Magnoliopsida; order Poales; family Poaceae; genus Triticum; species Triticum dicoccoides. The sequence continues at coordinate 153,360,272 of NC_041389.1, forward strand.
TTTGACTTATCTTGGGTTTCGTGGGTCCTCGGTGAGACCTGGCACCGTGACAGCGCCCCTTCTCTTGAGGCGAGCCTGCTACTGGCTCGCGAGGCCCTGTGACTCTCGAAAGGCCTGCTGGCCTGCTGTGGAGTGCCTTGTGAGGATCCAACTGCCAGATTATGGCAAGGTGGGCGCGTGGAGCGGACGCACCTTCGAGCCCCGAGGGGAGCGATCAGCGCCAGCGCGCACACCATACCCAGCCCCCGCTCGCGAGGTGCTAGAGGGCAGGGTAGCGGTCATGAGCTCCAAGAAAAGAATGCAAGAACTAAAGGTAAGAGAGCGGTACGAGAAAAAGAAAACTCCCCCCGTTTTATAAACGCACAGAAAATGAACTGCTTCAAAAAGTCGACGAGCGAGTACAAAAAGGAGAGGCAAAAAGCAGGCGGCCGCGTCCGGCGCCTAACTAGTCTTCAGTCTTCAGTATTCTGTCTTCTCACCAATGTGGAGCTAAGTGCTTCCACTGGTTGGGCATAGTCATTGGGGATAGTGTCGACGGCCAGCGTAGAGCATGGTGCTTCCACTAGGACGTGGGTGGGAGCCCCCGTGAGGCCCCAGGGCGGCACTTGGGAGACTCCGGGGTGTGTACAGCCCCACTCATTATTACGTGAGAGTGTCACAAGCAGAGACCTTCACAGGCTGGAGCCTTCCTTGATGTCGCCCGATGAGGACCCCGCCGTGCACCGCCCCTGACCACCATTGGGGAGACAAGAAACCAGGACAAGACCAAGGGGCCAAGGGGACGCTGACGGTGTCCTCGGCGACCGTAGGCCCCCTGCCGAGGGGAAGGGCTCGCCGGCGCCTTCCTTGGCAGGGAACCTACCTCCAGGCTGGATCCTGCTCCGTGCAACGCGAGGAGGGCCCTACCACTGTGCTTCCCCCGTGCTGCTCCCTACGTCCTTCATGCTCCTGAGGAGGGTCCACCGTCCTGAGGGTCCTGGTGGTCGCCGTGTCTTGGTTTACCTGCGATCCATGGTCAGTGTAAGCGTGGCCCTGCGGCGTTAACTGTACCCAGAGGCTGCCGCTATTGGGGACATTGGTAGGGCTTGGTGGTGGTTCAAAGGAGAGCTCGGACTCATGTATGTCCAGCGCCCAGCCTGGCATGGGGGGTCGGCTGGGGCCCTCTCCTAGCGCGTGCCTTGGATCCATCGCGACAGGAGCGTAGGCTTCTGGGACATTCGCACCAGGGGCGCCGCCCGGCCGACTAATGCTCCCGCCCCCTTCTGCCATCCTCTGGTCCTACTGGCCAAGGGCCGACACTCCAACGCGACCCCTGGTGGTGTCGTCCGAAGCAGCCCAGTGCTGAGGGGGCATGTTTGGGGCGGCGCGGGCTGCTCCACGAGGCTGGTTGGCGTCGAGAGGCTCTCCGTTGCCCCTGGGAGAGGGCGCGCGGCTGTGTCAGGGATGAGCGTGTGCCCCTACCATCGCCTGCGATCTGGGAAGGGTGCAGAACGGTGCCGCCCCCATGCACGCCGCATCTAGCAGCTCAGCAACCCATTCTAGCAAGGCGTCGCGGACGCTCTCAAGCAGCCTGCACCGCAAAAGCTCACGGGCTACGATGACTGCCGCCCGCATGTTCGCTTGTTCCCTACGCGAGTGCGGAGCAGTGGCTGCAACATAGTTCGCAGATTGCCAACTGCGCGACTGCGGCGCGGCACCAGAGGAGAAGCCAGCACCGCATGCCCCCCGCGACCGGTCGCCCCTGGCAGAACGCGGGCCGCGAGCAGGGCAGAGTGGAGGTCTTCTTCGCCGGTGGGTGCTGCCGAGGAGGTCTGGACGACCCAGTGCTCGACGTGGGCTCTCGGGGCGTCGGCCATGGCGTCACTGGAGCGGAGGGGGACTGGTCGATGGAAGAGAAGATACGAGGCACCCCTACCTGGCGAGCCAAATGTCGGATTTCGGGGTCCGGCAACCCGCGAGAGGTGCGAACACTGGGGTGCGTGCGAAGATCTCAACCTGCCCAGCCTGCCTACTCGCGAGCCTCCCTAGTCTAGCGCGTAGAGCTCACAAAGACACAAAGACACAGAGATTTATACTGGTTTGGGCCACCGTTGTGGTGTAATACCCTACTCTAGTGTGGTGTGGTGGATTGCCTCGAGGGGCTATGGATGAACTAGTTACAAGGATGAACAAGCCTCAGGAGGTGAGGTGTTCTTGAGCTGGCGTGGTGCTCTACTTGCTCTCGCTTTGGTCGGGTCCCTCTCCATGGTGGTGGCTAGTCCTATATAGTGTCCTTGGTCCTCCTCCCAAATATGAGCGGGAAGGGATTCCACAATGGCGGGATTTGAAATGGGACAAGTAGTACAGTCTATCGTGACAAAAGTAGTCTTCGCCTACGGAAAGCCTCTGGTCGTGACGCTGCGGTGGGCTCGGTGATGACCTCCGTCTTGCCGTCCTGGCGGTCTTGGTCTCATTGCACCAGAATGGAAACCTTTGGTTGATTCCTTGGGACTCTGCGCCTGTGGCTTGCCTCCCTTGCACAGAAGAGGAAACCTGCGCTCTGCACCCACCTGGCGCCCGCCTGGCCTTGGTCATCTTGTCTCATGTCAGCTAAGCCTCATGAGGTAGCTGCATAGATCTCTCCGCCCCTCAGGAGCCCTCCTGAGGAGGCCAGCTCCTTGGGGGGTCTTGGCATCGTCCGCCTCGCGAGGCTTGGCCCCTCGCGAAGGTCTTGTGGTGTTGATGTCGAAGTTGGGCCGTACTAGGCCGTCGATGGAGCCATGCGGTGGGCTGCAGGCAGGCAGGATTGGATACCCCCAAGTCCAGGACGCTGAAGTTTTCAGCAAGGTAATGTCTGCAGGTGCTGGAATTGTAAGTAACAGAGTAGTTTGATAGCAAGATAATTTATAACGAGCAAGTAATGATAGTAGTAACAAAAGTGCAGCAAGGTATACCAATCATTTTGAGGCAAAGGACAGACCAAAAAGGTCTCTTATAGTAAGCAAAGCGTTCTTCAGGGTACACGGAAATTTCATTTAGTCACTTTCATCATGTTGGTTCGATTCGTGTTCGCTACTTTGATAATTTAATATGTGGGTGGATCGGTGCTTAGGTGTTGTTCTTACTTGAACAAACCTCCTACTTATGATTAAACCCCTCGCAAGCATCCGCAAATATGAGAAAAGTATTAAGAATAAATTCTAACCATAGCATTAAACTTTTGGACCCAGTTGGTCCCTTACAGTATATCGCATAAACTAGGGTTTAAGCTTCTGTCACTCTCGCAATGCATTCCCTTAGGCCCAAATATGGTGAAGTGTCATGTAGTTGACGTTCACATGACACCACTAAGGGAATCACAACATACATACTATCAAAATATCGAACAAATATCAAGTTCACATGATTACTTGCAACATGATTTCTCCCGTGACTGGTACATCTACAATGTATCTACTTTTCCTAACACTTTTCCTCTTGTTTTGGACTCTAATTGCATGATTTGAATGAAACTAACCCCAGGCTGACGTTGTCTTCAGCAGAACTACCATGGTGTTGTTTTTGTGCAGAAATAAAAGTTCTCGAAATGGAACGAAACTTCGCGAGGATTTTTTATACAATAAATGAAAATTTCTGGAGCCAAGAGCCACCACAGGGGGGCATCTGGGTGGGCACAACCCACCAGGGTGCGCCAGCCCTCCCAGGTGGTGGCCCCGTATACCCTGAAACTGATGCTATAAAATCCTATTTTTCCAGAAAAAATTCAGGGAGAAAGAATTATCGTGAGCCACGAGACGGAGCCGCCGTCATCTCCTGTTCTTCATTTGGAGGCCAGATCTGGAGTCCGTTTGGGGCTCCGAAGAGGGGGATCTTCGTTCTTCATCATCACCAACCCTTCTCCATCGCCAATTCCATGATGCACCCCATCAGGAGTGAGTAATTCCTCCGTAGTCTCGCTGGTCGGTGAGGAGTTGGATGGGATTCATCATGTAATCGAGTTAGTTTTGTTAGGGCTTGATCCCTAGTATCCACTATGTTCTGAGATTGATGTTGCTATGACTTTTCCATGCTTAATGCTTGTCACTTTGGGCCCGGGTGCCATGATTTCAGATCTGAACCATTTATGTTATCACCATTATATCCATGTTCTAGATCCGATCTTGCAAGTTATAGTCACCTACTACATGTTATGATCCGGCAACCCCAGAGTGACAATAGTCGGGACCACTCCCAGTGATGATCGTAGTTTGAGGAGTTCATGTATTCACCGTCTGTTAATGCTTTGTTCCGGTTCTCTATTAAAAGGAGGCCTTAATATCCCTTAGTTTCCAATATGGATCCCGCTACCATGGGAGGGTAGGACAAAAGATGTCATGCAAGTTCTTTCCATAAGCACATATGACTATTTATGGAATACATGCCTACATTATATTTATGAACTGGAGCTAGTGTCGTATCGCCCTAGGTTATGACTGTCACATGATGAATATCATCCAACAAATTACCAATCCAATGCCTACGAATTTATCCTATATTGTTTCTGCTAAGTTACTACCGCTATTGTTACTATTGCACTTGCTACAAAATTACTTTGCTACTGATCACATTGTTGCAGATAATTAATCTCCAGGTGTGGTTGAATTGACAACTCAGCTGCTAATACCTTCAAATATTCTTTGGATCCCCTTGTGTCGAATCTATAAATTTGGGTTGAATACTCTACCCTCGAAAACTATTCTTTGATTGCGATCCCCTATACTTGTGGGTTATCAAGACCTTTTTCTGGTGCTGTTGTCAAGGAGCATAGGTATATTTGTTGAGTCACTTGGGATTATTATCAATTTATCACTATGAAGTATATGAAGGATGCTAAGACTAAGATTTATCCCTCTAAGACGAGGGGAGGTAAGGAACTGCCATCCAGTTCTGCTTTAGATTCACCTTCTGTTATAAGTAATCTTGCATCACCACCACATGTTATTAATCTTGATATGTCGCAAGTTATTGATGATGCTACTTCTACTATGAATAATGCTTATGATGATGCTAGTACCTTGTTTGATGATGAGGATGTGCCATGATACGTCTCCAACGTATCTATAATTTTTTATTGTTCCATGCTATTATATTACTTGTTTTGGATGTTTATGGGCTTTACTATACACTTATATATCATTTTTGGGACTAACCTATTTGTTGGAAATATGCCCTAGAGGCATTAATAAAAGGGTTATTATTATATTTCCTTGTTCATGATAATTTCCTTTTATTCATGCTATAACTGTATTATCCGGAAATCGTAATACATGTGTGAATACATAGACCATAACATGTCCCTAGTGAGCCTCTAGTTGACTAGCTCGTTGGTCAACAGATAGTCATGATTTCCTGACTATGGACATTAGATGTCATTGACAACGGGATCACATCATTAGGAGAATGATGTGATGGACAAGACCCAATCCTAAGCATAGCACAAGATCGTGTAGTTCGTTTTGCTAGAGCTTTTTCAATGTCAAGTATTTCTTCCTTAGACCATGAGATCGTGTAACTCCCGGATACCATAAGAGTGCTTTGGGTGTACCAAACGTCACAACATAATTGGGTGACTATAAAGGCGCACTACAGGTATCTCCGAAAGTGTCTGTTGGGTTGACACGGATCGAGGCTGGGATTTGTCACTCCGTATGACGGAGAGGTATCTCTGGGCCCACTCGGTAATGCATCGTCATAATGAGCTCAAAGTGACCAAGTGTTTGGTCACGGGATCATGCATTATGGTACGAGTAAAGTGACTTGCCGGTAACGAGACTGAACGAGGTATTGGGATACCGACGATCGAGTCTCGGGCAAGTAACGTACCGATTGACAAAGGGAATTGTATACGGGATTGATTGAATCCTCGACATCGTGGTTCAACTGATGACATCATCGAGGAGCATGTGGGAGCCAACATGGGTATCCAGATCCCGCTGTTGGTTATTGACCGGAGAGCCGTCTCGGTCATGTCTGCATGTCTCCCGAACCCGTAGGGTCTACACACTTAAGGTTCGGTGACGCTAGGGTTATTAGGAAGACTTGTATGTGATTACTGAAAGTTGTTTGGAGTCTCGGATGAGATCCCGGACGTCACGAGGAGTTCCGGAATGGTCCGGAGGTGAAGATTTATATATGGGAGGTTGTCATACGGACACCGGAAAGATTCGGGGTCATATCGGTATTGTACCGGGGCCACCGGAGGGGTTCCGGGGGTCCACCGGGAGGGGCCACCCCTCTCGGAGGGCCTCATGGGCCCCAAGGGGCAGGGAACCAGCCCCTGGAGGGCTGGGCGCCCCCCCCCCCCCTTGGGCCCATGCGCCTAGGGTTGGGGGGGAACCCTAGTGGGGGCGCCCCCCTTTGCTTGGGGGGCAAGCCCCCCTCCCTGGCCGCCGCCCCCCCTCTAGATCTCATCTAGAGGGGCCGGCCCCCTTGCCCCTTCCCCTATAAATAGAGGGGTGAGGGGAGGGCTGCAACACACAACCAAGGCGCAGCCCCTCCCCTCCCCAACACCTCTCCTCCTCCGTCGAGTGCTTGGCGAAGCCCTGCCGGAGTACTGCCTCTCCACCATCATCACGCCGTCGTGCTGCTGCTGGAGCCATCTTCCTCAACCTCTCCTTCCCCCTTGATGGATCAATAAGGAGGAGATGTCACCCGCTCCGTACGTGTGTTGAACACGGAGGTGCTGTCCGTTCAGCACTTGGTCATCGGTGATTTGGATCACGGCGAGTACGACTCCATCATCCACGTTCTAGTGAACGCTTCCGCTCGCGATCTACAAGTGGTATGTAGATGCCATCTCTCTCCCGTGACTCATTGCTTAGATGAACTCATAGATAGATCTTGGTGAAACCGTAGAAAATTTTTAATTTTCTGCAACGTTCCCGAACAGTGGCATCATGAGCTAGGTCTATGCGTAGTTCTCTATTGCACGAGTAGAACACAATTTTGTTGTGGGCGTAGATCTTGTCAACTTGCTTGCCGCTACTAGTCTTATCTTGCTTCAGCGGTATTGTGGGATGAAGCGGCCCGGACCAACCTTACACGTACGCTTACGTGAGACCGGTTCCACCGACTGACATGCACTAGTTGCATAAGGTGGCTAGTGGGTGTCTGTCTCTCCCACTTTAGTGGAGCGGATTCAATGAAAAGGGTCCTTATGAAGGGTAAATAGAAGTTGACAAAATCACGTTGTGGTTATTCGTAGGTAAGAAAACATTCTTGCTAGAACCCAATTGCAGCCACGTAAAAGATGCAACAACAATTAGAGGACGTCTAACTTGTTTTTGTAGCAATTGTCATGTCATGTGATATGGCCAGAAGTTGTGATGAATGATGAATGACATATTGTGATGTATGAGATCATGTTCTTGTAATAGGAATCACGACTTGCATGTCGATGAGTATGACAACCGGCAGGAGCCATAGGAGTTGTCTTTATTTTTTGTATGACCTGCGTGTCATTGAAGAACGCCATGTAAATTACTTTACTTTATTGCTAAACGCGTTAGCCATAGAAGTAGAAGTAGTCGTTGGCGTGACAACTTCATGAAGACACGATGATGGAGATCATGATGATGGAGATCATGGTGTCATGCCGGTGACAAGATGATCATGGAGCCCCGAAGATGGAGATCAATGGAGCTTTTTGATATTGGCCATATCATGTCACTACTATATAATTGCATGTGATGTTTATTATGTTTATGCATCTTGTTTACTTAGAACGACGGTAGTAAATAAGATGATCCCTTATAACAATTTCAAGAAGTGTTCTCCCCTAACTATGCACCGTTGCTAAAGTTCGTCGTTTCGAAGCACCACGTGATGATCGGGTGTGATAGATCCTTACGTTCACATACAACGGGTGTAAGACAGTTTTACACATGCAAAACACTTAGGGTTAACTTGACGAGCCTAGCATGTACAGACATGGCCTCGGAACACGGAGACCGAAAGGTCGAACACGAGTCGTATGGAAGATACAATCAACATGAGGATGTTCACTGACAATGACTAGTCCATCTTACGTGATGATCGGACACGGCCTAGTCGACTCAGATCGTGTAACACTTAGATGACTAGAGGGATGTCTAATCTGAGTGGGAGTTCATTAAAATAATTTTATTAGATGAACTTAATTATCATGAACTTAGTCTAAAACCTTTGTAAATATGTCTTGTAGATCAAATGGCCAACGCTCATGCCAACATGAACTTCAACGCGTTCCTAGAGAAAACCAAGCTGAAAGATGATGGCAGCAACTATACGGACTGGGTCCGGAACCTGAGGATCATCCTCATAGCTGCCAGGAAACAATATGTCCTAGAGGGACCGCTAGGTGATGCACCCGTCCCAGAGAACCAAGACATTATGAATGCTTGGCAGTCTCGTGCTGATGATTACTCCCTCGTTCAGTGCGGCATGCTTTACAGCTTAGAACCGGGGCTCCAAAAGCGTTTTGAGCAACACGGAGCATATGAGATGTTCGAGGAGCTGAAACTAGTTTTCCAAGCTCATGCCCGGGTCAAGAGATATGACGTCTCCGACAAGTTCTATAGTTGTAAGATGGAGGAAAATAGTTCTGTCAGTGAGCACATACTCAAAATGTCTGGGTTGCACAACCGCCTGTCCCAGCTGGACATTAACCTCTCGGACGAGGCGGTCATTGACAGAATCCTTCAGTCGCTCCCACCAAGCTACAAGAGCTTTGTGATGAACTACAATATGCAGGGGATGGTGAAGACCATTCCTGAAGTATTTTCCATGCTGAAGTCAGCAGAGGTTGAAATCAAGAAAGAACATCAAGTGTTGATGGTCAATAAGACCACTAAGTTCAAGAAGGGAAAGGGTAAGAAGAACTTCAAGAAGGACGGCAAAGATGTTGCCGCGCCCGGTAAGCCAGCTGCCGGGAAGAAGTCAAAGAATGGACCCAAGCCTAAGACTGAGTGCTTTTATTGCAAGGGGAAGGGTCACTGGAAGCAGAACTGCCCCAAATACTTAGCGGATAAGAAGGCCGGCAACACCAAAGGTATATTTGATATACATGTAATTGATGTGTACCTTACCAGTACTCGTAGTAACTCCTGGGTATTTGATACCGGTGCCGTTGCTCACATTTGTAACTCACAGCAGGAGCTGCGGAATAAACGGAGACTGGCGAAGGACGAGGTGACGATGCGCGTCGGGAATGGTTCCAAGGTCGATGTGATCGTCGTCGGCATGCTACCTCTACATTTACCTACGGGATTAGTTTTAAACCTTAATAATTGTTATTTGGTGCCAAGTTTGAGCATGAACATTGTATCTGGATCTCGTTTGATACGAGATGGCTACTCATTTAAATCCGAGAATAATGGTTGTTCTATTTATATGAGAGATATGTTTTATGGTCATGCCCCGATGGTCAATGGTTTATTCTTAATGAATCTCGAGCGTAATGTTACACATATTCATAGCGTGAATAAAAAAAGATGTAAAGTTCATAACGATAGTCCCACATACTTGTGGCACTGCCGCCTTGGTCACATTGGTGTCAAGCGCATGAAGAAGCTCCATGCTGATGGACTTTTGGAGTCTCTCGATTATGAATCATTTGACACATGCGAACCATGCCTCATGGGCAAGATGACCAAGACTCCGTTCTCCGGAACAATGGAGCGAGCAACCAACTTGTTGGAAATCATACATACCGATGTGTGCGGTCCAATGAGCGTTGAGGCTCGCAGAGGATATCATTATGTTCTCACTCTCATTGATGACTTGAGTAGATATGGGTATGTCTACTTAATGAAACACAAGTCTGAGACCTTTGAAAAGTTCAAGGAATTTCAGAATGAGGTAGAGAATCAACATGACCGAAAGATAAAATTCCTACAATCAGATCGTGGAGGAGAATACTTAAGTCACGAATTTGGTACATACTTAAGGAAATGTGAAATCATTTCACAACTCACGCCGCCTGGAACACCTCAGCTTAACGGTGTGTCCGAACGTCGTAATCGCACTCTATTGGATATGGTGCGGTCTATGATGTCTCTTACTGACTTACCGCTATCATTTTGGGGATACGCTCTAGAGACAGCTACATTCACTTTAAATAGGGCACCGTCTAAATCCGTTGAGACGACACCGTATGAATTATGGTTTGGTAAGAAACCTAAGCTGTCGTTTTTAAAAGTTTGGGCATGCGATGCTTATGTCAAGAAACTTCAACCTGAAAAGCTCGAACCCAAGTCGGAAAAATGCGTCTTCATAGGATACCCGAAAGAATCATTGGGTATACCTTCTACTTAAGATCCGAGGGCAAGATCTTTGTTGCCAAGAACGGATCCTTTCTAGAAAAAGAGTTTCTCTCGAAAGAAGTAAGTGGGAGGAAAGTAGAACTCGATGAAGTACTACCTCTTGAACGGGATAGTAGTGCAGCTCAGGAAAATGTTCCTGTGATGCCTACACCAACTGAAGAGGAAAATAATGATGATGATCAAGGTACTTCGGATCAAGTTGCTACTGAACTTCGTAGGTCCACAAGGACACGTTCCGCACCAGAGTGGTACGGCAACCCTGTCCTGGAAATCATGTTGTTAGACAACGGTGAACCTTCGAACTATGAAGAAGCGATGGCGGGCCCAGATTCCAACAAATGGCTTGAAGCCATGAAATCCGAGATAGAATCCATGTATGAAAACAAAGTATGGACTTTGACAGACTTGCCCGATGATCGGCGAGCGATAGAAAACAAATGGATCTTTAAGAAGAAGACGGACGCGGATGGTAATATTACCGTCTATAAAGCTCGACTTGTCGCTAAGGGTTATCGACAAGTTTAAGGGGTTGACTACGATGAGACATTCTCACCCGTAGCGAAACTAAAGTCCGTCCGAATCATGTTAGCAATTGCCGCATACTATGATTATGAGATATGGCAGATGGACGTCAAAACGGCATTCCTTAACGGACATCTTAAGGAAGAGCTGTATATGATGCAGCCGGAAGGTTTTGTCGATCCTAAGAACGCTAACAAAGTATGCAAGCTCCAGCGATCCATTTATGGGCTGGTGCAAGCATCTCGGAGTTGGAACATTCGCTTTGATGAGATGATCAAAGCGTTTGGGTTTATGCAGACTTATGGAGAAACCTGCGTTTACAAGAAAGTGAGTGGGAGCTCTGTAGCATTTCTCATATTATATGTAGATGACATACTGTTGATGGGAAATGATATAGAACTTTTGGACAGCATTAAGGCCTACTTGAATAAGTGTTTTTCAATGAAGGACCTTGGAGAAGTTGCTTATATATTAGGCATCAAGATCTATAGAGATAGATCGAGACGCCTCATAGGTCTTTCACAAAGCACATACCTTGATATGATTTTGAAGAAGTTCAAAATGGATCAGTCCAAGAAGGGGTTCTTGCCTGTATTGCAAGGTGTGAGATTGAGCTCGGCTCAATGCCCGACCACGGCAAAAGATAAAGAAGAGATGAGTGTCATCCCCTATGCTTCAGCCATAGGATCTATTATGTATGCCATGCTGTGTACCAGACCTGATGTAAACCTTGCCGTAAGTTTGGTAGGAAGGTACCAAAGTAACCCCGGCAAGGAACACTGGACAGCGGTCAAGAATATCCTAAAGTACCTGAAAAGGACAAAGGACATGTTTCTCGTTTATGTAGGTGACGAAGAGCTCGTCGTAAAGGGTTACGTCGACACTAGCTTCGACACAGATCTGGATGACTCTAAGTCACAAACCGGATACGTGTATATGTTGAATGGTGGAGCAGTAAGCTGGTGCAGCTGCAAGCAGAGCGTCGTGGCGGTATCTACATGTGAAGCGGAGTACATGGCAGCCTCGGAGGCAGCGCATGAAGCAATTTGGGTGAAGGAGTTCATCACTGACCTAGGAGTCATACCCAATGCGTCGAGGCCAATCAAACTCTTCTGTGACAACACTAGAGATATTGCCCTTGCCAAGGAGCCCAGGTTTCACAAGAAGACCAGGCACATCAAGCGTCGTTTCAACTCCATCCGTGAAAATGTTCAATATGGAGACATAGATATTTGCAAAGTACATACGGATCTGAATGTCGCAGATCCGTTGACTAAACCTCTCTCGCGAGCAAAACATGATCAACACCAGAACTCTATGGGTGTTCGATTCATCACAATGTAACTAGATTATTGACTCTAGTGCAAGTGGGAGACTGTTGGAAATATGCCCTAGAGGCAATAATAAAAGGGTTATTATTATATTTCCTTGTTCATGGTAATTGTCTTTTATTCATGCTATAACTGTATTATCCGGAAATCGTAATACACGTGTGAATACATAGACCATAACAGGTCCCTAGTGAGCCTATAGTTGACTAGCTCGTTGGTCAACAGATAGTCATGATTTCCTGACTATGGACATTAGATGTCATTGACAACGGGATCACATCATTAGGAGAATGATGTGATGGACAAGACCCAATCCTAAGCATAGCACAAGATCGTGTAGTTCGTTTTGCTAGAGCTTTTTCAATGTCAAGTATTTCTTCCTTAGACCATGAGATCGTGTAACTCCCGGATACCGTAAGAGTGCTTTGGGTGTACCAAACGTCACAACGTAATTGGGTGACTATAAAGGTGCACTACAGGTATCTCTGAAAGTGTCTGTTGGGTTGACACGGATCGAGACTGGGATTTGTCACTCCGTATGACGGAGAGGTATCTCTGGGCCCACTCGGTAATGCATCATCACAATGAGCTCAAAGTGACGAAGTATTTGGTTCACAGGATCATGCATTACGGTACGAGTAAAGTGACTTGCCGGTAACGAGACTGAACGAGGTATTGGGATACCGACGATCGAGTCTCGGGCAAGTAACGTACCGATTGACAAAGGGAATTGTATACGGGATTGATTGAATCCTCGACATCGTGGTTCATCTGATGACATCATCGAGGAGCTTGTGGGAGCCAACATGGGTATCCAGATCCCGCTATTGGTTATTGACCGGAGAGCCGTCTCGGTCATGTCTGCATGTCTCCCGAACCCGTAGAGTCTACACACTTAAGGTTCGGTGACGCTAGGGTTATTAGGAAGACTTGTATGTGATTACCGAAAGTTGTTCGGAGTCTTGGATGAGATCCCGGACGTTATGAGGAGTTCCGGAATGGTCCGGAGGTGAAGATTTATATATGGGAGGTTGTCATACGGACACCGGAAAGATTCAGGGTCATATCGGTATTGTACCGGGGCCACCGGAGGGGTTCCGGGGGTCCACCGGGAGGGGCCACCCCTCTCGGAGGGCCTCATGGGCCGCAAGGGGCAGGGAACCAGCCCCTGGAGGGCTGGGCGCCCCCCCCCCCCTTGGGCCCATGCGCCTAGGGTTGGGGGGGAACCCTAGTGGGGGCGCCCCCCTTTGCTTGGGGGGCAAGCCCCCCTCCCTGGCCGCCGCCCCCCCTCTAGATCTCATCTAGAGGAGCTGGCCCCCCTTGCCCCTTCCCCTATAAATAGAGGGCTGAGGGGAGGGCTGCAACACACAACCAAGGCGCAGCCCCTCCCCTCCCCAACACCTCTCCTCCTCCGTCGAGTGCTTGGCGAAGCCCTACCGGAGTACTGCCTCTCCACCATCATCACGTCGTCGTGCTACTGCTGGAGCCATCTTCCTCAACCTCTCCTTCCCCCTTGCTGGATCAAGAAGGAGGAGACGTCACCCGCTCCGTACGTGTGTTGAACGCGGAGGTGCTGTCCGTTCATTACTTGGTCATCGGTGATTTGGATCACGGCGAGTACGACTCCATCATCCACGTTCTAGTGAACGCTTCCGCTCGCGATCTACAAGTGGTATGTAGATGCAATCTCTCTCCCGTGACTCGTTGCTTAGATGAACTCATAGATAGATCTTGGTGAAACCATAGAAAAATTTTAATTTTCTGCAACTCCCAACACTATTAGCCGGAGGCCCAGCCCAAATTGTTGTTTTTTTGCCTATTTTAGTGTTTCAAAGAAAAGGAATATCAAACGGAGTCCAAACGGAATGAAACCTTCGGGAGAGATCTTTTTGGAACAAACGCAATCCAGGAGACTTGGAGTGGACGTCAAGAAGCAGCCGAGGTGTCCACGAGGCAGGAGGGCGCGCCCTAGGGGGTGGGCGTGCCCCCGCCCTCGTGGGCCCCTCGTGGCTCCCCTGACCGACCTCCTTCGCCTATATATATCTACGTACCCCGAAAACATCGAGGAGCACCACGAAACCCTATTTCCACCACCGCAACCTTCTATACCTGTGAGATCCCATCTTGGAGCCTTTTCCGGCGCTCCGTCGGAGGGGGAATCGATCACGAAGGGCTTCTACATCAACACCATAGCCTCTCTGAGAACTTTTATTTCTGCACGAAAATAACACCATGGCAATTCTGCTGAAAACAGCGTCAGTCCGGGTTAGTCCATTCAAATCATGCAAGTTAGAGTTCAAAACAAGGGCAAAAGTGTTTGGAAAGGTAGATACGATGGAGACGTATCAGATGTGCATCATTTGGGTATTTTTTGTGATGAAGATGGAGCATAGCCAAACTATATGACTTTGTAGGGATGAACTTACTTTAGCTATGTTATTTTGAGAAGACATGATTACTTTGTTAGTATGCTTGAAGTATTATTGTTTTTATGTCAATATTAAATTTTTGTCTTGAATCTTTCGGATCGGAACATTCATGCCACAATAAAGGAAATTACATTGAAAATTATGCTAGGTAGCATTCCACATCAAAAATTCTGTTTTTATCATTTACCTACTCGAGGACGAGCAGGAATTAAGCTTGGGGATGCCTGATACGTATCCAACGTATCTATAGTTTTTGATTGTTCCATGCTATTATATTATCTGTTTTGGATGTCTAATGGGCTTTATTATGCTCTTTTATATTATTTTTGGGACTAACCTACTAATCGGAGGCCCAGTGCAAATTGCTGTTTTTGCCTATTTCAATGTTTCACAGAAAAGGAATATCAAACGGAATCCAAACGGAACGAAACCTTTGCGAAGATCTTTCTTGGAACAAACGCAATCCAGGAGACTTGGAGTTGAAGTCAGAGACGCAACAAGGCGGCCACGAGGCAGGAGGGCGCGCCTAGGGGGGTACGTGCGCCCCCACCCTCCTGGGCCCCTCGTAGCTCCACCGACCTACTTATTTCGCCTATATATACTCTTATACCCTAAAAACATCGAGGGGAGCCATGAAACCACTTTTCCACCGCCGCAACCTTTTGTACCCGTGAGATCCCATCTTGGGGCCTTTTCCGGCGCTCCGCCGAAGGGGGGATGATCACGGAGGGCTTCTACATCAACACCATAGCCTCTCCGATGATGTGTGAGTAGTTTACCACAGACCTTCGGGTACAAACGGAATGAAACCTTCGGGAGAGATCTTTTTGGAAAAAATGCAATCCAGGAGACTTGGAGTGGACGTCAAGAAGCAGCCGAGGCGGCCACGAGGCAGGAGGGCGCGCCCTAGGGGGGTGGGCGCGCCCCCACCCTCATGGGCCCCTCGTGGCTCCCCTGACCGACCTCCTTCGCCTATATATATCTCCGTACCTCGAAAACATCAAGGAGCACCACGAAACCCTATTTCCACCGCCGCAACCTTCTGTACACGTGAGATCCCATCTTGGAGCCTTTTCCGGCGCTCCGCCGGAGGGGGAATCGATCAGGGAGGGCTTCTACATCAACACCACAGCCTCTCCGATGAGTTGTGAGTAGTTTACCATAGACCTTCGGGTCCATAGTTATTAGCTAGATGTCTTCTTCTCTCTCTTTGAATCTCAATGCAAAGTTCTCCTCGATCTTCTTGGAGATCTATTCGATGTAACTCTTTTTGCGGTGTGTTTGTCGAGATCCGATGAATTGTGGGTTTATGATCAAGTTTATCTATGAGAAATATTTGAATCTCCTCTGAATTCTTTTATGTATGATTGGTTATCTTTGCAAGTCTCTTCGAATTATTAGTTTGGTTTGGCCTACTGGATTGATCTTTCTTGCAATGGGAGAAGTTCTTAGCTTTGGGTTCAATCTTGCGGTGTCCTTTCCCAGTGATAGCAGGGGCAGCAAGGCATGTATTGTATTGTTGCCATCGAGGCTAAAAAGATGGGGTTTATATCACATCGCTTGAGTTTATCTCTCTACATCATGTCATCTTGCCCAATGCATTACTCTGTTCTTATGAATTTAATACTCTAGATGCATGCTGGATAGCGGTCAATGTGTGGAGTAATAGTAGTAGATGTAGGAAGGAGTCGGTCTACTTGTCACGGACATGATGCCCATATACATGATCATGCCTAGATATTCTCATAACTATGCACTTTTCTATCAATTGCTCGACAGTAATTTGTTCACCCACCATAATACTTATGCTATCTTGAGAGAAGCCACTAGTGAAACTTATGGCCCCCGTGTCTATTTTCTATCATATAAGTTTTCGATCTACTTTATTTTGCAATCTTGACTTTCCAATCTATATCATAAAAATACCAAAAATATTTATCTTATCTTATTATCTCTATCAGATCTCACTTTTGCAAGTGGTCGTGAAGGGATTGACAACCCCTTTATCGTGTTGGTTGCGAGGTTCTTGTTTGTTTGTGTAGGTACGAGGGACTTGCGTGGAGCCTCCTACTGGATTGATACCTTGGTTCTCAAAACTAAGGGAAATACTTACGCTACTTCGCTGCATCACCCTTTCCTCTTCAAGGGAAAACCAACACAGTGCTCAAGAGGTAGCAAGAAGGATTTCTGGCACCGTTGCCGGGGAGGTCTTCGCACAAGTCAAGACATACCAAGTTCCCATAAAAAACTCTTCTCCCTCGCATTACATTATTTGCCATTTGCCTCTCGTTTTCCTCTCCCCCACTTCACCCTTGCCATTTTATTCGCCCTCTCTTTTCCGTTCGCCTCTTTTTCGCTTGCCTCTTCTATGCTCGTGTGTTAGATCGTTTATCTCATCGTTATGGACAGTCCTTTATCTTCTCCTTTGTCTCCCGAGTTTGAAGTTCTTCACTTCAAGGAAAGACAAGGAGAAAACTTAAAAGATGCTTGGTATAGGATGATGGATTTTTATCGTAACTATACCTTAGAGGTGAATTTTAGAATTTTACTTTGCAATTTTTATGTTGGACTAAATATGTCCCATAGACAACTCTTGGATTGCGTTGCCAAAGGAAATTTTATCGAAATTGATCCCAGTACTGCGCATGAAATCATAGAGGGAATAGTGGGAACACTATCTCAAAAAAGGGGGCCACATCATACCCAGGAAGATACTCAAGTTTTTGAAAAGATTTGCGAAGTAACAATTTTTTTACAAAAGTCTCTTGAACCTCTTAAGAGTATTAGCGGAAATCTTCACCGCATGAATATGTTGATTACCCTTTGCAATAAGCGGTTGGATTCTTTAGATCTAAAAATTTTGGAGTATGAGGGGAAATGTAAAGAACCCCCCGGATTCGAGCATGACTCCGCTAAAAAATTAAAAACCAAAGATTGCGATACTTAGATCTATTCTCGCTTTTATGCCTAGCTAGGGGCGTTAAACGATAGCGCTTGTTGGGAGGCAACCCAATTTTATTTTTTGTTCTTTACTTTTTGCTTCTGTTTAGTAATAAATAAATCATCTACCCTATGTTTAGATGTGGTTTTATGTTTTAATTAGTGTTTGTTCCAAGTAGAACCTATAGGATAGCCTACGGTGATAGTTAATTTGATCTTGCTAAAAAACAGAAACTTTTGCACACACGAGAATAATTTTAATAAATCACAGAAATGTGATTTTGAGTGATTCTTTTTGCAGTAGATTAATAGACCAAATTCCTAGGACTTCTTATTTTTGTTGGATTTTTAGAGTTCCATAAGTATTCGAAAGTTACAGATTTCTACAGACTGTTCTGTTTTTGACAAATTCTGTTTTTTGTGTGTTGTTTGCTTATTTTGATGAATCTATGGCTGGTATCGGGGGGTATGAACCATAGAGAAGTTGGAATACAGTAGGTTTAACACAAATATAAATAAAGAATGAGTTCATTACAGTACCTTAAAGTGGTGGTTTTCTTTCTTGCACTAACGGAGCTTATGAGATTTCCTGTTGAGTTTTGTGTTGTGAAGTTTTCTAGTTTTGGGTAAAGATTTGATGGACTATGGAATAAGGAGTGGCAAGAGCCTAAGCTTGGGGATGCCCATGTCACCCCAAGTTAATTCAAGTACAACCAAAAGCCTAAGCTTTGGTATGCCCCGGAAGGTATCCCCTCTTTCGTCTTCGTCTATCGGTAACTTTACTTGGAGCTATATTTTTATTCACCACATGATATGTGTTTTGCTTGGAGAGTATT
Source organism: Triticum dicoccoides (assembly GCF_002162155.2). Lineage (NCBI taxonomy): Eukaryota > Viridiplantae > Streptophyta > Magnoliopsida > Poales > Poaceae > Triticum > Triticum dicoccoides. The sequence continues at coordinate 153,378,649 of NC_041389.1, forward strand.
GTATGATATGAGTCTTTGCTTTTTAGTTTACCACAATCATCCTTGCTGTACACACCTTTTGGGAGAGACACACATGATTCAGAATTTATTAGAATACTCTATGTGCTTCACTTATATCTTTTGAGCTAGACAATCTTGCTCTAGTGCTTCACTTATATCTTTTTAGAGCACGGAGGTGGTTTTATTTTGTAGAAATTATTGATATTTCATGCTTCACTTATACTATTTTGAGAGTATTTTAGAACAGCATGGTATTTGCTTTGGTTATAAAATTGGTCCTAATATGATGGGCATCCAAGTTGGGTACAATAAAAACTATCATAGAAAGTGCATTGAACACTATGATCAATTTGATGCTTGATAATTGTTTTGAGATATAAAGGTGGTAATGTTAGAGTCATGCTAGTTGGGTAATTATGAAATTGATAAATACTTGTGTTAAAGTTGGCAAGTCACGTAGCATGCACGTATGGTAAAAGTTGTGTAACAAATTTGTAGCATGGGGTGCTCTTTTGATTGCCTTCCTTATGAGTGGAGGTCGGGATCGCGCGATGGTTAACTCCTACCAACCCTTCCCCTAGGAGCATGCATAGTAGTACTTTCCTTCGAGGGCTAATAAACTTTTGCAATAAGTATATGAGTTCTTTATGACTATGTGAGTCCATGGATTATATGCACTCTTACCCTTCCACAATTTTCTAGCCTCTACGGTACCGTGCATTGCCCTTTATCACCTTGAGAGATGGTGCAAACTTCACCGGTGCATCCAAACCCCGTGATACAATACGCTCTATCACACATAAACCTCCTTATATCTTCCTCAAAACAGTCACCATACCTACCTATTATGGCATTTCCATAGCCATTCCGAGATATATTTCCATGCAACTTTCCACCGTTCCGTTTATTATGACACGTTTCATCATTGTCATATTGCCTTGCATAATCATGTAGCTGACATCGTATTTGTGGCAAAGCCACCATGCATAATTTTTCATACATGTCACTCTTGATTCACTGCCCATCCCGGAGGCATTAACATAGAATCATATTTTGTTCTAAGTATTGAGTTGTAATCTTGAGTTGTAAGTAAATAGAAGTGTGATGATCATCATTATTAGAGCATTGTCCCTTGAAAATAAAGGCCAAAAAAAGAGAAAGGCCAAAAAAAGAGAAAGGCCAAAAAAAAGGATGGCCCAAAAAAAGGGGGGACAATGTTACTATCCTTTTCCACACTTGTGCTTCAAAGTAGCACCATGATCTTCATGATAGAGAATCTCCTATGTTGTCACTTTCATATACTAGTGGGAATTTTTCATTATAGAACTTGGCTTGTATATTCCAATGATGGGCTTCCTCAAAATGCCCTAGGTCTTCGTGAGCAAGCAAGTTGGATGCACAACCACTTTGTTTCTTTTGTTGAGCTTTCATACATTTATAGCTCTAGTGCATCTGTTGCATGGCAATCCCTACTCCTCATGTTGACATCAATTGATGGGCATCTTCATAGCCCATTGATTAGCCTCGTCAATGTCAGACTTTCTCCTTTTTTGTCTTCTCCACACAACCTCCATCATCATATTCTATTACACCCATAGTGCTATATCCATGGCTTACGCTCATGTATTACGTGAGAGTTGAAAAAAGCTGAAGCACGTTAAAAAGTATGAACCAATGCTTGGCTGAAACCGGGGTTGTGCATGATGGGAGTATTTTGTGTGACGAAAATGAAACATAGCCTAACTATATGATTTTGTAGGGATAAGCTTCCTTTGGCTATGTTATTTTCATAAGACATGATTACTTGTTAGTATGCTTGAAGTATTACTATTTTTTGTGTTAATATGAACTCTTATCTTGAATCATTTGGATCTGAACATTCATGCCACAATAAAGAAAATTGCATTGAGAAATATGCTAGGTAGCATTCCACATCAAAAATTCTATTTTTATCATTTACCTACTTGAGGACGAGCAGGAATTAAGCTTGGGGATGTTTGGTACGTCTCCAATGTATCTATAATTTTTGATTGTTCCATGCTATTATATTACTTGTTTTGGATGTTTATGGGCTTTACTATACACTTTTATATCATTTTTGGGACTAACCTATTAACCGAAGGCCCAACCCAAATTGCTATTTTTTTTGCCTATTTTAGTGTTTCGACGAAAAGGAATATCAAATGGAGTCCAAACGGAATGAAACCTTCGGGAGAGATCTTTTTGGAACAAACGCAATCGAGGAGAATTGGAGTGGAAGTCAAGAAGCAGCCAAGGCGGCCACGAGGCAGGAGGGCGCACCCCCACCCTCGTGGGCCCCTCGTGGCTCCCCTGACCGACCTCCTTCGCCTATATATATATATATATATATATATATATATATATATATATATATATATATATATATATATATATATATATATATATATCTACGTACCCCGAAAACATCGAGGAGCACCACGAAACCTTATTTCCACCGCCGCAACCTTCTGTACCCATGAGATCCCATCTTGGAGCCTTTTCTGGCGCTCCGCCGGAGGGGGCATCGATCATGGAGGGCTTCTACATCAACACCATAGCCTCTCCGATGACTTGTGAGTAGTTTACCACAGACCTTCGGGTCCATAGTTATTAGCTAGATGGCGTCTTCTCTCTCTTTGAATCTCAATACAAAGTTCTCCTCGATATTCTTGGAGATCTATTCGATGTAACTCTTTTTGCGGTGTGTTTGTCGAGATCCGATGAATTGTGGGTTTATGATCAAGTTTACCTATGAGAAATATTTGAATCTCCTCTGAATTATTTTATGTATGATTGGTTATATTTGCAAGTCTCTTCGAATTATCAGTTTGGTTTGGCCTACTAGATTGATCTTTCTTGCAATGGGAGAAGTGCTTAGCTTTGGGTTCAGTATTGCGGTGTCCTTTCCCAGTGACAGCAGGGGCAACAAGGCATGTATTGTATTGTTGCCATCGAGAATAAAAAGATGGGGTTTATATCACATCGCTTGAGTTTGTCCCTCTAGATCATGTCATCTTGCCCAATGCATTACTCTGTTCTTATGAACTAAATACTCTAGATGCATGGTGGATAGCGGTCGATGTGTGGAGTAATAGTAGTAGATGTAGGAAGGAGTCGGTCTACTTGTCGCGGACATGATGCCTATATACATGATCATGCCTAGATATTCTCATAACTATGCACTTTTCTATCAATTGCTCGACAGTAATTTGTTCACCCACCATAATACTTATGCTATCTTGAGAGAAGCCACTAGTGAAACCTATGGCCCCCGGGTCTATTTTCTATCATATACGTTTCCGATATACTTTATTTTGCAATATTTAATTTCCAATCTATATCATAAAAATACCAAAAATATTTATCTTATCTTATTATCTCTATCAGATCTCACTTTCGCAAGTGGCCGTGAAGGGATTGACAACCCCTTTATTGCGTTGGTTGCGAGGTTCTTGTTTGTTTGTGTAGGTACGAGGGACTTGCGTGGAGCCTCCTACTGGATTGATACCTTGGTTCTCAAAACTGAGGGAAATACTTACGCTACTTTGCTACATCACCTTTTCCTCTTCAAGGGAAAACCAACGCAGCGCTCAAGACGTAGCATGCCACTAGGTGAATTTCTTGATGAACAAATTGCTAGAGTAATACAACATGATGTTGTTGAATCCGATGATGAGCTTGAAATTAAAACTGCCGAAACACCTTCTAGAACTAGCCTTCCTAGATATGAATTGCCTAAGGTACCGGAAGGTTATATTTTGAATGAGGAGACAACTAGTGATATTCTTGCTTGTAAGGATAGAGATGATCTAGAGAAATTATTATGCAAGTATAAAGAAAAATCTCTGAATGCTAGAATGCAATATGATCCTATGTTTTCTACCTCGCCTATCTTTAATGATGATAAGGATTATGAATTATCTGTCGACCCAGAGTTAATTACTTTGGTTGAATCTAATCCTTTCCATGGTTATGAAACTGAAACTGTTGTGGCACATCTTACTAAGTTGAATGACATAGCCACCATTTTTACTCATGATGAGAAAACTCGCTATTATTATATTCTCAAATTATTTCCATTCTCATTAAAGGGTGATGCTAAAGCTTGGTACAATACTCTTGCTCCTGGTTGTGTGCGTAGTCCCCAGATATGATTTATTACTTCTCTGAAAAATATTTTCTTGCTCACAAGAAACAAGCTGCCTTATAGGAAATATTTAACTTTGTGCAAACTAAAGAAGAGAGTCTCCCACAAGCTTGGGGGAGGCTTTGCCAGTTGCTTAATGCTTTGCCTGATCATCCTCTTAAGAAAAATAAAATACTTGATGTCTTCTATAATGGACTAACTGATGTTTCTAAGGATTTCCTAGATAGTTGTGCTGGTTGTGTTTTCAGAGAACGAACTGTTGGACAAGCTGAAGAATTATTGAATAACATGTTGAACAATTATGATGATTGGACTTTTCATGAACCACCGCCTAAACCCACTCTGAAGAAGAGGGGTATATTATACCTCAGTCCTGAAGATATGCAAGAGGCAAAGAAATCTATGAAGGAAAAAGGTATTAAAGCTGAGGATGTTAAAAATTTACCTCCTATTGAAGAAATACATGGGCTTAATACACCACCACCAGCTAAGGTGGTAGAGGTAAATTCTCTAATGAAATTCAATGATAGTGATAATCCTCACAATATGCACCCTAGCCAATGCTTTTATGAGTTTGAGAATTATATTAAAAAAACAAGATCACTTCAATGAAAATGTTATGAAACAATTGAAATACAATTCTGATATGATTGCTCGCTTGAGTGACTTGTTATTTAGAATCTCAAATGATGTTAGAGGTGTGGGAAAGCATGCTTCTAGGGTACAAACCCAGTTAGAACAAGTTGCTAAATCTCAAAGAGAATTGCTTGATGAAATGAATAACAACATACATGACTTTGCTGTTAGAGTTGCAACTAGAGGAGGTAAAATGACTCGGGAACCACTTTATTCCGAGGGAGACCCAAAGAGAATTCAACAAGATTCACAAAGGAACAACACCACTACACCTAGTCCTTCCAAAATGAAGAAGAAAAAGAAAAATGATAAGACTTTGCATGCTTCTAGTGAACCTGAAGTAGAAAAACCTCCTGATAATGATAATGATGTTTCTATTTCTGATGCTGAAACTCAATCTGGTAATGAACATTCACCTAGTGATAATGAAAAAGATAATGCTGATGTTCATGAAGATATTCAAACAAACAATGAAAAAGAACCAGATAATGATGTTGAGATAGAACCTGCAGTTGATCTTGATAACCAACAACCCAAGAATACACGATATGATAAAATAGATTTTATTGCTAGGAAACACGGTAAAGAAAGAGAACTGTGGGTTCAAAAACCTATGCCTTTTCCACCCAAGTCAACTAAAAAGAAAGATGATGAAGAATTTGAACGCTTTGCTGAAATGCTGAGGCCAGTCTTTTTGCGCACTCGCTTGACTGATATCTTGAAAATGCTTCCTTATGCAAAGTATATGAAAGACATCATCACCAATAAGAGAATAATACCGGAAGCTGAAATCTCCACCATGCTTGATAATTATACTTTTAAAGATGGAGTACCTAAAAAACTTGGAGATCCGGTAATACCAACTATACCTTGCTCCATCAAAAAGAATTATGTGAAAACTGCTTTATGTGATTTAGGATGTGTTAGTGTTATGCATTTCTCTTTATATAAAAGACTTGATTCAATAAACTCACACCTACTGAAATATCTTTGCAAATGGCTGATAAATCAACTGCCATACCTATCGGTATTTGTCAGGATGTGCCCGCTATTTTTTTTTGCTATAAACAGTAGGGTAAAACCCTAATGCAATTTTTATTAATTAAAGAAAGTAAAAGAGTACATGAAGAGGCTTGAGGTAAGCCACAAAGAAAAAAAAGAAAAAACTAAAAAAGAAACTAGAAAAAAAGAAAGAAGAAAAGAGTGCCCGTTGTTGTTGCTAATGTTACTATTTTGACTGACTTTGTTATACTTGAGATGTCCGAGGACAACAACATGTCGATTATCCTTGGTAGACCCTTTTTGAATACTGCAGGGGCTGTTATTGATTGCAATAAAAGCAAATTCACTTTTCATATGAATGATAATGAGCATACGGTGCACTTTCCGAAGAAACAATTCCAAGTGAATGGTATTAATGTTATTGAAAAATCTCCAACAATCACTATTGGAAGTTTTCAACTACCTCTACCTACTGTCAAAAAGAAATATGAAATGCCTATTGTTGGGGACATTCATATCCCTGTTGAGGTAACTTAGTGATTTACAAAAGTTCTTCGATTTCATGCTAATCGAAAGTGGTTGTTAATAAGACCTGATCAACCTTATTAATGGATCATTTTTTAGAGGTATGAAGTTGATGAATTTAGTGAGCACTACATTCTGTCCCTACCTTTCGTTTACTGTTTTTATTAGTTAAATAAAATAAAATGCCATGTTTTGTTTGTTTTCTGAATTTCTCATGCAATAGAAATGACCCAAAAATAAAAGTTCTTAGAATGCTCTAAAAATTTAATACGATTTTTTTCTCAATATTTAAGACTTTCTAGTGCAAATAATATCAGAGGGAGGTGCACCAGGTGGGCACAACCCACCTGAGCACGCCAGGACCCCCAGGCACGCCTTGGTGGGTTGTGGTCCCCATGTCGGCCCCCTCACTTATCTCTTTACACCATATCATCACCTACCTCCCGAAAAAATCCCCATTGCTCTCTCTCGCTCGTGTTCTTGCTCTCAAACCCGCGGATTTTGATCTCTTTGCTCCAAGCTCTATTTTTGAAACTGTTTCGGGGGATTGTTGCTTGGTATGTGACTCCTCGGTTTGTCCAATTACTTTTTCTTTAGTGGTTTATATTTTGAATAATTAGCTACTCTTGGTACTACTGTAGATGAGCTTGCATGTTGAATTCTTAGAGTTCTAAGTAGTTTGAATGCTTGGTATGGCCTCTATGTATCCCTACGAGTAGTTGCTATCAATCTTGTCAAGTTTTGTTGAGAAAATTTTTGTGGACTAAATTTTTTAGAATTTTTGTTCATAGGAAAAGGATGAATATCTTTAGGAAATTTGCTTCCAAGAAGAAATCCAAGGGAGTTATTGGGGATTCATCTAATCTCCACCCCCGGAGGTTGGCGGAAGTACGGCCGTGCGAATGGCCGCATACCCCATTCATGGAAGAGGTTGGAGTCCTTCAAGAGTTTACAAAATATGCTGCTAATGTCGGCCTCACCGACTTCATCGCAACTGAATGTGAACAGTATCATCTCCTCACAAACATCTTTGTTCAAAATTTTAATTACCTCCCTAGGAATAATCCCCCTGAAGTGCAGTTTAATTTATATGTTGAACCCCATCAGATATCACTTACTGAATTTTGTGAAATATGCTTGCTTCCTTCTGATGGTAGTTTAGGAGAGCCAAGACCTGCAGAGTTTGAAAGCATTTATCATACTCTGACAGTGGGTGATGAGAGAGGGGTGTCGAGTATAACTGCCGCTGGCTTGCATTTTCCTGTTGTTCATTATTTTTCTCTTTTCATTCAAAATGCTTGCTTGCTAGAGAGAAGGTGGGTGCACTGAGTTCACCAGACCTTACTATTTTACGTCGTGCATTAGAGGACGACAACACTTATAGCTTGGGAGCTATTGTGGCATGTCGCCTCCACATTAATAAGTCCAAGGGTAAAATACATGGTGGTATTTTCGCTACTCACTTGGCGGCTCACTTTAATGTTGAGATACACCTTCATGATTATCCTTTGACCAAGGTCTACCTAGATCGCGCAGCTATGGAACACCGCCATTTTATTGCACGAGATTTCCCTAACATCCCTATTTTGTATAACTTGGTTTTCAGTGTGAGCACTTGTGATATTATCCCATTGCCTGCACCTGCTTTGTTTGATCCTGTTGCTAGGGGCGGATATAGGATCATGCCTGCAGATATCATCGCCTACTAGAACGACAAGGCTGCAGCAGAGGGGGAGCCTCAGCAGTGGGATCCATGGATGCCCGCTCCTCAGCACTCCGACTACTATCCAGGCTACTGATCAATCACCAAGTGTCGCGGGATATCCGCGGCCACCTATGGGACCGGGTGGCCCCTTGCTGGTTCGGCGGGGGGACGTTGTGTTGCACAAAGAGCAGATCAGCGCATGGCAGCATGGTAGAGAGCACACGAGCAATTTACCTAGGTTCTGGCCACCGCGAGGCGTAATACCCTTCTCCTGCTTTGGTGGATTGATGGTGGAATGAATGTGGTGGTGCGTAGTACACTTGCCCGACAGGGTTTGCCTCGGTGCTGTAGCGACTACGTGCATATGGTGGCTTGGGTTCATCAACTTTCCAACCCTTCCTATGAGTGCCATGGGCCTCCTTTTATAGATTAAGGGGTCACCACAGTGGCAAAGTGGTCATTATCCACTGATATGATAGCGAACACTGCTATCATACCTAACTCTGCGGGGTAACAGGGTGCATTAAATGCACCGCTTAGCATCACATCACTAGTTGCCCGGCAAGGCTTGCCGAGCTATCTCGCCAGCCCCGCGCCTGTTCTCTTGACATGTCGCGGGTCGGGTGTCATCTGCGGGTTTCTTCTGTAGGAAATGACCGCCATGTGGCAAATGGCTGCCACTTAATCACCTGGCGGCTTGACACCACACTAATTGATGATGTGGGTCATGCTAGAGTGGTTGGCGGGGTGGTTCAGCCCCCGGGAGCCCCGGCAGACTCTGCTGGGGAGTCTTGGTTGCTTGCTTTTGGTGGTGGCCTCGCCCCATGCCGGGCTCGCCTACCCAGAAAGGGAGGCCCTTCTCTTATAGATATCATGTTCCTCTGTCTCAACATTGGTCTCTCTGAGCTGCATGTTGGCTCTTCAAGTCTCTTGGTCCTTCAATCTTTGACTTGAGCTGGTGCTTCAATCTTGATCTTGTGCATGTGCACAGTTGGGCAACTTACCCAAGGTTTGTTGCACCGACAAAAGCCCCCGGGCCTGCCCCGAACGCGCTGCTGAGCGTCATCGGCATAGGGCCTAATAAGTGCACAGGCAGGACTGCTGAAGGGGTTGGCCCCTTGAGGATTCCTTTGCTGCTTCATTACTCTTGATCTTGGGGCAGTTACTGATTTCCCCGCACGTGGTGTAAAGCCAATAGTGGTGGGGCCACGACAGTGATGGCCCGTGAATGACTTTAACGCACGGGGTAGAAACCGCCAAATTACTCTTCCCACTGTGCGCCCTTATCCCTAGCCACGTATGTTGCATGCATCGCGCGGGGTAGGTAACGGAGGCGTGTGGTGCGGGAAGGCATCTTGGTGCGGGCCCACGTGCCTTGAATTGGCGAAGGAGGGCGGTGGTCACCCGTTGATGGAACGACTGCCCTTCTCCTCCCGACTTATAAAAGGGAGGAGCGGAGGAGAGCGGGGACATCCATCTTTGCATTCTCCTTCCTCTTCTCTTGTTCTCAGCTTCCTCTGGTGATGTCGAAGAGAAGGGCCCGAAGCCAGCCCAAGGGCTCCTATTTGGGGAAATTTGCCCCATGTTGGTGATGACACTCGAGGAGTGAGCCTGGTTGTAGGACCTTGACAAGAGGTGTCTAGAGGGGGGTGATTAGACACTTCGTGCCAAAGTTGCAGTTTTTAAGCTTCCTTAAGTTTAAGTGGAGATTGGGCACAAGTTTAACATTCACAATACATATCAAGCAAGCATGCAAGAGTATATGGGCAGCGGAAAGTAAAGCATGCAATTTGCAAGAATGTCAAGGGAAGGGTTTGGAGGATTCAAACGCAATTGGAGACACGGATGTTTTTGGCGTGGTTCCGATAGGTGGTGTTATCATACATCCAAGTTGATGGAGACTTCAACCCACGAAGGGTAACGGTTGCGCGAGTCCACGGAGGGCTCCACCCACGAAGGGTCCACGAAGAAGCAACCTTGTCTATCCCACCATGGCCGTCGCCCATGAAGGACTTGCCTCACTAGCGGTAGATCTTCACGAAGTAGGCGATCTCCTTGCCCTTACAAACTCCTTGGTTCAACTCCATAATCTTGTCGGAGGCTCCCAAGTGACACCTAGCCAATCTAGGAGACACCACTCTCCAAGAAGTAACAAATGGTGCATTGATGATGAACTCCTTGCTCTTGTGCTTCAAATGATAGTCTCCCCAACACTCAACTCTCTCTCATAGGTTTTGGATCTGGTGGAAAGAAGATTTGAGTGGAAAGCAACTTAGGGAAGGCTAGAGATCAAGATTCATATGGTAGGAATGGAATATCTTGGCCTCAACACATGAGTAGGTAGTTCTTTCTCAGAAAATGTATGCTAGAAGTGTAGGTTTAGTCTAATGGCTCTCTCCACGAATGAAGAGGAGGTGGAGGGGTATATATAGCCTCCACACAAAATCTAACCGTTACACATAATCTACCAAACTCAGTGGGACCGAATCGTTAAACTCGGTCATACCGATTTAGCAAATAATGTGACCGTTAGGATTTTTGGTGGGACCGAAATGCAACTCGGTGAGACCGATATGGTTAGGGTTAGGACATAACGTAATCTCGGTAAGACCGATTACACAAACTCGGTGAGACCGATTTTAGTAATAAGCTTTCCAGAGAGTTGGTCAGGCAAACTAGGTTTGACCGATTACACAAACTCGGTGGTACCGACTTTGGTAATGAGTCAACCAGGAAGTTTGCATTGTAATCTCGGTAGTACCGATTACTCAAACTCGGTGAGACCGATTTTGGTAATGGACATACAAAGAGAGATTACAATCCCATCTCGGTGAGACCGAGATCCCTATCGGTAAGACCAATTTGCTTAGGGTTTGTGGCAGTGGCTAAGACATATGAAATCGGTGGCGCCGGATAGAAAGAATCGGTGTGACTGATTTTGGCTTTAGGTTTAGGTCATTTGTGGAAGTGGGAAAGTAGTTGAGGGTTTAGGAGCATATCACTAAGCACATGAAGCAAGAGGCTCATTAAGCAACACCTCATCCCTCCTTGATAGTATTGGCTTTTCCTATAGACTCAATGTGCTCTTGGATCACTAAAATGTAAAATGAGGAGTCTTGAGCTTGAAGCTTGAGCCAATCCTTTGTTCTTAGCATCTTGAAGGAGTTCCCACATCCTTTAGTCCATGCCACTCCATTGTTGAACTTATCTGAAACATACTAGATAAAGGTGTTAGTCCAACAAGAGATATGTTGACATTAATTACCAAAACCACCTAGGGAGCACTTGTGCTTTCAATCTCTCCCTTTTTGGTAATTGATGACAATATACATCAAAGCTTTAGATAAAGATATAAAGAGTAGCAAGTAAAGCTTTGGAAAGACGTGTAACAAACATAGGCTCCCCCTACATGTATGCAATCATGTGAATATGGAATATAGAAGCATGTGAGAGCATAAACATGATAGAGCAGGCAATGTGTTACATGTATCTTGGCCATATGCATCAGAGCAAACAATATTAAAGAAAATACCTTCATGCCCATGAGTCCTTCTTGCAAACAGTATGTACATCAGCAAGAATTCCTCATACACATGATTGTGATGCATATACTTACCTTGTAGTCTTGAGTTGGCTTGGGATGAAATGAACCTGCGTAAACAAGGTTAGATAACACAGATACATCTACTAGCCAGAGCAAACAGAAGAAACCACAAGAATACCAAGACTGGGATGACATGTAGAGAGTGAGTACTAAGTACCACATTGGATTAGACATGTCCCCAAGAGTAAATATATGCAATGAATTTAAATGATTTATTTCCCTTAGATGTCTTGCTCCCCCTGAATCTAGCATGGGATACTGGGAGAAGATAGGGAACAGAAAATCAGAGCTGAAAAACCAGAGCTGAAAGATATGAATGATGATCAGAGCTAATGCATGCTAATGCAAATAAGCACAAAAGATCAAATGAACATGTCTCTCCCCTCAAGAAGACATGTGGCATCTCTCCTCTTGAAGACCAAGCATCTGGGATCCTTGAGAAATACTTTCTACTTAAGTATTCTCTCCCCCTAGAGATCTCTCTCTCCCCTTGAGGATCTCTCTCCCCCTTTGAGGGTCTCTCTCCCCCTTTAGGAGATGATAAACTCTTTCTCTGATGTGATCTCTCTAAGTGATAAGCTTTGATGTGATCTCTCTCTCCCCCTTTGACATCAATTTCCAAGAAGGGTCTTCTGGAATCTGTCTAATGGGTTTGGTCCATGAGACATAGCACAAAGCAATGATAAAAATGTGATGCTTGTAGAGAACAAGATTCATTGAGTGGACTGGATCAGAAGAAACACAGAATATGTGGCAAACTGCTTTTTCTGATGTGAAATCGGTGACAACAAGTGGTATGCTTCGGTTGTATCGAAAGGATTCGGTTGGAGCGAAGACAAGAAATCGGTGAAACCGAGTTCATCTCAGAGAAAACACTTGTCACCTCAGCTCATTTAGACTAGTAAGATCTCACAAAGATTTGCAAGGAATTTACTGAAAGATATGCAAGGAATTGGAATGCAGAAAAATGCAGAGCAAACAAAGGAAATCTAGATGAAGTTTTTTTTGAAAAAGGGGAAACAAATATGCATGAGACAAATGCAAAAACACAGAAAAGAATACACGAGAACTTCATCTGGAATGGTCGGCGACAAAGTCACCTATGTTAGAGTATATTGACTTAGGAGTCAAGTGAGATCACTTGATCATAGGTCATACTCATTGTTTAAGCTCAAAATGGGGTTGCCATTTTTTGTTTAAGCATCTTGATGTATTCACATCTTGTCGAGTTGCTTTAGCTCATGACTTGGAGTAAAGCTTCTCTAAGATGGAATGACATACCTTGGTTGGTGGTGTTCTCCATGTGGTTGAACTTGTGTGGGTTGCCCAAGATTGATGTAGCTCATCAAGAATTTGGAGCACCACTTGGAATTTAAGTCCATCTACCTACATGGGTTAGTTCTTGCAAGGAAGAGCACTTGTGTATCCAAAAATGACAATCATGATGCTCAACATAGAATTTGTCAAAGGATATGTTTGAATGGTTTCGTGCTTCGTTGTCTTCAACCACCATAGTGTAGAGACTTGGTGATGTAGAGATTGCTCAAGATGTGAGTAGATTACAATCTCATGGAGTTTGATTCCACCAAGTACCTACATGGGTTAGATAACATGCAAGATGCAAATATATCCAAGACATAAGATTTTCATCATAAGAGAAATATCAAGGATTAGTCATAAGCTCATGTCTTGCATGTATCCAATGGAGTTTCTACTCCAAGTTTGAAGCATCGATGATGTTCAATTCTTCTCTTAACCTGCAAAACACTTTCTCATCAAGAGGTTTAGTGAATATATCCGCTAATTTCTTTTCGGTGCGAACATGCTTAAGATCAATGTCACCCTTAGCAACATGACCTCGAATGAAATGATGACGAACTTCAATATGCTTAGTTCGAGAATGTTGCACAGGATTATGACCAATTTTAATAGCACTTTCATTGTCACAAAGCAATGAAACATGTCTCACATATATCCCATAATCTTTAAGAACTTGAGCCATCCAAAGTAATTGAGCACAACATGAACCAGCGGCAATATATTCAGCTTCGGCGGTGGACAAGGATACCGAGTTTTGTTTCTTGGAGGACCAAGACACAAGAGATCTACCAAGAAATTGACAAGTACCCGAAGTGGACTTTCTATCAACCTTGTCTCCGGCATAGTCCGAATCGGAATAGCCAACAAGATCGAAAGAGGCCCTCTTAGGATACCAAATGCCAAAGTTTGGTGTATGGATTAAATATCTCACTATCCTTTTCACGGCCTTAAGATGACATTCCTTAGGAGCAGCTTGATATCGTGCACACATGCACACACTTAGCATGATATCGGAACGTGAAGCACATAGATATAACAATGAACCAATCATAGAGCGATAAACCTTTTGATCAACCGGTTCACTATCTTTGGTCAAGTCAAGATGTCCACTAGTAGGCATGGGTGTAGATATACCTTTGCATTCTTGCATATTGAACTTCTTGAATAAGTCCTTGGTGTACTTTGTTTGAGAAACAAAGGTACCTTCCTTAGTTTGCTTGATTTGCAACCCAAGAAAGAATTTGAGTTCACTCATCATAGACATCTCAAACTTCTCCGACATTAGCTTCCCAAACTTTTCACTAAAATGAGGGTTAGTTGAACCAAATATAATATCATCAACATAGATTTGGTATACAAATAGTTATCCATTAACCCTTTTAGTAAAAAGAGTAGAATCAATTTTCCCAATTTCAAAGCCTTTTTCAATAAGGAACTTGGTCAAGCATTTATACCATGCTCTAGGAGCTTGTTTAAGACCATAAAGAGCTTTGTGAAGTTTGTAAACATGATTGGGTTTCTTAGGATTGACAAAGCCGGGAGGTTGCTTAACATAAACTTCCTCCTCTATTTCACCATTTAGAAAAGAACTTTTAATGTCCATTTGGTACAAGGTGATATCATGATGATTAGCATAGGCAAGTAAGATGCGAATGGACTCAAGTCTAGCAATGGGAGAATAAGTCTCACCATAGTCCATACCTTCGCCTTGTGTGTAGCCTTGGGTGACGAGACGTGCTTTGTTGCGAACTACTTGTCCATCTTCATCTTGCTTGTTGCGAAACACCCATTTGGTACCGATGACGTTGTGGTTGTTGTCGGGCTTCTCAACCAATGTCCAAACTTGGTTCCTCTCAAAGTTATGTAGCTCTTCATGCATAGCATTTATCCAATCTGGATCTTCCAATGCTTCTTCAACCTTCATAGGTTCACTGCTAGAGATGAAAGAATAGTTTTCACAAAAGTTAGCTAAACGAGTTTTAGAGCGAGTGATTCTCCCGGTTTGAATGTCATTGTAGATTTGCTCGATGGGATGATCTTTAGCAATTCTTGCTCGAACTCGTGAAAGATTTTGCTTGGGTCTTCGTTGAACATCTTCTTCATCTTGTTCTTCTGCTTGGCCTTCTTCATTGTTGGTGTTGTCGTTCTCTTGTTGTGGTGGAGAAGGAGGTTGTTGACGTTCATATTGATGCACTTCCTCGTTTTCTTCATCTTGGTGTGTCCCGCTTGTGGATGCTTCCGTATCAACTCTTGGTTCACCTTGTCGTGAAGTAGAAGCTTCCACTTGGACGGACGAGGTACTCTCCTTCACCTTCATTGGACGAACCTTGCCAATAGACAAGTCTTGGATTGCTTCCGAAGGATCTTTGTCTCCTACATCAATTGGCAACTGCTCTACTTGCGAGCCGTTAGATTCATCAAACTTCACATCTACCATCTCTTCAACCTTTCGGGTGAAATTGTTGTAGACACGGTAAGTGTGAGAGTTTGAGCCATAACCAAGTAGGAAACCTTCATGAGACTTAGGAGCAAATTTAGAGCGATGATGCTTATCAAGAATGTAGCACTTTGAGCCGAATACTCGAAAGTATCCAACTTGGGGTTTGTAACCGGTGAGGAGCTCGTATGCCGTCTTGCTGAGTAGCTTGTGAAGATACAAGCAATTTGTTGCATGACAAGCTGTCTCAACCGCTTCTGCCCAAAAGTGCTTCGGCGTCTTGTACTCATCAAGCATCATTCTCGCCATTTCAATGAGCATCCGGTTCTTCCTCTCAACAACTCTGCTTTTTGAGGTGTGTACGTAGCCGAGAACTCGTGTGAAATCCCTTCTTCATCAAGAAAGGTGTCCACATTTGCGTTCTTGAACTCCGTTCCGTTGTCGCTGCGAACCTTCTTGATCTTCACTTCAAATTTATTTTGGGCCTTCCTAGCGAAGTTCTTGAAGATCTTTTGGACCTGTGATTTATCATCGAGAAAGAATACCCACGTAAATCTTGAAAAATCATCAACTATAACTAGACCAAAAGAATTTCCACCGAGACTCTTGTAAGAGTTGGGACCAAAAAGATCCATGTGAAGTAGCTCGAGTGGCCTCCTTGTGGTCATGATGTTCTTCACGGGATGTCTTCCTCCAACCTGTTTACCTGCTTGACAAGTACTGCAAAGTCTATCCTTATCAAATATGACATCGTTAACTCCAAGGATATGATTTCCTTTAATAATCTTGTCAAGGTTTCACATACCAACATGACCCAGTCGTCTATGCCATAACCAACCTTTTGAGGATTTAGCAATGAAGCAAGTTTTAGGTTGAGCCTTTTTAGTGAAATCAACAATGTATAGATCACCTCTACGCACACCGGTAAAGACCATTTTATGGTTGTCTCGACGAAACACTTGGCAATCTACTTCAGTAAATAAGACATTGAAACCGAAATCAGCAAGTCTAGATACTGAAAGTAAGTTGTATCCAAGAGATTCAACGAGCATGACATTTTGTATGCAGCTATCCTGTGATATGGCCACCTTACCGAGGCCAACCACCTTACCCTTTGAGTTGTCACCGAAAGTGACATACTTTCGAGGACTATCATTATCAGCAAGCTCACGAAACATGTCTTTATCTCCGGTCATGTGATTGGTACATCCACTATCAAGAACTCATTCCTTTCCTCCCGACATATATCCCCGAAGATTTGCCATAAGACCAAAATGTCTCATTGCATCATCAAGATCGAAGTCACTATCATCATCCTCATCATAGTATCCATGTTCAACATCATCATGTGGTGGATCAAGTCCTAGAGAGGGTGATTTGTTAGAGTGAGTTTGACAATGATCTTGCTTATGAATTTTTATAGCTTCGGAAATAATATCACTAATAATCCCAACATTTCCTTTGGCACGCATAAGGTTTGTAAGCTCAAATAGGCGATCACCAAACATAGTATCACTAGAATTCATCTTACTCAAAGTGATGGACTTGTGAAGAATTTCATAAAGATTTTTCAAGGAATAGTTTGGAAAGCATTCCTCAAGAAATTTCCATATGGTGTAGGCACACTTAAAAGTAGGCAAACATCCAATCAAGTTTCTAGGCAATCCTCTCATGATAAGTTCGGCAGTTCTAAGATTCCTAATCATGTCAATTGACTCATCATGGGTAGGATGCATAGGATCAACATAAGGAGCACAAGGGCTAGCAATGTACTTGTTCAAATGATATTGATTGAAAATTACAAGCATCTCATTTTTCCACTCATGAAAATACTCTCCATCAAGAATAGGCACTCTTTGTCTAAGACTCCCAATAGTAGACTCATCCATCTTCCTCCAATGGTGATTAAACCAAAGCAATGGAGACCAATGCTCTGATACCACTTGTAGGACCTTGAGAAGAGGTGTCTAGAGGGGGGTGATTAGACACTTCATGCCAAAGTTGCAGTTTTTAAGTTTCCTTAAGTTTAAGTGGAGATTAGGCACAAGTTTAACATTCACAGTACATATCAAGCAAGCATGCAAGAGTATATGGGCAGCGGAAAGTAAAGCATGCAATTTGCAAGAATGTAAAGGGCAGGGTTTGGAGGATTCAAACGCAATTGGAGACACGGATGTTTTTGGCGTGGTTCCGATAGGTGGTGCTATCGTACATCCACGTTGATGGAGACTTCAACCCGCGAAGGGTAACGGTTGCGCGAGTCCACGAAGGGTCCACGAAGAAGCAACCTTGTCTATCCCACTATGGCCGTCGCCCACGAAGGACTTGCCTCACTAGCGGTAGATCTTCACGAAGTAGGCGATCTGCTTGCCCTTACAAACTCCTTGGTTCAACTCCACAATCTTGTCGGAGGCTCCCAAGTGACACCTAGCCAATCTAGGAGACACCACTCTCCAAGAAGTAACAAATGGTGCGTTGATGATGAACTCCTTGCTCTTGTGCTTCAAATGATAGTCTCCCCAACACTCAACTCTCTCTCATAGGTTTTGGATCTGGTGGAAAGAAGATTTGAGTGGAAAGCAACTTGGGGAAGGCTAGAGATCAAGATTCATATGGTAGGAATGGAATATCTTGGCCTCAACACATGAGTAGGTAGTTCTCTCTCAGAAAATGTATGCTGGAAGTGTAGGTTTAGTCTGATGGCTCTCTCCACGAATGAAGAGGAGGTGGAGGGGTATATATAGCCTCCACACAAAATCTAACCATTACACATAATCTACCAAACTCGGTGGGACCGAATCGTTAAACTCAGTCAGACCAATTTAGCAAATAATGTGACCGTTAGGATTTTCGGTGGGACCGAAATGCAACTCGGTGAGACCGATATGGTTAGGTTTAGGGCATAACGTAATTTCGGTAAGACCGATTACACAAACTCGGTGAGACCGATTTTAGTAATAAGCTTTCCAGAGTGTTGGTCAGGCAAACTCGGTTTGACCGATTACACAAACTCGGTGGGACCGACTTTGGTAATGAGTCAACCAGGAAGTTTGCATTGTAATCTCGGTAGTACCGATTACTCAATCTCGGTGAGACCGATTTTGGTAATGGACATACAAAGAGAGATTACAATCCCATCTCGGTGAGACCGAGATCCCTATCGGTAAGACCGGTTTGCTTAGGGTTTGTGGCAGTGGCTAAGACATATGAAATCGGTGGCGCCGGATAGAAAGAATCGGTGTGACCAATTTTGGCTTTAGGTTTAGGTCATTTGTGGAAGTAGGAAAGTAGTTGAGGGTTTAGGAGCATATCACTAAGCACATGAAGCAAGAGGCTCATTAAGCAACACCTCATCCCTCCTTGATAGTATTGGCTTTTCCTATAGACTCAATGTGATCTTGGATCACTAAAATGTAAAATGAAGAGTCTTGAGCTTGAAGCTTGAGCCAATCCTTTGTCCTTAGCATCTTGAAGGAGTTCCACATCCTTTAGTCCATGCGACTCCATTGTTGAACTTATCTGAAACATACTAGATAAAGGTGTTAGTCCAACAAGAGATATGTTGACATTAATTACCAAAACCAACTAGGGAGCACTTGTGCTTTCGCTGGTCTTTGGCGTGGTGAATCTCTTGGTCTCTTCGAGGCTTGGCCGGGAGGTGGGGCTGGAGATCATTGGTAATCCCAGCATTTCCCCTCCCGGAGATCTTTGGGATGTTGTCAACGGGAGGCGCGCCTTCCTGCCCGCCAAGGAGGGGAGGGGGGTGGAGTGCCTCAAGCCCTCCGGCCTCTCTGGCTGCTTATTGTTTCTCCCCTGGAGGCGCTGGACTAGGGTCTTGGCGCTTCCCGGGAGCTGCAGTGGTGAGGAGAAAGCGAGGGAAGATGGAGAAGGCGGGTGATAGGGGGTCAGGTCAGAGTATGATGGCGTGGAGGCCATCACCTCCGACCGTCGTCCTGCCGCCTCGTCTTTCCGCTCTTCCCCTCCCTCCCCGGCACCGTCATCACCAGCCTCTTCGGGTGGTAGCTGGGGAGGGATGTTCTCTTGGCGCCTTCTCCTCGCCTCCAGTTGCCTTCCGGCTGAGCTTTGGTGGATGACTCCACCGGCGCTCAAGCTGGGGCTTCTTACTAGCTTTGGAGGTGGAGACCAGAAGGCGCC
>NC_041389.1:153398411-153417935 GCF_002162155.2 Triticum dicoccoides
CACCTTCGCAGCCTTGCCACTCCCGGTCTTGTCAGGCCGTGCCCGACAGGCCCTGACGGGACTGGGGTGGGCTCCTGCTTGGGTGATCCTTTTCTCGTATTTTCCTCCTTCAGCCGCAGTGCATGAAGGAGGGAAAACAAAAAGAGGCGATTACGGGGCACTTATCTTTTTTTGATCCTAAACTTGTCGGCAATTGCCAAATTTTAATTCAAATAATGTAATCTCTCAAGTCCATCTTTGTGTTCTGTAATGCTTCTACTTGTATTAGCATATGAATGAAAAAGATGAACCTTGCCGAGAACCCATGCATGTATATGTCCATGTAGAGGTGGAGTGCCTCTTTAACAATAATAAACGAGTTTACCCCGGCGGGATATCCTGCCGGCACCCTCTTTGTCTGCTGGAGACTACGTCTGCCGGAAAACAGACAGAGGGGCCAGCCCCCCGCCAGCTTCTTTCTACCAAAGGCTACTACGACCATCCTGACCGAAGCATCGTTCAAGTAATAGATGGGAGCACCTAAGTTTCAAAAGAGAGGCGGGGTTTTCTTGTGCAAAGTTATAGCTTTATAGAACACTAATGGACATGAGGTAAACTTATCTGTTTGGCTTGTCGGGGATCACTATGCCGTGCAGTCTTCTCGTCCTTTGTCGAAGCCAAGTTCACGGCAGGAACCTGCAACTCCATGCATATGAGAATGAATGCAGGATGCAATCCTATCTATATGCATATGCAAATGCTCATGAAATGCTTATGCAGTGATCTGGGTGTGCTTGTGCATACATGCAATCTTAGTTGGGGCCCCCTATAGCGCTTCTTCATTTTCTCTTGCACGGGGTCATCATCCCGGCTTCATACGAGGGGTTACATGCAGTTGAGGCAAGGCCTGTACAAAAGGGTGGCTGCCGGGCACTGCCCGGCAACCTCACGCCTTACGGGTAGTACTTACGGAGATGCTCAATACTCCATGAGTTTTGCAACTAAGTGCCATCTCCTGTCTCCAGACGGACTACATGGGGTCTGGTGACTCATACCACCCGGTAAGGGTGAGGGAGTCCTGGACTAGGGGGTGTCCGGATAGCCGAACTATCATCATCGGCCGGACTCCAAGACTATGAAGATACAAGATTGAAGACTTCGTCCCGTGTCCAGATGGGACTTTCCTTGGCGTGGAAGGCAAGCTTGGCGATACGGATATGTAGATCTCCTACCATTGTAACCGACTCTATGTAACCCTAGCCCTCTCCGGTGTCTATATAAACCGGATGGCTTTAGTCCGTAGGACGAACAACCATTACAACAATCATACCATAGGCTAGCTTCTAGGGTTTAGCCTCCTTGATCTCGTGGTAGATCTACTCTTGTAATACCCACATCATCAATATCAAATCAAGCAGGACGTAGGGTTTTACCTCCATCAAGAGGGCCCGAACCTGGGTAAAACATCGTGTCCCTTGTCTCCTGTTACCATCTGCCTAGACGCACAGTTCGGGACCCCCTACCCGAGATCCGCCGGTTTTGACACCGACATTGGTGCTTTCATTGAGAGTCCTGTGTCGTCACCGATAGGCTTGATGGCTTCTTCAATCAACAACAACGCAGTCCAGGGTGAGACTTTTCTCCCCGGACAGATCTTCGTGTTCGGCGGCTTCGCACTGCGGGCCAATTCGCTTGGCCATCTGGAGCAGATCGAAAGCTACGCCCCTGGCCAACAGGTCAGGTTTGGAAGCCTAAACTTTACTGCCGCATCCGCGGAGACTTGATCTTCGATGGAGTCGAGCCACAGCCGAGCGCGCCGCACTGTCACGACGGGCATGATTTAGCTCTGCCACCGGACAGTACCCTGGAGGCCACACACGAGTCCGCTCTGACCTATAGTTCGGAGCCGACCGCGCATATCGAGGACAGGTGGCTGGACACCGCCTCGGGGGCTGCGACTTCTACGGCGATGGAGCCGAATACTGACCTTGTCCTTTGCAAAGCTCGTGACTCCGAGGTGCCGGACTCCTCGCCGGACTCCGAACCTCCTGCGCCCCTGCCAATCGAATCCGATTGGGCGCCAATCATGGAGTTCACCGCTGCGGACATCTTTCAGCACTCACCCTTTGGCGACATCCTGAATTCGCTAAAGCATCTCTCATTATCTGGAGAGCCCTGGCCGGACTGCGGTCACGATGGTTGGGATGCGGACGACGAAGAAATTCAAAACCCACCCACCACCCACTTTGTAGCCACTGTCGACGATCTAACTGACATGCTAGACTACGACTTCGAAGACATCGACAGTATGGACGACGATGCCGGAGACGACCAAGAGCCAGCGCCTATCGGGCACTAGAAGGACACCTCGTCATATGACATATACATGGTGGACATCCCAAAGGAAGGGAATGGCGAAGGAACAGCAGAGGAAGACCCCTCCAAGAAACAGCCAAAGCGCCAACGTCAGCGGCGCCGCTCTAAATCCCGCCACAGCAAGAATGGCGATTCCGGCACCGGAGATAACAATACCCCAGACAGTGCCGAAGACAACCCCCTCCAGCAAGATTCAGCGCAGGAAGACGGAGATGCCAGCCCGCACAAGAGGGCGGCAGACGAAGAGGTAGAGGACGATAATTACATGCCTCCCTCTGAAGACGAGGCAAGCCTCTACGACGACGAATTTGTCGTGCCTGAGGATCCCGTCGAACAAGAGCGTTTTAAACGCAGGCTTATGGCCAGGGCCAACAGCCTCAAGAAAAAGCAGCAGCAGCTTAGAGCTGATCAAGATCTGCTAGCCGACAGATGGACGGAAGTCCTGGCAGCCGAAGAGCATGACCTCGAACGCCCCTCCAAAAGCTACCCCAAACGCAAGTTGCTCCCCCGATTAGAGGAGGAGGCATATAAACCTGCGTCACCAGAGCATGATACGGCTAACAGGCCACCTCGTGGCCGCGACAGAGAGGCTTCTAGGCCCTTCACTAGAACCGTGCCCCGGTGTCGCCCGAACAGCACACGGCCACAGGGGAACGCTCCGGACTTGCGAGAAATATTGGAGGATAAGGCAAGGCAATCAAGATCGATCTACGGATCGCGTGGGCGCCCCACGACCCACGATGACTACCGTCGCACCGGATACAGTAAGTCCGGCCGGGCCGAACACATCAGACAAAACTCGTTGGAGCTTCGTCGAGATATAGCCCAATATAGAGGCGCCGCACACCCACTATGCTTCACAGACAAAGTAATGGATCATCAAATCCCCGAAGGGTTTAAACCCGTAAATATCGAATCCTATGATGGCACAACAGACCCCGCGGTTTGGATCGAAGACTATCTTCTTCATATCCACATGGCCCGCGGCGATGATCTTCATGCCATCAAATACCTCCCACTCAAGCTCAAAGGACCAGCTCGGCATTGGCTTAATAGCTTGCCAGCAGAATCAATCAGATGTTGGGAGGACCTGGAAGCCGCATTCCTTGATAACTTCCAGGGCACGTATGTGCGACTACCAGATGCTGACGACCTAAGCCACATAATTCAGCAGCCAGACGAATCGGCCAGACAATTCTGGACATGGTTCTTAACGAAGAAAAACCAAATCGTCGACTGTCCGGACGCTGAGGCCCTCGCGGCCTTCAAACATAACATCCGCGATGAGGGGCAGGAAAAACCGAAATCCATGGCAGCCCTCACATCAGTCATGACCCACTTCTGTGCGGGAGAGGACAGCTGGCTAGCTCGCAGCAACAACCTCAGCAAAAAATCCGGCAGTCCGGATACCAGGGATCGTAATGGCAGGCCGCATCGCAGCAAAAATAAATGCTGCATTAACGGCGACAACAACGAGGATACGACAGTCAACACCGGATTCAGAGGCTCCAAACCCGATCAACGGAAGAAGACATTCAAAAGAACTACTGCGGGTCCGTCCAATTTGGACCGAGTACTCGACCGCTCTTGCCAGATACATGGCACCCCCGAAAAGCCAGCTAATCACACCAACAGGGATTGTTGGGTATTCAAGCAGGCAGGCATGTTAATTGCCGAAAACAACGACAAGGGGCTGCATAGCGACGACGAGGAGGAGACCCAGCCGCCGAACAGCAGAGGAGAGAAGGGGTTGCCCCCACAAGTGCGGACGGTAAACATGATATACGCAACCCACATACCCAAGAGGGAGCGGAAGCGTGCACTTAGGGACGTATATGCGATGGAGCCAGTCGCCCCAAAGTTCAATCCATGGTCCTCTTGCCCGATCACTTTTGATCGAAGGGACCACCCCACCAGTATCCGCCATGGCGGGTTCGCCGCATTGGTTTTAGACCCAATCGTTGATGGATTTCACCTCACTAGAGTCCTGATGGACGGCGTCAGCAACCTGAACCTGCTTTATCAGGACACAGTGCGCAAAATGGGCATAGACCCCTCAAGGATTAAACCAACAAAGACGACCTTTAAAGGCGTCATACCAAGTGTAGAGGCCAACTATACGGGCTCAGTCACACTGGAAGTGGTCTTCGGATCCCCGGATAACTTCCGAAGCGAGGAATTAATCTTCGACATAGTTCCGTTCCATAGCGGCTATCATGCCCTGCTCGGACGGACCGCGTTTGCAAAGTTCAACGCGGTACCGCACTACGCATACCTCAAGCTCAAGATGCCAGGCCCTCGAGGAGTCATCACAGTCAACGGGAACACTGAGTGCTCCCTCCGAACGGAGGAACACACAGCGGCCCTCGCAGCAGAAGTACAATGCAGCCTCTCAAGGCAATTCTCGAGTCCGGCCGTTAAGCGATCAGACATGGCCAAGCGCGCCCGAAGTAACCTACAACAAGACCACCTGGCGCGTTCCGAGCACGCGTAGCAATGCGGCCCCAACCCCAGCCCCTGCAAGATCACACGACTGGTCCTTCGCGTACATCGTTACGCTCTGGAGATACCATGGGCATAGGGGAAGGGGCACGACCAGGACAGGCCCAGAATGTGGCTCAACCACATCAGGGGCTCCCAAGTGTGTCATTTTCCTTCTTTTTCTTTTATTACTTTTTCTTACCTACAGGACTCCGTTCACCAGAGGCCTTGTCCGGCAGTAGACCGGCCGAACTCACGATGCAACAGCCAGGGAAGGAAAAAGGCTGCGACGAATACTCAGGTGGTCTCCCTTACGAGCATTAACTCTACCTTATAAGCCACTCCGCAGCCTACCCCTGGAGGGGGACATGTTTAATAGTCATGTTCCTTGCTTACCGCACTATTTGTATCGTTCTGCATTCATAGCAGTACCTTTTGAATAAAACAATGCAGCACCTTTTTGCTTCTAATTGCATTTCTTTCTTATACATGTGTTCATTTACGGCATGTTGCATCCGTACACTTTTGTACGGCTAAAAACACCAGGGGCTTAGGTTCCCCACATCTTGGTGTGGTAAGTCCGAACACTTCCACAAGTGCGGCACCCCGAACTTATAGCATTATATGCATCAGCTCCGAATCATGTCTTGGGTCAACAGTTGGGTTTGCCCGGCTCCCATGTTTTGGTACCTTACGTTCCGTTATATCGGCTAAGGTAGCACTGGGAGAACCAATGTGATTGCGCCCCAGTTGAGCTGGGTTAACGCCTCAGTGGAGAAAGCTAAAACTGACCGTCATGATGAGGCGAGAGTCGATCGCTGTTCGAGAGGTTTTTTCGAGTCCCTAAAGACTTATGCTGCTTAGAGCAAGGAGCCGACTAACTGTCCGGCCCAGGCGTGGATAGCGCCCCAAATTTGGCCTTCCGAACACTAGGGGCTTCACAGAAATTTAAAATTATAGAATTCTATGGCTAAGTGAGAGTGTTCAAGCATTATAAGTCCGGTTGCCTAGTTCGTTGTGTTGAGCGCCTCCCTAGATGGACCCAAATATGGGAACAAGAGTGCTCAAATTTATCCCGAACACCCCAGCACTCGTGGCATGGGGGCTGAAGCCGACGACTTGCCATCTCTCAGATTTGATAAACAGCCGAACAGAAGGTAATATTCTAAATAAACAAGCGTTGCTTAGCGCATATGAACAAAGTTTTCTGCGCACAGGATAACAAAATATGAGTCTACTCAAATATTATATTATTGGGGCACTCACCCGCAATAGTGCGGGCACCCTTCAGGACACTCTTGTAATACATCTCCGGCGTGCGATACTCCTTGCCCGGCAGTGGCGCGTCCGTCACAAGCTTCTCAGCATCCATCTTGCCCCAGTGCACCTTAGCATGGGCAAGGGCCCGACGGGCACCTTCAATACAGGCGGATCGCTTGATGACGTCCACCCATGGACACTCATCCACCAACCGCCGCACCAGGCCGAAGTAGCTCCCAGGCATGGCCTCATTGGGCCACAGCCGAACTATGAGGCCCTTCATGGCCTGTTCGGCCACCTTGTGGAGCTCGACCAGCTGCTTCAGCTGGTCACTAAGGGGCACCGGATGTCCGGCCTCAGCATACTGAGACCAGAAGACCTTCTCCATCGAGCTCCCCTCCTCGGCCCGGTAGAAAGCGGCAGCTTCAGACACGCTGCGGGGCAGATCTGCGAACGCTCCTGGAGAGCTCCGAATTCGGGTAAGTAACAGGTAATTTACATTCACATGCTTGCTTTGCATGAAAAATGCCTTACCTGACGCTATTTTCTTCAACGCCTCAATCTCCTGAAGGGCCTTGTAGGCTTCGGCCTTAGCGGCTTTGGCGCTTTCAAGAGCTGATGCAAGCTCGGACTCTCGAGTCTTCGAGTCACGCTCCAAACTCTCATGTTTTTCCATGAGAGCTTGGAGCTCTTGCTGCACCTCCGCCACCCGCGCCTCGTGCCTTTCTCGCTCGGTGCACTCTGCGGCCATGTTACGTTCGGCCACGGACACCGCCTCCTTCAGGGCTGCCACCCCGTCTGTGGCCCCTGCAATACCCACGTTATCCTTGTCATTTTTTCTTGCAACCAAATCCTTTTCTGTAAGGTACATTTTTAATAAGGTGCTACTCACCTTCTTTGTCCTCGAGCTGCTTCTTGGCACGGCCGAGCTCGTTCTTGGACCGCTCGAGGTTTTGCTTTAAAGCATTGACCTCCGCAGTCAATGCGGCGGAGGTCAGTAGTGTAGCCTATAATCCCATATTGACATATTTTTTAGGACTCCTGCGTATATCTTTTTAGATCCTCAGTCCGGTTTTTCTTTCTGAACACCGAACCGAGCATCAGGGGCTACTGTCTATGCGGTATTATTTTACATATATTAACATTCTTACCTCGAAGCCTGATAGAAGGCTGCTACAGGCTTCGGTCAGCCCGCTCTTGGCGAGCTGAACCTTCTGAATCACCGCACTCATAACAGTGCGGTGTCCCTCTTCAATGGAGGCGCTCTTGAGCGCCTCCAGCAAGTTATCTGGCGCCTCCGGTTGGACAGAGGCCACCGGCGCCACACTCTTGCCCTTCTTACAAAGGGGCCGCCCGCCGGACTCCGGAACCACTGCGGGTTCCGGTGTGGAGTCCGGCGAAGTCCGGGAGGTCGCCCTGTGCCACCTCCGGGTCCTCCTCCTCCGGATGGGCCCCTCTCTGGGATCCCACCTCGACGTCGTCAGTGTTGCGGGGAGAAGAGGCGGTTGGAAGTGAGGTGCTGTTCACATCCGACGAACCCAAGGACCCGCTTGACGAAGCGGGAAGATCGTCCTTGGGCGGACTACATGGTTGTATGCGGCGTTAGAAAGACACCAAGTGGCAAAAAGAAAAATCATGAAGTCATTCGGGAGTCCGGATACTTATGATTTCGCCAGGGGGTTGGCCCTTGAAGGCCAATCCTCGTCGCTGTCGCCGGCGTTGGCGGAACAGTCCGGGGGAAGAGTCTTTCCCCTCTTGGACCCTTCGGCCTCCCCAGCCGGGGAGGCCTTCCTTTTCTTCCCTTCCCCCACTGGGGAAGGGGCCTTTTTCTTTTCCTCCTCCTCGGGGGAGGAGTCCGCCTCAGAGTCATCGGACACCTAAAAACGGGAACTCTTTCGAGTACCCGTGGCCTCCTTCTTGGCCTTCTTCTCCGGCACCACATGGGGTGCCGGAACCAGCAGCCTCGCTAGACGGGCATCTACTGGGTCTTCTGGCAAGGGAGCCGGACAGATAGTCTGCTCAGCCTTCTTCAGCCAGTCCTGTCAAAGGAAAGGGGAGATTAGATCCCGCATAGGGTCGAACTATGGAAAACAAGTGCCCCGTAGAGGGGAGAATCACTTACCTCGTCAGCCGGACGCTGCGAGCGAAATCCGCGATCTTCAGTAGCGGATGCGGGAGCTTCGGCGCCCTTGAAAAGCACCCTCCAGGCATCTTCGTACCTAGTGTCGAATAGCCTGCTCAAGGTTTGGTGTTGTGCCGGATCGAACTCCCATAATTTAAAGGCCCGTTGTTGGCACGGGAGAATCCGGCGGATGAGCATGACTTGGACCATGTTGACAAGCTTGAGCTTCTTGATCACCAGCTTCTGGACGCAGGCTTGGAGTCCAGTCAGCTCCTCTGAATCACCCCAAGTCAGGCCACTCTCCTTCCAGGAGGTGAGCCGCGTGGGGATTCCAGATCTGAATTCGGGGGCCGCTACCCATTTAGGGTCACGCGGCTCGGTGATGTAGAACCACCCTGATTGCCATCCCTTGATGGTTTCCACGAAGGCGCCCTCGAGCCAGATGACGTTGGGTATCTTACCCACCATGGCACCTCCGCACTTCGCCTAATTCCCCTTCACTACCTTCGGCTTGACATTGAAGGTCTTGAGCCACAAGACGAAGTGGGGCTGGATGCAGAGGAAGGCCTCGCACACGACGATAAACGCCGAGATGTTGAGGATGAAGTTTGGTGCCAGTTCATGGAAATCTAGGCCGTAGTAGAACATGAGCCCCCGTACAAAGGGGTGAAGTGGAAAGCCCCGTCCGCGGAGGAAATGGGGAAGGAAAACCACCCTCTCATGGGGCCTGGGGGTGGGGATGAGCTGCCCCTTGTCGGGGAGACGGTGCACGATGTCGCTGGACAGGTATCCGGCGCCATGCAGCCTTTCGATGTGCCCCTCCATGATGGAGGAGGCCATCCACTTGCCTCCCGCTCCGGACATGGCTAGAGAAGGTCGAGGTGAGATTTGCGGGCTTGGGCGCTGGAGCTCAAGTGTGCGGAGATGGATAAGCAAAGGAGGAAGAAGGCGTAGGTAAGGAGGTGGATCCTTATCCCTTATATATGGGCGGACGAAGACTATGCGTCCCCATTGGCCTGGTAAAACTCGCTTATCTCCCAAGCGCCACAATCAATGGCGCAGTTGGGTTACCCATGTCCGTATTGATGAGAATCCCGGAATAAGGGGAACACGATCTCTGCTTCGACAAGACGTGCCAAGGAAACCGCTTCGCTAAACGCGCTGAGGTGGTATAATAAAAACGATTCAAGTAAAGGCTTGGTAGTGGTGTGACGTCACGCCACGAAATACGTCAGCAGATTGAGCTTGTGTAAATATTATTCTCTCTACGGTGGAATGTGGAATTTATTTTGCAGAGCCGGACACTATCCTGGTGTTCACAATTTTCTACAAACTATTCGGAGAAGGAACCCGCCTTGCAATGTCGAAGACAATATGCACGCCGGACTCGTCGTCATTGAAGCCTGGTTCAGGGGCTACTGAGGGAGTCCTGGACTAGGGGGTGTCCGGATAGCCGAACTATCATCATCGGCCGGACTCCAAGACTATGAAGATACAAGATTGAAGACTTCGTCCCGTGTCCGGATGGGACTTTCCTTGGCGTGGAAGGCAAGCTTGGCGGTACGGATATGTAGATCTCCTACCATTGTAACCGACTCTATATAACCCTAGCCCTCTCCGATGTCTATATAAACCGGATGGCTTTAGTCCGTAGGACGAACAACCATTACAACAATCATACCATAGGCTAGCTTCTAGGGTTTAGCCTCCTTGATCTCGTGGTAGATCTACTCTTGTAATACCCACATCATCAATATCAATCAAGCAGGGCGTAGGGTTTTACCTCCATCAAGAGGGTCCGAACCTGGGTAAAACATCGTGTCCCTTGTCTCCTGTTACCATCCGCCTAGACGCACAGTTCGGGACCCCCTACCCGAGATCCGTCGGTTTTGACACCGACAAAGGGCCTTCCCACTTCGGTGACAACTTGTGTGTACCCTTGGTAGACTGAACGCGCCCAAGGACAAGGTCACCTTCCTCAAAACACCGGGCACGAACCCTGCAGCTATGGTAGCGATGCAGGGCTTACTGGTACTGTGCAGCACGCGTAGCGGCCCGGAGACGGTTCTCCTCGAGTAGCACAGCATCGTCACACCGGTGTTGATCTTGCGCTACTTCATCATAGGCAAGCACTCGAGGAGACCCGTAAATGAGTTCCGTGGGGATAACCGCTTCTTCCCCGTAGACCAGGGAGAAGGGAGTCTGCCCGGTAGCTCAGTTTGGTGTCATTCTGAGGGACCATAGAACTACTGGCAGCTCCTCGGTCCACCTCCTGCCGTGCTTCTGCAGTGTATCAAAAGTTCTTGTCTTGAGTCCATGAAGCACTTTAGCGTTCGCCCTGTCAACTTGTCCATTGCTCCAGGGGTGTTCTACAGAAGTGAATGAGATCTTGCATCCGAGGGCTTGAACGTATTGCATGAAGGCGTGGCTCGTGAACTGGGTGCCGTTGTCAGTGATGATCCTTGCCGGAACTCCGAAACGACACACCAATTTTTTCAAGAACTTGATAGCTGACTGAGCAGTCACCTTTCTCACGGCAGTCACTTCTCGCCACTTTGTAAACTTGTTGATGGCAATGAACAAGAATTCAAAGTCCCCGATTGCTCGGGGGAAGGGGCCGAGGATAACGAGCCCCCAGACCAAAAACGGACATGATGGAGGGATTGTCTGAAGGGCTTGGGTAGGCAGGTGTGTTCTCTTGGAATGGAACTGGCAGGCTTCACATGTCGTGACGAGCTCAACTGCATCTTGGAGGGCTATGGGCTACTAGAATTTTTGCCAGAATGCTTTCCCAACTAATGCCCTTGATCCAATGTGTGAGCTGCACATTCCTCTGTGAATCTCAATCAGCAGTTCCTTTCCATCTTCCCGACAGACACACTTCAATTTCACACCATTGGGCCTTCTTCTGTACAGAGTGTCATCGACAAACTAATACATATTGGCCCTCCGGCCTACTTTCTCAGCTTCATCTTGGTCGCCGGGAAGTTCTCCGGTTTGGAGGAAGCGGACGATGTGCCTTGCCCAAGTTGGAGCCTGGGGCTCGGCAACGAGGACTAGTGGCACCTCTTCTATTGAGGGAGCACCAGCCTCGTCCATGGGGTCCATAGACCCGGATGGAGGGCGTGGTCCGGCAGGCCGTGAGGAGTTGTTTCCGGCAGGGTCTCTGCCGGGAGCGGATGGCTCGATCGGGAGAGGCTTACCGAAGTCCAACTTTCTCCTTTTCCGGGCCATTGTGGCTGGTGATACGGAGGGGTGGGAGAGATGGAGCACAAAATTTCCTGGTTCCACAGGAAGATTCTGCGCAACACACTTTGACAGGTGATCAGCTATGCTGTTTTCCACACGGGGTACGTGCTCTGTTTGCAACCCATCAAAGTGTTCCTCCAATCTCCTTACTTCCTCGACGTATGCTTCCATCAATGGGCTTTGATAATCCTCGTTGACTTGTCTCACTACAAGATGTGAATCTCCTTGAATGATCAACTTCTTAATTCCCAATTCTGCTGCAATCCTGAGCCCATCAAGGAGCCCTTCATATTCAGCTGTATTGGTGGTGGCTTCTTCCCAGGAAAAGTGCATTTGGATGACGTACTTCAAGTGCTCCCCAGAGGGGGCAATAAGAAGCACGCCAGCTCCTGCACCTTGTAGGGAAAAAGCACCATCAAAATACATAATCCATTCTTGGGGTGATTCCTTGCCGGGGAGAGTTGTTTCTGTCACTTCCTCATCAGGGGTTGGCGTCGATTCTGCAATAAACTCAGCCAGTGCCCTGCTCTAAATAGTTGATGTGCTCTCAAACTTCAGACCAAAGTTGGATAACTCCAAAGCCCATTCCACTATTCTGCTGGTAGCCTCAGGGTTTCGGAGTATCCTTTGCAACGGAAAATGAGTGACAACCATGATCTCATGGGCTTGGAAGTAGTGGCGCAGTTTCCTTGAGGCCATGATGAGGCCAAAGATCAATTTTTGCATGCCAGAGTACCTTGATCTAGCTCCTTGCAACAAGGAGTTGGCGAAGTACACTGGGCGCTGCACCACTTTCTTCCTTGCCGCGTCCTTGGGGTTGCTCTCGTTGCCGTGCTCACTGCTGTTCTGATCCTTTTCCGACTCTGCCGTGATGTGGCCACTTTCTGCCTCGTCTACTTCTTGCTGTGCTACCAAGGCCACACAGACCACTTGGTTAGTTGCTGCCAGGTAAAGCAATAATGGCTCTTGGGGTTTGGGTGCAACCAGGGTAGGCACAGATGATAGGTAGGCCTTCAGTTCCTGCAAAGCTGCATCTGCTTCCGGATCCACTTCATAGGCCCTGCTTTCTTCAAAATTTTGAAGAATGGCAGGGCACGCTCGGCAGACTTGGAAATGAATCTGCTTAGCGTGGCAACGCATCCTGTCAGGTGCCTTACATCCTTAACTGTCCTTGGCACTTGGGTCTGCTCAATGGCCTTGATCTTGTTGGGGTTGGCTTTGATCCACCAATGGGATACGAAGAACTCAAGTAGCTTGCCGGAGGGAACACAGATACACACTTCTCCGGGTTAAGCTTCAAGTTGATCTTGCGCAGATTAACAAATGTCTCCTCCAGATCCTGGATAAGGGTGGCCTTATCCTTGCTTTTGACCAAAATGTCATCCATATAAGCTTTTATGCTTCTGTGCAACTGTGGCTCAAAACCAATCTGGACTGCCCTTGCAAAAGTGGACCCGGCACTCTTCAATCCGAAAGGCATGTGAACAAAGCAGTACGTACCACATGGAGTGATGAATGATGTCTTCTCCTCATATTCTTTGGACATGAAGATCTGGTGATATCCTGAGTATGCATCCAAAAAGGAGAGCAAATCACAACCTGAAGTGGAATCCACGATCTGGTCGATGCGCGGCAAGGGAAATGGGTCCTTCAGGCAAGCCTTGTTGAGATCTTTGAAATCATGCAAAGCCTCCATTTCCCATTCGCCTTCCGGACTACCACTGGGTTTGCCAACCACGTAGGGTGCAATACTCCTCTAACTAAACCAGTTGCCTCTAGCTTCTTGATTTCCTTGGCAATGAACTGTTGCCGCTCCAAGGCCTGCTTCCGGACTTTTTGCTTGACGGGTCGGGCATGTGGGCAGACAGCAAGGTGGTCCTCGATTACCTCTCTGGGAACACCGGGGATATCGGATGGTTGCCAGGAAAACACATCGATATTCGCCCGCAGGAAGGCAACGAGCGCGCTTTCCTATTTGTTATCAAGGGTGGCGCTGATAGTGAAGGTACCATCAACGCTAGCCAGCCCTGTGATACATCTCCAACGTATCTATAATTTATGAAGTATTCATGCTATTATTTTATCATTCTTGGATGTTTTCCAATCATTTTATAGCAACTTTATATCATTTTTGGGACTAACCTGTTGACCCGGTGCCCAGTGCCAGTTCCTGTTTTTTGCTTGTTTTTTACATCGTAGGAAATCAATATCAAACAGAGTCCAAACACCGCGAAACTTTTTGTGGATTTTTTTTCTGGACCAGAAGACCAACAATGGGCCAAAGAAGCACCTTGGGGTGCCCCGAGGGGGCACAACCCACCAGGGCGTGCCCAGGTGGGTTGTGCCCACCTTCTCCTGCACCCCCTCTTTGCCCTATAAATTCACAAATGTTCCAAAACCCTTCGGGGTTACCCTAGATCAGAAGTTCCACCGCCGCAAGGCTCTGTAGCCACCGAAAACCAATCTAGACCCATTCTGGCACCCTGCCGGAGGGGGGGAGGTCATCTCCGGTGGCCATCTTCATCATCCCGGCGGCCACCACGATGAGGAGGGAGTAGTCCACCCTCGGGGCTGAGGGTTTGTACCAGTAGCTGTGTTTCTAATCTCTCTCTCTATCTCTATCTCATGATCTATATCATGGGCTTTGTTAATATAGATGGATCATATGGTGTTTCTCCCCTCTATACTCTTGTTGTGGTGAATTGAATCTTTACCCTTTGAAGTTTTGTCTTGTCGGATTGAATATTCAGATATGTGAACACATGATGTATGTCTTGCGGTATGAATACTTGAGGTGACAATGGGGTATCACATTGATTCACTTGATGTATGTTATGGCACTCAACTTGCGGATTCCCGAGGTGACATTGGGGTATTCTATGCATAGGGGTTGATGCACGTTTTTATTATCTTTTCTCCGATAGAAACTTTGGGATATCCTTATAGTTCTTTGTGTGGATTGAATATTGTGATCATGAAGTTGTTTGATGCATACCATAGAATTAACTCATAGATACTCGTGGTGACATTGGAGTATCTAGGTGACATTAGAGTTGGTTGATGTGTGTCATATGGTGTTATTTTAGTACGAACTCTTGATTAGATCGATCGGAAAGAATAGCTTGTGTTATTTTAATATGAACTCTAGGATAGATTGATCGGAAAGAATAGCTTTGAGGTGGTTTCGTACCCTACAAACAATTTCTATCTTTTGTTCTCTGCTAATAGGAACTCGGGAGTGATTCTTTATTGCACTTTGAGGGATAATCATATGATCCAACTATGTTAGCATTGTCGAGAGATTGCACTAGTGAAAGCACGGACCCTAGGCCTTGTTTTAATGCATTGCAATACTGTTTGTGCTCACTTTTGTTACTTGCTACCTTGCCGTTTTTTATTGTTCGCACTACAAAAACTCATATTTACTATCATTACTACACTTTTATTACCATCTCTTTGCCGAACTAGTGCACCTATACCATTTAGCATTGTATTTGGTGTGTTGGGGACACAAGAGACTTTTTGTTATTTGGTTGCAGGGTTTCTTGAGAGAGACCATCTTCATCCTACACCTCCCACGGATTGATAAACCTTACGTCATCCACTTGAGGGAAAATTGCTACTGTCCTACAAAACTCTGCGCTTGGAGGCCCAACATGAGTCTACAAGAATAAAGTTGCATAGTAGACATCAAACTCTTTTCTGGCGCCATTGCCGGGGAGGTGAGTGCTTGAAGGTATATCATTAGATCTTGCAATCGAATCTTTTAGTTTCTTGTTTTATCACTAGTTTGGTTTACAAAAGAAAACTACACAAAAAATGGAATTGAGGTTGCATCATATTATCGATCATCTTTATAATATATTTCTTGAAAATGATGGATCGGAAAATTATGCTCAATTGTTAGAAGAAGAAGTCAATAAAATGCTTGGCACAAATTATTTGAATGATGAGCATGATTGCAATCTTGTTAGTATGAATTATTTGAATATACAAAATGCTAATGATGATTGCACAAGTCATGACAAAAATGTTTCTTATGAGCATGTCACTTTTTGCAGAGTGAATTGGGAGTGCCTTTGCACACCAAAAAAGGAAGATAGATTTTGTAAGAAGCATAAATATTTAGAAACGAAAAAGTTGCAAGAGAGGCTAGATGATTGTGCTGAAAGATTTAATTTTTTTGCCATCCTTGTGAAATTTGCAATGAACATGGTCATTTAAATCTCCAATGCAAATCCTTTCATGATCAAATCGTGTCTAAAAATTGTGATAACTTGATTACCCTTGAGCATCATAAGGAGCTTAGTCTTCTTTTGGGGTATGAAGAAATGAAACGTATAACTAACGGTATTCCAAAATTTAATCTCAAGAGACTTCTTGATTTTGATCTAGAGGAAATTTATATATTTTGTGTGATAAATTGCATTGAGAATCCTTATATTGCCAACTACCTAAAGACAAGAAAACAAATGGAATATGAAGAGAGTACTAATGAAATGGAAAATGTTTCCCAATACCCTCCTAGTGTTTATTATGATGAATCAGGTAACGAGGAGGAGCTTCCTATCCAATCAATCTCTTCAACAAGAAGCTTGGAAAAATTTATTAAACCCACACATGATGTGGTGAAGAAAAAGATAAGAAGAAAGAATAGAGGTAAAAAGGTATCTCTCCCAAATAATGTTGCTCCTATCACCATTGTGCATCATGAGAGTGAATCAAATATGTTGGTGGAAGATGATGACATTGAGTATGATTTTGTGATACCTACTACTTGTTGTAATGATTATGATTGGGAAGACAACAATATCCCTTATGATCTTGAAAATCTTTTTAGCACTTGCTTGGAATATTATGATAATAATGTTTGCTATACTATTGGTGCCATTCATGCTATTGATAAGAATGATTGTGATGATATGCAAAACCACAAGCTTGGGGATGCTATGTTTAATGAGTATGACATGTTTGAAGATTTATTTGCTGGAAATAATGTTTGTCCTAAGCTTGGGGATGCTTTTCTTTATGAATATGGTCCTTTGATTCCTTCTACTTTTGATAAGAAAATTTATTATGATGATAGCATGCCCCCTATTTATGATTATTACATTGATAAAAGTGGGTTTGGAAGAGTGTCAACTCTAGGTAGTAGTGATCCCACTATTTTGGAGGGTGTTGAATCTTATTACAATATTGATGAAAGTGGATTTGGAGAGGTCATGACTTCATTTATTGATACATCCACTATTTTGGAAGAGGTTTCAATTTATTATGACAATAAAGTTGCTATCTATGATGATTATTATGATGACATGTATGCCATAAAGAGTGATAAATGTTCTATGCTTGTGCATCATGAAAAGAGTGTTGTTTATGATAGTTATATTGTTGAATCTATGCATGATGTTTCTGAAAATTATTATGAGAGAGGAACATATGCTTGTAGGTATTGCAATAATATCAAGTTTCCTCTCTATGTGTTGAGAGTTTTGAAGTTATGCTTGTTTTGCATTCCTATGCTAGTTGATTATTGTTCCCATAAGTTGTTTGCTCACAAAATCCCTATGCATAGGAAGTGGGTTAGACTTAAATGTGCTAGTCATATGCTTCATGATGCTCTTTTTTGTGTTCCAATTCTTATCTTTTATGTGAGCATCATTGAAATCACCATGCCTAGCTAAAAGGCATAAAATAAAAGCACTTGTTGGGAGACAACCCAACACTTTTACATACTGTTTTTATGTGTTAACATGATTAAGCTATTGTAGTAATCATGTTTTATTGCTTTTGTTTCAATAAAGTGCCAATTAAAGCCTTTGGGATAGTGTGGATGACAGTTGACTTGAATCTGTGCAAAAACAGAAACTTTTGCGCTCAGTCCAGGAAGTTTGAAAATTCATTGGAACGTGCTTTTGATCTGAATATTTTACAGGTGATATATATACAAATTATCTACGTTGTCCTAATTTTTCAGAATTTTTGCAGTAGTAGAAGTATGGTTGGAGTACAGATTACTACAGATTGTTCTGTTTTTGACAGATTCTGTTTTCAATGCATAGTTTGCTTGTTTTCTAGTTTCTATGGCTTATATTGCTCAATATTGTAGCGACCAGACCTCAAACAGTCTGATCTCTGTGCTTTAGTGTCATCCCTGGATCAGTAATGCTAACACGCACAATACTTGAAGGAATTATAACAGAGTAGCAATCACACACTTATTACATCGAATGTCTCAAAAGAGAACTTATTACAATAAGTATGACTTCAGGCCATCTAATAACGATAACATCAGAAGGCTTGGAAGATAAGTGAGTCCATCAACTCCAACGGCATCACTGAGTATAGAACCACGACCTAAAGGCACCTTACTTGTCGTCTGAAAAGTCTGCAACATGAATGTTGCAGCCCGAAAACGGGTCAGCACATGGAATATGCTGGCAATGTAACACATAGAGAGTAAGGAAAGAATAATGCTATACTACATGCATATATGGCTGGTGGAGAGCTCTATGGTTACGGTTTTGCATAAAGCCAATTTTTCCCTACTGCAAAGGAATAAATTTTATTTTACTATCATGGTGGTTGTAAACATTGAGAGTGTAGACACCCTCTCAATCCCAATTAAGCACCATCATTAAAACCCAACAAAATTAATTATAGTAACATGATGAGATTCACATGATAATCCAAGTACTAGATACTCAAGATGTCCATAACTGAGGACACGACTAACCATGATTAGTTTATACACTCTGCAGAGGTTTGCGTACTTTTCCCCACAAGACTCGATCTCCTCCGTTTGGAATTCTCGCACTACATGGTGTTTGAAAAACGGATGACCGAGACATAGTCTTTCAGAAGCACTAGCACCTTTATGATCGGGTAGATAGTTACACCTACTTTCCCCTACATCTGCTAGTCTACCACTGTAAGAGTTCGCACGACTTATTAAACTATGCTAGAGCCCATAGTAGCTTGTGGCTGCACACGGAAGTTTCTAGCATGAAAAATCTCATGATCCCTTTGGGCCTGGGTGGCGGTCCATAAAGAAAAACAGGCAATCGCTAGAATACCCAAGTGCCTCAATCCACCCAGATGTGTATTAAAGTTGCCACCTTAAATAAACCATTAAATAACAATCTCACCTCTGTCATGGATACACTCACCCAATCCACGTCTACTAGCATAGCATGGCATTATAAGCAAACATAGAATTAACTCCCAAGGGTTTGAAAATAAAACAGGTAATAGGTACTACCTCATCTACTTCCCAAAGCTCACAACTTAATTAGATCCTAATCATGCAATGTTTGAGGATTGATCTAATGCAATAAAACTGGGTAGTAAAGAGGTATGATCAAAGTGTTACTTGCCTTGCTGATGATCCGTGAAACCTAGAGATTCGAAGTAGCAAGCGGCACACTCCGGGTACTCTATCGCAAACAAACAAACATACAATAAGTACTCATCTAATTCACAGGTAAAACTCAAATAAGAAATCTAACCAGAAAATTCAACTTAAGAACTCCGGTTTACAAAAAGAAACAAATCGAACAAAGCAACGAAACACAAACGGCGAAAGAAACAAGCTTCGTTTACTAATCTGAACCTAAGTCAAATTTTACAGAAGCAAAAACTTTTTTGAGTTGGTTAAACGGAAAGAGGGTTTCGAGACGAAACTCTAGGCGCTTGAATCGCCTGATTCCGATAAATGAGCTAAAAGTTATACTAAAACAAAAATCGGATCAGAAATCGCGATCAGAAATAATCGCGGAAAATCCAAGAAAAAGAAAAACTGACGAATAGATTAACGAACGAACGTTCGTTAACTGAAACTAAACGATGAACTCATCCGTTAAAACGAACGAACGAGCGAACGCTCGCTAAATAAATAAACTGATCTATTAAAAAATGAATCTAGGGTTTTCTAAAAAACGTATCGGTTTTCTTTAGAAAACCGGGCGACGGGCGGCTACCTCGGCTCGGGCTCCGGCGGTGCTGCGGGGCGGCGTGGGGTGGCGGGGCGGCGGCGGCAGGCGGCGGCCGCGGCAGCT
>NC_041389.1:153418387-153424244 GCF_002162155.2 Triticum dicoccoides
GCTGC
Organism: Triticum dicoccoides; assembly: GCF_002162155.2. Taxonomy (NCBI): domain Eukaryota; kingdom Viridiplantae; phylum Streptophyta; class Magnoliopsida; order Poales; family Poaceae; genus Triticum; species Triticum dicoccoides. Next base: position 153,418,393 of record NC_041389.1, read on the forward strand.
GGCGACGGTGGAGTGCGGCGGTGGCTGCGGCTTGGGGCTCCAGGGGGCCCGGCTCGGTATTTAAAGGGGGGTGGCGGTGGCTTGGGGAGGGGGCAAGGCGGCGGCGGGGCCGGCTCGTACTCGGCGGCGGTGGCAATCGGGACTCCGGTCTTGATCCGGAGGCGGGAGGCGGCGGCGGCGCGGGCCGGCCTGGCTCGGCTAGGCTTCGGCCCAGTCGGGCGCGGGCGAGTTTTTTTTTTAACAATACCGCCAAACAGAAAATAAATCCTAGAAAATTAAATAAAAATCTAAAAATGCCAAAACAAATTTTCCCCATCCAAATAAACTATTTATAACGAGATGAACATTTTCTTGGCCCAAAAATGCAGTTTTGAAACGTGCAATTTTTCCTAAATTCAAATAAAAGGCAAAAACTCCAAAATAAATCTTATTTGATTTTTTTATTAAATCCTCAATATTTCTTTATTTTGGGAAAGTCATTTTATTCCCTCTCTCATATTTTTAAAATTGAAATAATTGAAGATAAAATAAATAAAATCAAATGATCCTATTTTCAAAATTTGAGAAAAACTCAAATATGAAGATAACGAAACTCCCAACTCTCTCCGAGGGTCCTTGAGTTGCGTAGAATTTCTAGGATCAGGCAAAAAGCAAATAAAAAATGATGTGCACTAATGATTTAGTGTATAACATTCCAAATTGAAAATTTGGGATGTTACAAACCTACCCCCCCTTAAGATGAATCTCGCCCTCGAGATTCAGGTTGGCTAGAAAATAGGTGAGGGTGGTCCTTCAGCAGATCTTCCTCTCGCTCCCAGGTGGCTTCATCCTCGGTGTGGTGGCTCCACTGAACTTTGCAAAACTTGATAACCTTGTTACGGGTGACTCGGCTGGCATACTCGAGAATCTTGACTGGTTTCTCCTCATAGGTCAAATCACTATCCAACTAAATCGCTTCCAGTGGCACTGTATCTCTCAGTGGTATATCAGCCATCTCTGTGTGGCACTTTCTCAGCTGGGAAACGTGGAACACATCGTGAACTCCTGACAACCCTTCGGGCGACTCCAACTTGTAAGCAACTTCTCCCATACACTCTAAAACTTTGTATGGTCCCACAAAATGTGGCGCTAATTTTCCTTTAACTCCAAAGCGCTTAACTCCCCGAAGTGGAGATACACGAAGATAAACTCTGTCTCCGACTTCGTAAACTGTCTCCTTGCGTTTAGAATCTGCATAGCTCTTCTACCTGGACTGGGCTACCTTGAGCCTATCGTGAATCAACTTCACCTTCTATTCAGACTCCTTAATCAAATCTGGTCCAAACAACTGGCGGTCTCCAACTTCATCCCACGACAATGGGGTTCTGCACCTCCTTCCGTACAAGGCTTTGAAAGGGGCCATCTTCAAACTGGATTGATAACTGTTGTTGTAAGAGAACTCTGCATACGGCAAATTGTCATCCCAACTAGATCCATAATCTAGCACACAAGCTCATAGCATATCCTCCAAAATCTGATTGACTCTCTCGGTCTGTCCATCTGTCTACGGATGAAAGGCTGTACTGAACTCTAGCCTGGTTCCCAAAGTTTCATGTAATTGATTCCAGAACTTTGAGGTAAACTGGGTTCCTCTATCTGATACGATGCTCCTCGGAACTCCATGCAGACATACGATCCTGGTCTTGTATATCTTTGCCAACTTAGCACTGGTGTAAGTGGTCTTCACTTGGATGAAATGAGCTACCTTCTTCAAACGATCGACTACAACCCAAATCGAGTCATAGCCTGAACGAGTCCTGGGCAATCCCATGATAAAATCCATGCCTAGTTTATCCCACTTCCATTAGGGTATCGGCAATGGCTGTAACAATCCTGCTGGCTTCTGATGCTCTGCCTTCACTCTCTGACATAGATCACAAACTGCTACATATTCCGCAATATCCTTCTTTATTCCGGCCCACCAGAATGTGTCTTTCAAATCCAAATACATTTTGGTATTTCCTAGGTTAATCGAGTATGGTGAATCGTGGGCCTCTTGCAGAATCAACTTCCTGATCTCTGGATCATTAGGCACATAAACGCGGTCCTCAAACCATAAGGTATCGTGCTCATCCTCACGAAATCCTTTAGCTTTTCCCTTGCTCATTTTCTCCTTTATAGAGGCAATCTCCTTGTCAGTCTTCTGAGCTTCTCTGATCTTATCCATCATGGTAGACTAAATCTCCAATGCTGCTACATAGCCTCTCGGAAGTATCTCCAAACATAGCTCACGAAGATCCTCGGCTAACTCCTTTGGTAACTCTCCAGTCATGAGCGTATTGACATGGCTCTTGTGGCTCAATGCATCGGCTACTACGTTAGCCTTTCCGGGGTGATAATGCAATCTCATACCATAATCCTTGATGAGCTCCAACAATCTCCTTTGCCTGAGATTCAACTCCTTCTGCGTGAAAATGTACTTCAAACTCTTGTGATCCGTGTACACCTCACAATGGTTTCAATGAGTAAATGTCTCCATGTCTTCAATGCGTGCATTACGGATGCTAACTCCAAGTCATGTGTAGCATAATTCAACTCATGGGGCTTAAGCTGTCGTGAAGCATACAAAACAACTCTTCCCTCCTGCATAAGTACTACTCCCAGTCCTCGACGAGAAGCGTCGCAATACATCTCGTAATCCTTGCACTGATCTGGCAGAATCAACATTGGCGATGTAACCAAACGTTTCTTCAACTCTTGGAAACTGGCCTCTCATTCCTCAGTCCATTTGAACTTAGTATCCTTCTTCAATAACTCTGTCACGGGTTTTGCAATTTTTGAGAAATTCTCAATGAATCTCCAGTAGTATCCTGCTAGTATAAGAAAACTCCGGATCTGTCCAACTTTCGTTGGTGCTACCCAATTTGTCGCAGTGACAACCTTGGTGGGATCTACTGCTATTCCTTCTCCGGATATAACATGTCCGAGGAATCCAACTTCCTTCAACCAAAACTCACATTTGCTGAACTTGGCGTATAACTGATGTTCTCTGAGCTTCTCCAGTACCAAACGCAAATGTTCTTTGTGCTCTTCTTCATTCTTTGAATATACCAAAATATCATCAATGAACACCATGACAAACTTATCTAGAAACTCCATAAACACCTTGTTCATCATGTTCATGAAATAGGCAGGTGCGTTAGTCAGACCAAATGACATAACGGTATACTCATACAGCCTGTACCTGGTGGTAAAAGCTATCTTAGGTATATCCTGCTCTCGAATCTTCAACTGATGGTATCCTGATCGCAAATCAATCTTGTAAAATACCTTAGCTCCTTGCAATTGGTCAAACAGATCATTGATCATCGGCAGTGGGTACTTGTTCTTGATCATTACTTCATTCAGTCCTCTATATTCAACAACCATCCTTAATGATACATCCTTCTTCTCCACTAGAAGCACTGGTGATCCCCAAGGTGAAGAACTCGGGTGAATATAGCCTTTATCCAGTAACTCCTTAATCTGCTTTTTAATTTCCTCCAAATCTTGTGCGGGCATCCGATACGGTCTCTTAGATATCGGCCCTGTGCCTGGCAAAAGCTCAATCAAAAACTCAATGTCTCTATCCGGTGGCATGCCTGGCAACTCTTCTGGAAATACATCAGGGAAATCCTTCACCACTGGTACTTCCTCCTGCACAACTCCTGATAAGGAATTTACTTGTGTCCTTTTCGGCTCATGCCGTGATACATACTTGATCCTTCTTCCTTCTGGAGTGGTAAGCAAAATCGACTTACTGGCGCAATTGATGTTTCCTCCATACATCGATAGCCAATCCATACCCAGAATTACATCCAAACCTTGCGATTCCAAAATGATTAAATCTGAGGGGAAAACATGCCTACCTATACTCAATGGCACTGGAAAACATCCTCGACTGGCCATATACTCCGCTCCTGGTGAGCTTACTAACATAAGTGTTCTAAGAACCTTGGTGGGCAGTTTATGCTTATCCACAAATCCCCTTGATATGTATGAATGCGATGCACCAGTATCAAATAGAACGATTGCAGTAAATGACTTAACCAAAAACTTACCTATTACTGCATCTGGCTGGGCTTCAACCTCCTCCATGTTAACGTGGTTCACCTGTCCCCTGTTGAAAGGGTTCGGCTTCTTCCCAGAGCTTCCATTGCCATTTCCATTCTGGGCTTTAGGACATTCATTGGCATAATGTCCAGTCTTTTGACACTTAAAGCAAGTGACTTGGCTCAGGTCTCTCTTGGCTAGGGTTGATGGGTTGGTACGATTCTGTCCGTTGCTTCCTCCATTCCCGATACCATTCTTTGAGCCATTATGATTGTGCGAGCTACCTCCTCCATGGGTATGCTGAAAATGTCCTCCCGATTTCGGGGTAAAACATGGCTTCTGCTGAGCTCCTGAATTGTACTTCCCTTGTCTGTACTTCCTCTTGCAGTTCTCAATCTGCTACTGCTTCCCTTCAATCATAAGAGCACGATCTACCAACTCCTGGTAGTTGTTGAAAGTTGCTACCATCAACTGCATGCTCAGCTCATCATTCATTCCTTCCAGAAACTTCTCCTGCTTAGATGCATCTGTAGCAACGTCATCTGGGGCATAACGTGCTAATTTACTAAAGTCATCCACATACTGGCCAACTGTCCAACCTCCTTGGCGCAAGTTGCAAAACTCACGCTTCTTCATGGCCATACCTCCTGCTGAAACAAGGGCAGTACGGAAAGCTTGCTGAAACTGATCCCATGTGACATTGTCAATAGGATAAGTGGCGGTGAAATTCTCCCACCATGATGCTGCGGGTCCTTCAAGCTGATGTGCGGCAAAACGCACCCTCTCCGCGTCTGTGCATCCTGTAGTGGTCAACTCCCTTGCTATCTTGCGGACCAATCATCTGCAACTATTAAATAACAATCTCACATCTGTCATGGATACACTCACCCAATCCACATCTACTAGCATAGCATGGCATTATAAGCAAACGTAGAAGTAACTCCCAAGGGTTTGAAAATAAAACAGGTAATAGGTACTACCTCATCTGCTTCCCAAAGCCCACAACTTAATTAGATCCTAATCATGCAATGTTTGAGGATTGATCTAATGCAATAAAACTGGGTAGTAAAGAGGTATGATCAAAGTGTTACTTGCCTTGCTGATGATCCGTGAAACCTAGAGATTCGAAGTAGGAAGCGGCGCACTCCGGGTACTCTATCGCAAACAAACAAGCATACAATAAGTACTCATCTAATGCACGGGTAAAACTCAAATAAGAAATCTAACCAGAAAATTCAACTTAAGAACTTCGGTTTGCAAAAAGAAACAAATCGAACGAAGCAACGAAACACAAACGGCGAAAGAAACAAGCTTCGTTTACTAATCTGAACCTAAGTCAAATTTTACAGAAGCAAAAACTAGTTTGAGTTGGTTAAACGGAAAGAGGGTTTCGAGATGAAACTCTAGGTGCTTGAATCGCCTGATTCCGATAAACGAGCTAAAAGTTATACTAAAACGAAAATCAGATCAGAAATCACGATCAGAAATAATTGCGGAAAATCCGAGAAAAAGAAAAACTGACTAACGGATTAACGAACGAACGTTTGGTAACTGAAACTAAACGATGAACTCGTCCGTTAAAATGAACGAACGAGCGAACGCTCGCTAAATAAATAAACCGATCTATTAAAAAATGAATCTAGGGTTTTCTAAAAAATCGGATCGGTTTTCTTTAGAAAACCGGGCGACGGGGCGGCTACCTCGGCTCGGGCTCCGGCGAGGCTCCGGCGGGGCTGTGGGGCGGCGTGGGGTGGCGAGGTGGTGGCGGCAGTCGGCGGCGG
>NC_041389.1:153424674-153471180 GCF_002162155.2 Triticum dicoccoides
GGCGGCTGCGGCGGTGGTGGAGTGCGGCGACGTCAGTTGCGGCTTGGGGCTCCAGGAGGGCCCCGGCTCGATATTTAAAGGGGGGTGGCGGTGGCTTGGGAAGGGGGCAAGGAGGCGGCGGGGCCGGCTCGGACTCGGCGGCGGCGGCGATCGGGACTCCGGTCCCGATCCAAAGGCGGGAGGCGGCGACGGCGCGGGCCGGCCTGGCTCGGCTGGGCTTCGGCCCAGTCGGGCGCGCGAGTTTTTTTTAAAAACAATAACGTCGAACAGAAAATAAATCCTAGAAAATTAAATAAAAATCTAAAAATGCCAAAACAAATTTTCACCGTCCAAATAAAATATTTAGAACGAGATGAACATTTTCTTGGCCCTAAAATGTAGTTTTGAAAAACGTGCAATTTTTCCTAAATTCAAATAAAAGGCAAGAACTCCAAAATAAATCTTATTTGATTTTTTTACTAAATCCTCAATATTTCTTTATTTTGGGAAAGTCATTTTATTCCCTCTCTCATATTTTTATAATTGAAATAATTGAAGATAAAATAAATAAAATCAAATGATCCTATTTTCAATTTTTGAGAAAAACTCAAATATGAAGATAACGAAACTCCCAACTCTCTCCGAGGGTCCTTGAGTTGCGTAGAATTTCTAGGATCAGGCCAAAAGCAAATAAAATATGATATGCAATGATGATCTAGTGTATAACATTCCAAATTGAAAATTTGGGATGTTACAAATATAAATTGTGGAAATGATATGCTACAGTAGGAATTGCATGGAAACAATTATGAATCTTGTCTTTGGCAGTACCAAAGTGAAATGGTTTGCTCTTTATCATATTAACGCATCACACGAAGTTCCGTTAAGTTTTGTGTGATTGAAGTTTTCAAGTTTTGGGTGAGATATCGATATGAGGAGAATAAGGAGTGACAAGACCCTAAGCTTGGGGATACCCAAGGCACCCCAAGGTAATATTCAAGGAAGATCCAAGCAACTAAGCTTGGGGATGCCCTGGAAGGCATCCCCTCTTTCGTCTCCAACATTATCGGTAACCTCACTTAGAGCTATGTTTTTATTCGTCACATGCTATTGTGTTTTACTTGGAGCATCAATTTATTTTGTTAGGATTTGCTTTATGTTATTTAGAATAATGTTTTTGCATCTTTATTTTCAATAAAAATGCAAAGGATAGCCTTTACCATGCTTATTTCGCAAGACTATGTGTTGCTGTTTGAAAACAGAAAGTTTATCAATGTCGAAAAAATTCCCTAGAAAAGTCAAAATGTGATAACATGATGAAACTTTTTGCAAAATAAGATATGATAAATTTTCTACATTGTGGTAAATTTTCATAATTTTTGGAGTTATGGAAGTATGATGAATCTTGCATTCTTTACAGAGTGTACTGTTTTGGCAGATTGCTGTTATGTTTGCATATATTTGCTTGTTTAATGATTCTATTCGAGGATATGAATATTAAATACACAGAGGCATTTAGGATGCAATGTTGAATAATAATTTTAGTGATTTGCTATAGTAGAGAATGATAAAGTTTTTGCATTGGTTTATACTAACTTATCTCATGAGTTCTTGTTGAGTTTTGTGTGGATGAAGTTTTTAAGATTTAGGGAAACCGTGACATAAAAGGAATTAAGGAGACACAAAAGCTCAAGCTTGGGGATGCCCAAGGCATCCCAAGATAATATTTCAAGAAGTCTCAAGCATCTAAGCTTGGGGATGCCCCGGTAGGCATCCCACCTTTCTTCTTCAACAATTATCGGTTAGTATCAGTTGAACCTAAGATTTTACTTCTTCACATGATGTGTGCTATTCTTGGAATGTCATTTTGTTTTGTTTTGCTTGCTTTTTTAATAATATACTTAGACCTGAAAGTTTTTAAATAAAAGAGAGTCCACAATTAGCTACCTATTTACTTAACTACTCGCTTGATCTTAACTTATATCTTTTTGGAGTAGTTTGTCATTTACTCTTGTGCTTCACTTATATCCTATGAGTAAATTGTTGAATGAATTGAATATCATGAAGTTTAAACTATATGTTCATATCATGCCTAGTGGTAGCTTCACATTGGGTTTAGAAAGTGAAATCTTTTGAAGCTTGACAATCACAATATTGGTCATACAAGCAATTCATGAATAATTAGTATAAGGAAGAGAAATTTCACATGCAAATACACTATCTTGGAAATCTTTTGTGATTGTGAGCCCCCATCAAAATATTATATGCCAAAATTGTTGACATTGGACAAGGAAGACAACGTAATGATTTATGTTTGTTCATATTCACATAGAAGTTATATTTTCATAGATCCTTCAACATGTGGTGCTTGCCCCCCATCTTTGCTAGCCAAAAATTCTGCACTAAGTAGAGATACTACTTGTGCATCCAAAACCCTTAAACCCAAATCTTAATTTCAGGAGTCCACCATACCTACCTATGGATTGAGCAAGATCCTTCAAGTAAGTTTTCATTGCTGCATTAAGGCAATAAAAATTTCTTCTAAAAGTGAGATCATTTAGTGTAAGAGAAAATTGAGCGTCGTACGAACTTGTGATGGTAAAGAATAAAAGCGACATACTGCATAATAAAGGTTGCCATCACAAGGGGCAATATAACGTGACGTTCTTTTGCACTAAGGGGTCGAGCATACAAACAAATAAGCGCATGGCAACCTCTGCTTCCCTCTGCGAAGGGCCTATCTTTTACTTTATGTATTTACTTCTATGCAAGAGTCAAAGTTTTTCTCTCTATTCCTTTTTATTTTTCTCCTTTGGCAAGCATCATTGGTGAGGAAAGATCTAGGCACATACGTCCACTTGAATATGGGTAGCATGAGTTATTATTGTTGACATCACCCTTGAGGTGAATACGTTGGGAGGAAAAACTATAAGCCACTATCTTTCTATGTGTCTGGTTGAAACATTTTGCTCATGTGTATGCGATGAGTGTTAGCAATCATAGAAGACTATATGATGGTTGAGTATGTGGAGCTCTTATTGAAACTATGTTGAATAAGTTGAATTGCAATTGCTTGGTGACTGAGAACATAGGTTGTTAGGTTTCAAGAGAATTCATTGTTTGAACCTTAACATGTGAATTGGTTGCTACTATAACATGAGAAGTTCCATAAGAAAGAATTGTTGTTATGATGCTAGGAAAAGTGATTGAAATTATCATTGATCAAACTTGTGCACTTTGCTAGCATTCACACTTCATAAATTATTTCTTTTAGCATTTACCTACTCGAGGACGAGTAGGAATTAAGCCTGGGGATGCTGATATGTCTCCAACGTATCTATAATTTATGAAGTATTCATGATGTTATTTTATCATTCTTGGATGTTTTACAATCATTTTATAGCAACTTTATATCATTTTTGGGACTAACCATTGACCCAGTGCCCAGTGCCAGTTGCTGTTTTTGCTTGTTTTTTACATTGTAGGAAATCAATATCAAACGGAGTCCAAACACCGTGAAACTTTTTGTGGATTTTTTCTGGACCAGAAGACCAACAATGGGCCAAAGCAGCACCTCGAGGGTGCCCCGAGGGGGGCACAACCCACCAGGGCGGGCCTGGGGGCCCAGGTGCGCCCAGGTGGGTTGTGCCCACCTCGGTGGCCTCCCGCACCCCCTCTTCGCCCTATACATTCACACATGTTCCAAAACCCTTCGGGGTTACCCTAGATCAGAAGTTCCGTTGTCGCAAGGCTCTGTAGCCACTGGCCTATACCCGTTCCGGCACCCTGCCGGAGGGGGGGAATCATCTCCGATGGCCATCTTGATCATCGCGGCGGCCACCACGATGAGGAGGGAGTAGTCCACCCTCGGGGCTGAGGGTTTTTACCAGTAGCTATGTGTCTAATCTCTCTCTCTCTCTCTCAAGATCAATATCACGGGCTTTGTTAATATATATGGATCATATGATTTTTATCCCCTCTATACTCTTGTTGTGATGAATTTAATCTTTACCCTTTGAAGTTTTGTCTGGTCGGATTGAATATTCAGATACGTGAACACATGATGTATGTCTTGCGATATGAATACTTGAGGTGGCAATGTGGTATCATATTAATTCACTTGATGTATGTTATGGCACTCAACTTGCGGGTTCCCGAGGTGATGACATTGGGGTAATCTATGCATAGGGGTTGATGCATGTTTTTATTATCTTTTCTCCGATAGAAACTTTGGGGTCTCCTTATTGTTCTTTGATAAGATTGAATATTATGATCATGAAGTTGTTTGATGCATATCGTAGAATTAACTCACGGATAATCGTGGTGACATTGGAGTATCTAGGTGACATTAGAGTTGGTTGATGTGTGTCATATGGTGTTATTTTAGTACGAACTCTTGATTACATCGATCAGAAAGAATAGTTGATACGTCCATTTTGCATCATGTTTTCTTACTGTTATTTATAGTGTTTTTATCCATAATAATGCTTTTTGGAGTAATTCTAATGCCTTTTCGCTCATAATTTGCAAGGTACACACCAAGAGGGAGAATTCTGGCAGCTGGAAATCTCGACCTGAAAATGCTACGTCAGGCCACCTATTCTGCACAACTCCAAACAAGCTGAAACTTCACAGAGATTTTTTTATGGAATATTTAAGAACTATTGGAGCCAATAAGTACCAAAGGGGGGCCACCAGGTGGGCACAACCCACCTGGGCGCACTAGGCAGCCCAGGCGCTCCCTGGTGGTTTGTAGCCCCCTCGGCCCACCTTCGGTGCCCATCTTCTGGTATACAAGTCATTTTTACCTAGAAAAAATAAGGAGAAGACTTTCAGGGTGGTGCGCTGCCGTCTCAAGGTGGAACTTGGGCAGGAGAACTTTTGCCCTCCGGTGGAGCGATTCTAACGGGGGAACTTCCCTCCCGAAGGGGGAAATCATCGTCATCATCATCACCAACAACTCTCCCATCTTCACCAGCACCGTCTCATCTCAAACCCTAGTTCATCTCTTGTATTCAATCTTGTTACCGGAACTATAGATTGGTGCTAGGGGGTGAGTAGCAGTGTTGATTACATCTCGTAGTTGATTACTATATGGTTTATTTGGTGGAAGATTATATGTTCAGATCCATTATGCATATTAATACTCCTCTGATCATGAACATGTTTATTATTTGTGAGTAGTTACTTTCGTTCTTGAGGTCACGGGATAAATCATGTTACAAGTAATCATGTGAATTTGATATGTGTTCGATATTTTGATGGTATGTATGTTGTGATTCCCATAGTGGTGTCATGTGAACGTCGACTACATGAAACTTCACCATATTTTGGCCTAAGGGAATGCATTGTGGAGTGGTAAATAGATGGTGGGTTGCGAGAGTGACAGAAGCTTAAACCCCAGTTTATGCGCTATTTCGTAAGGGACCGAACGGACCCAAAAGTTTAGTGCTATGGTTAGAATTTATTCTTAATACTTTTCTCGTAGTTGCGGATGCTTGCGGGAGGGTTAATCATAAGTAGGAGGTTTGTTCAAGTAAGAACAGCACCTAAGCACCGGTCCACCCACATATCAAATTATCAAAGTAGCGAACACAAATCGAACTAACATGATGAAAATGACTAGATGACATTCCCGTGTACCCTCAAGAACGCTTTCCTTATCATAAGAGACCATTTTGTCCTGTCCTTTGCCTCAAAAGGATTGGGCTACCTTGCTGCACTTTTGTTACTATTATATTACTTGCTCGTTACAAATTATCTTGCTATCAAACTACCTGCTACTTACAATTTCAGCACTTGTAGACATTACCTTACTGGAACTACTTGTCATTTCCTTCTGCTCCTCGTTGGGTTCGATACCTTATCAAAAAGAGCTACAATTGATCCCCTATACTTGTGGGTCATCAATAGCTTGCATTATTTTAGTACGAACTCTAGGATAGATTGATCAGAAAGAATAGTTTTGAGGTGGTAGCGGATGCTTGCAGGAGGGTTAAATATGATCATGAGGAGGGAGTAGTCCACCCTCGGGGCTAAGGGTTTGTACCAGTAGCTATGTGTCTAATATCTCTCTCTCTCTCATGATCTATATCACGGGCTCTGTTAATATAGATGGATCATATGATGTTTCTGCCCTCTATACTCTTGTTGTGATGAATTGAATCTTTACCCTTTGAAGTTTTGTCTGGTCGGATTGAATATTCAGATATGTGAACACATGATGTATGTCTTGCGATATGAATGCTTGAGGTGACAATGTGGTGTCATATTAATTCACTTGATGTATGTTATGGCACTCAACTTGCGGGTTCCCGAGGTGATGACATTGGGGTAATCTATGCATAAGGGTTGATGCATGTTTTTATTATCTTTTCTCTGATAGAAACTTTGGGGTCTCCTTATTGTTCTTTGTGTGGATTGAATATTATGATCATGAAGTTGTTTGATGCATATCGTAGAATTAACTCACGGATACTCGTGGTGACATTGGAGTATCTAGGTGACATTAGAGTTGGTTGATGTGTGTCATATGGTGTTATTTTAGTACGAACTCTTGATTAGATCGATCAGAAAGAATAGTTAATACGTCCATTTTGCATCATGTTTTCTTATTGTTATTTATAGTGTTTTTATCCATAATAATGCTTTTTGGAGTAATTCTAATGCCTTTTCGCTCATAATTTGCAAGGTACACACCAAGAGGGAGAATTCCGGCAGCTGGAAATCTCGACCTGAAAAAGCTATGTCAGGCCACCTATTCTGTACAACTCCAAACAAGTTGAAACTTCATAGAGATTTTTTTATGGAATATTTAAGAATTATTGGAGCCAATAAGTACCAGAGGGGGGCCACCAGGCGGGCACAACCCACCTGGGCGTGCCAGGCAGCCCAAGCGCACCCTCGTGGGTTGTAGCCCCCTCAGCCCACCTCCGGTGCCCATCTTCTGGTATACAAGTCATTTTTACCTAGAAGAAATAAGGAGAAGACTTTCAGGGTGGTGCGTTGTCGTCTCAAGGTGGAACTTGGGCAGGAGCACTTTTGCCGTCCGGCGGAGCGATTCTGACGAGGGAACTTCGCTCCCGGAGGGGGAAATCATCGTCATCATCATCACCAACAACTCTCCCATCTTTACCAGCACCGTCCCGTCTCAAACCCTAGTTCATCTCTTGTATTCAATCTTGTTACCGGAACTACAGATTGGTGCTAGGGGTGAGTAGTAGTGTTTATTACGTCTTGTAGTTGATTACTATATGGTTTATTTGGTGGAAGATTATATGTTCAGATCCATTATGCATATTAATACTCCTCTGATCATGAACATGTTTATTATTTGTGAGTAGTTACTTTCGTTCTTGAGGTCACAGGATAAATCATGTTGCAAGTAATCATGTGAATTTGATATGTGTTTGATATTTTGATGGTATGTATGTTGTGATTCCATAGTGGTGTCATGTGAATGTCGACTACATGACACTTCACCATATTTTGGCCTAAGGGAATGCATTATGGAGTAGTAAATAGATGGTGGGTTGCGAGAGTGACAGAATCTTAAACCCCAGTTTATGCGCTATTTCGTAAGGGACCGACCGGACCCAAAAGTTTAGTGCTATTGTTAGAATTTATTCTTAATACTTTTCTCGTAGTTGCGTATGCTTGCGGGAGGGTTAATCGTAAGTAGGAGGTTTGGTCAAGTAAGAACAGCACCTAAGCACCAGTCCACCCACATATCAAATTATCAAAGTAGCGAACACAAATCAAACTAACATGATGAAAGTGACTACATGAAATTCCCGTGTACCCTCAAGAACGCTTTGCTTATCATAAGAGACCTTTTTGGCATGTCCTTTGCCTCAAAAGGATTGGGCTACCTTGCTGCACTTTTGTTACTACTATTGTTACTTGCTCGTTACAAATTATCTTGCTATCAAACTACCTGCTACTTACAATTTCAGCACTTGCAGACATTACCTTACTGGAACTACTTGTCATTTCCTTCTGCTCCTCGTTGGGTTTGACACCTTATCAAAAAGAGCTACAATTGATCCCCTATACTTGTGGGTCATCAATAGCTTGCATTATTTTAGTACGAACTCTAGGATAGATTGATCGGAAAGAATAGCTTTGAGGTGGTTTCGTACCCTTCTCATCCGATGGATAGTGATGACTCCGAGCGGCCCAGGCATCTTCAAAGTGTTATAAGCATAGTGGGATGCTGCCATGAACTTAGACAAGGCCGGGCATCCTAGAATCCCATTGTACGGCAGAGGGAGGTCTACCACATCAAACACAACCTTCTCAGTCTGATACTTCAGTTCTCCCCCGAACATCACTGGCAATGTAATCTTTCCCTTGGGACAGCACCTGCCGGGATTGACTCCTTGAAACGTGTCGGTAGTCTCTAGCTCTTCTTCCCTATCGGAAGCCTGTTGATGATTGCCAGGGAAATCAGATTCAACCCGACCCCGCCATCCACTAACATCTTTGTGACCTTGAGGTTGTGAATTGTTGGGGAGACCAACAATGGCAAACACCCTACCACAGTGGTGCGGCCAGGGTGATCCTCCTCATCAAAGATGATGGGCGTGCGGGACCACTTGAGCGGCTTCCGGGCCTCTGTCGCTCCTTCCATAGCATTAACCTCTCGTGCCCATCGCTTGAGTTGGCGATGAGAGGTGTGCAAAGATGCTCCTCCATCAATGCATAGGGCGTCAGTGGCCTTCTGAAATTCCTGCTCACTGGTTTCTTCTTCATTCCCTTCATCACTCACATCATCACATATTTCCCTCTCATGGCCCCTGGCGGGTTTTCCTTGGTTCCGAAAGGGATTGCCGGGGCAGTTTTCTTCATTACCTCGGCCCTTACGATAGCAGCATTCTGACCTTTCTCCTTATCATGCTTATCATACTCTGCCCTCTGTCTATTGACGAGTTGCTCAACTTGATAGCACTCCTGAAGGTCGTGGCCTTTGGTCTGGTGGATCTTGCAGTATGGCCCATCACCTTTCCCAACTTTTTCCGTGGCTGCGGTTTCCCGGCAGGCTGTGCATGCGGCAACCCCCTTGCCGGGGGCCTCAACCTTGGCCTTCTTGCCGGTACTAGGCGTGCCTGAACCTTCTACAGTCATCACTGCCTTCTCTCTTGGCTTCTTATTGTGCTTCTTGCCCTTTCTCTGACTGGTTGATTCATCCTCATCCTCCGAATCAACATTGATGCCATCTTCCTCTCCGGGCAGCTTCCTTCCTTCCTCCATCCGAGCACACTTATCCACTAGTGTGTATAGCTCCTTCACAGTCTTGGGCAACTGCACATTCATCTTAGAATGAATGTGACGTTGCGCACATTGGATTGGAAGGCTGCTATAACAGTTGTCAGATGGATATTCGGAATATTTCTATGAACTTTACTAAATCTCTGTAAATACTTACAGAGGGTTTCTCCTTCCTTCTGCTGGAGAAGCTGCTGGTCGCTAGGTCTGTCGGGCTCTTGGTGGCCACCGGTGAAGGCACCAATGAACTCGTGTGTCAGGACCGCGACTCAATGTCACATCGATCTAGCCTGTAACACCTCATATCACTTTGCGGCCTCACGCATGGTATCCCCACGGGTGTCGCCTTACCTTTGCCCGGGACCGTTTGCGCCTTTTGGCTCACGTATATGATAGTGTCGCTAGCATCCATATGATAAGGAGCCCGGGCTGACATGACTAGTCGTAAATCCAAAGTGGCGCGGACTTACAGGGACAGGCATCCATGACCCAGCATCGAACGTGTCGGTCATCAGAAAGTGGGTCCGGGCTGTAGCACTGGGCTAGCAGGACTCCGGTAAACCGGGCTGTAGCGGGCTAACAGGACTCCGGTACTCAATGCGTGACATTTCCCCGAAGGGACAGACACAGGAACGAGGAAGGACACATGTCGGCCAGCCTAAGTGTTCCGGAGCAGTAGCAAGCTACCATGGCTCAGTGGTAACACTAGGAGACATTTCCCGGTAAGAGAGGCTACTAAAGATAAACAACTAGATAGTCAGATCCCACACATACCAAGCATTTCAATCATACACACAATATGCTCGATATGTGCAAATACAACAAGGCATCACAACATGACTCTACGACACAAATACTTTATTTAGAGGCTCAGAGAGCCATACCTAGCATTCACACAAGCACGGGTCACACGACCCACATTCAAGTCATACAAGCATACAAGACGACAGCAGAAGGTAACTTGTCTGGGTACAGACAACTAGTAAAATAAAAGAGGCTTGGGTAAGCCTAGCTATACTACATGGTCCTTCACGTGCTCAGGATCACCACCTGGGCCTTAGCCTACTCATCGATGTCAATGTCTACGAAGAACCCGTCGGAAGGGGTTGTAGCATCTTCTGAAAACATAAATTAAAGCAACATGAGTACAAAGGTACTCAGCAAGACTTACATCAGACCCTACATGCATGCTCATTATCAAGAAGGGTAGGTGGAGTTATTGCAGCAAGCCAGCTTTGACTCTTGGCTAAGCTATCCTACGAGACTCCAACTTGAAATGGTTTTGCGCACACGAGTCCACTACTCACCACTCAATACACTACCGAGGATCCACCTCCGTCTTCCTACGGAAGAGACATCCTCGGCACTCACGCTTATCTTGAAGCTTTTAGTAGTTTCCAGTTTACTTGTCTATGAACTGTATAGGCAACCAAGTAGTCCTTTACCACGGACGCGGCTATTCGAATAGATTATGTTAACCCTGCAGGGGTGTACTTCTTCATACATGTTTCCACCACTTAGCGTCTGCACACGACATGTGCTCGGCAGACTTCAAGCGAAAACCGACGTGGGTGTAGACCACGACCTACCTAGACACTCAAGTCTCTAGTCCAGGTTTATTGCCTATTCGGGTTCCATCCATGAGGAGATCCGGCCGGGGTTTCGCTCACAGCCCCAAATGATGTGAACAGGGTTCCGAGACACCTAACGGGTGCCCGGTATACCCGGCCACGTACCTACCGCATCACAGCCCACCCCTATGGTCAGCGCTGTCCAGGGCCTCCAGTAAGCTATAAACACCAGAAACTACTTGTAACTCCTGGACAGAGGACTAGGGTGAATAGAAAGTCGAGCGGGGTCATATTTCAGGGCCCAATGTATGGTAGTAGCTGATTCTTAAATCACACATACAGATCTCAGTGCTTAAGGACGGCTTCAATGAAATAACCCACCATGTACTCCTACATGGCCTCTCATCGATACCTTTACCAAATCGTGTTCAACACACCACTCTCATACTGACATGATCATTTCACTCTAGCCCATCACCCAGATGAACCAGACCTGACACGACTCTAAGCATAGCAGGCATAGCAAGGTAGGAACATCATATACATGGCTCAATCAACTCCTACACATGCTAGTGGGTTTCATCTAGTTACTGTGGCAATGACAGGTCATGCAGAGGAAATGGGTTCAACTACTGCAGCACACAGCAGTTTGAATCGCGTTGTCTTAATGCAGTAAAAGAGAGCAGAAGCGAGAACATGGGATTGTATCGATATGATCAAATGGTTGGTTGCTTGCCTGATGGGTCGGTGCACTGATATTGCTCTTCGTTAGGGTAATCACGGTACTCCTCGGGGGCAGAACCTGCCGCAGAGAACACGGATACACAACGTCACCAAACAATATGCAACAATATGATGCATGCATGAGACATGGCATATATGAGTGTGTTGGGCTAATGCAACTAAGACCAGATGGGTTTGAACCATTTTGAACCAAAGATTCAATTTCCAAACTCATATATGATCTTAAATAGTGCTTTATCATGTTTTGCACTAAACAGCAGGTTAACTTGTTTAATCATGCATGAAAACAGTACGGATTGATAGATTGGATTTTTCTGATCATTTTTCATATATAATTTGTTTGATTTGGAGCTATGGTTGAATTTATATGAATTTTTGAAGTTTATACTAATTTCTGGAATTTCCTGAATAAAAATAAATCCAGAATTAATTACTGCGTCAGCATTGCGTCATGCTGACCTCAGCAGGTCAACAGACCCGGTCCAGGTCAAACCTGACGCGTGGGTCTAGGGTGTCAGTGCGATTAGTTTAGTTAGAATTTAATTAAAACTAAACTGGGTTAATTAACACGGCTGGGCCCCACTTGTCAGTGACTCAACGGAGTCAACCTGGGCCCACCCGTGGTCAAAGTCAAAGTCAGCGGTGCCGACGTTTAGCCGCCGGCGAGCCCGACGCGGCGGCGGAAGTGGTTTTGGCCGTTCCGGCCACCAAATGGGTCGCGGAGTGCATCGGGGTGGAGCTGAGGACGAGCCGCGGCTCTTGGTGGAGTCCGTTGGGGTCGGGGTGGCCGGAGTTGGCGCCGGCGGCGACCTTGGCGGCCACCGGAGTTTGGTTGGAGACGAACTCGGGCTAGAGGGTGCAGTGAGGTGCAAGGAGTGCATGGTTGGACCCAACACAGCGTGGTGAGTGCGTTGGACACCGTGAGTTGGCCAGAGGATGGCCGGGAGCACGTCGGCGACGAGATCCGCGGCGGTGCGTGCGGGTGATCTTCGTGCGGTGGCTACATGGCTCGGGAATGAGAGAGGAAGGGTAGGAGGGGTAGCTAGGCTCATGGAGCACTCGTAGAGGCCATCGGCGGGGTCGGGGACGAGCTGATGCGGCGACGGCGTTGAAGGGGATCTCCGGCGATGGCGGACTCGGGCGAGGTCGGTGCGGTGGACTCGGGCCTTGCGAGCACACGGGGCTCAGTTATTTCGACGAAGTGGACGGTGGCGGAGCTCCTGGACACGACGAGACGACGCACGGGCGGCGGGGAGCGCGGCTACGACGATGGGGCGGCGGCGATGGTGTCGGCCATGGCTGGGGAGCGCGAGGGGGAGGAGCTGGAGAGGAGAAGGGGTGTCTGAGGGTTTCGGGGGAGAGAGGGGGAGTGATCCCCGACGTGGCGTGAAGAGGGGAGCGGCGAGGCGGCGAGCAGGTGCGTGGCACCCATGCGGTGCTCACCGTCGAGCACCTTGCCTGCCTGCCTGGTTGGGCAAGCAGCTCGCTGGCGCGGCGCTGGGCTGGGCCGGCAGGTGGGCCGGGTTGCAGGCGCCAGGTAAGTTTTCCTTTCTGTTTTTCTTTTTTTATACCTCTGCAACTTTGTTGAATTATTAAAAATACCTAAAAAGTTCTAAAATTCACCAAACTACTCCTGGTCCATTGTTGGAATATTTCCAACATGAAACATTTTAGATTGGGAATATTTGGGCATTTGAAATATTTTATATAACTTTAAATGCCCGAAATCAAATATTTATGATTTAATTCAAAGACCCTAAGATGACCTAGGAAATTGTGCATCACTTTTGGCAGAGGTTCTGAACCAAGACAAAAATGATGGACATTTTAGAGGGGCATTTCAGGTTCATTGAAAAAGTTTTTAGTAAACCCTAGTTGGTTTCAGAGGGGCTGGGGGTTCTGTCATCCCCATTTCAGGTTTCTGTTGAAAGATAAAACATGATGCAACACTCTAATGCATGAACTAGATAGGGTGTGACAACTCACCCCCACTCAAAGGAATCTCATCCCGAGATTTGGGTTCCTCCGGGAAGAAGGCGGGATACTCGAGTCGCAGACGATCCTCCCTTTCCCAAGTTGCTTCATCCTCAGAATGGTGCGACCATTGAACTTTGAGAAACTTGATATTATGACGTCGCGAATGGGGTACTCTCGATATGTGAGATTATCTTGGAGATCAAGAATTTCGTGGTCCATTCCACGGATAGGATCCGAGAAGCAACGCCTGAGTTGAGAAACATGGAAGACATCGTGGACTCTGGAGAGATGCGGAAGTAGTTCCAATTGGTAGGAAACTTCTCCTCGTTTAGCGAGAATGCGAAAAGATCCAATGTAACGAGGAGCCAATTTGCCTTTGATACCGAAACGATGGGTTCCTTTCAGAGGAGTAACCCGAAGGTAAGCCTTCTCGTCAACCTCGAAAGTCATAGCCTTATGTTTTCAGTCATATTGACTCTTTTGACGGGATTGGGCTGTTTTCAACTTTTCACGAACGATGCGAACTTGCTCTTCTGCTTCCTGGATCATATCCGGGCCAAAGAATTGTCTTTCCCCGGTTTCTGACCAATTAAGGGGTGTTCGACACCGTCGTCCATAGAGAACTTCAAAAGGGGCTTTACCCAAGCTAGATTGATAGCTGTTGTTGTAAGCGAATTCGGCAAATGGAAGGCATTTCTCCCAATCCATTCCGAATGAGATAACAGAAGCTCGAAGCATGTCTTCTAGAATCTGGTTGACGCGTTCTACTTGACCACTTGATTGAGGGTGAAAAGCGGTGCTAAAGGAAAGGCGGGTTCCCATAGCATTTTGGAAACTTTCCCAGAATCGAGAGGTGAAAAGACTTCCTCGATCCGAGTTAATTTCCAAAGGAACACCATGGAGAGACACTATTCTGGAGATGTACAAGTCTGCTAACTGACTAGCAGTTATACTCTCACGAACAGGTAGGAAATGGGCCACTTTGGAAAGACGATCAATAACGACGAAGATAGCATTATTCCCTCTCTTGGTCCTGGGAAAACCGGTGATGAAGTCCATACCAATTTTATCCCATTTCCATTTAGGAATAGCTAGGGGTTGAAGGGTGCCAGCAGGCCGTTGATGTTCTGCTTTTACACGACGACAAACATCGCAGCTAGCAACAAACTGAGCAATGTCTCTCTTCATCCTAGTCCACCAGAATCTCTGGCGTAGATCCTGATACATCTTAGTCCTACCGGGATGAATGGTGAGAGGAGATTCATGAGCTTCCTTAAGGATCAACTGCCGTAGTTGTCGGTTCTTGGGAACCACGAGACGGTTCCCAAAGTATACAACACCATGATCATTTGTGGAGAAACATTTAGCATCTCCGCTAGCGATGTTCTCCTTGATCCGGGATATTCCTTTATCTCGTTTTTGGGCAGCGGTGATTTGATCCGTAAGAGTAGGTTTCGCCACCAAAGTGGAAAGGAATCCTTGAGGAACAATGTGGAGGTTAAGCTTCCGAAATTCCTCATGGAGAAGTGGTTGGCTTTGTTGCAACATCACATTATTGCAATAAGATTTATGACTTAGCGCATCAGCCATGACATTGGCTTTTCCTGGGGTGTAAGTTATCCCTAAGTCGAAATCTGTGATCAACTCGACCCAATGTCTTTGCCTGAGATTTAAATCCGGTTGGGTGAATATGTACTTCAGACTTTGGTGATCAGTGTAAATTTCGCAACGATTACCGAGGAGGTAATGTCGCCATGTTTTGAGTGCATGGACTACAGCTGCAAGTTCTAGATCATGAGTAGGGTAGTTTTCCTCATGTGGGTGTAATTGCCGTGAAGCATAAGCAATTACGTGTCGATCTTGCATGAGAATACAGCCTAGTCCTTGTCGCGAGGCGTCGCAGTAGATAACAAAGTCCTTGGAAAAATCCGGTGGTACCAGTACGGGAGCAGAAGTTAGACGTCTTTTCAGTTCCTGGAAACTGTGCTCACATTGTGGAGTCCACTCGAACTTTTTATCTTTCTTGAGGAGTTCGGTTAGAGGCTTAGCAACCTTGGAGAAATTCTCGACAAAGCGACGGCAATAGCTCGCTAAGCCCAGGAAACTCCGAACTTGCTTGACCGATTCAGGTGGAGTCCAATTAAGGACGGCTTGAACTCGCTCGGGGTTAACAGCAATACCTTTACCAGAAATTACATGTCCTAGATAGGTCACTTCTGACAACCAAAATTCACATTTAGAAAATTTGGCATAAAGGCGATGCTCTCGAAGTTTCTTCAACACTAACCTTAGGTGTTCGGCATGTTCTTCCTCGTTCTTGGAGTAGATGAGTATATCATCGAGGTAAACCACGACGAATTTATCCAAATACTCCATGAAAATTGAGTTCATTAATCGAGAGAAGGTGGCTGGAGCGTTGGTTAAACCGAAGGACATGACGGTGTACTCGTATTGGCCATAACGGGTAACAAAGGCCGTTTTCGGAATGTCCCCGTTCCTGATTTTGATTTGATGGTATCCCAACCTCAAATCCATTTTGGAGAAGACTGAGGATCCAGCGAGCTGACCATACAGATCATTGATCCTGGGGAGCGGATACTTGTTCTTAATTGTGACCAAGTTGACAGGTCGATAATCTACAACCATCCGGTCCGTACCATCATTCTTCTTGACGAAGAGGACGGGGCAAGCCCAAGGAGATGAACTAGGCCGGATGAAACCCTTTTTCAAGGACTCATCAAGTTGTTTCTTAAGTTCGGCTAGTTCAAAAGGTGCCATCTTGTAGGGTCTTCTGGAAATTGGGACAGTTCCTGGAATGAGATCTATCACAAATTCGACATCTCTGTCAGGTGGAATACCTGGCAGTTCTTCTGGAAAGACATCCGGGAAGTCACGGACTACCGGAACGTCTTCAAGGTCTGGCAAGGGACTGGCATTAAGAGAATATAGTTGTCGTTTAGCTACTCGGGTCAAGACATTGACTATCTTTCCCGAAGGGTGTGTGAGTTGGACAGTCCTAGAGAAGCAATCAATCTTGGCATGATGGGCTGACATCCAATCCATACCCAAGATGATATTAATATCTGAAGATTTAAGAGCTATCAAAGATGCAAGAAAAACAAGTCTGTCGACTTGGATTTCATTTCCATGGCTTACACTAGAGGTTTGCCATCTAGAACCGGGAGTGGAAATTTCCATGGTGGAAGGCATGTCACAGAATGTGGTGTTATGCAAGCGAGCATAGTTTTCGGATATGAATGAATGAGATGCTCCAGTATCAAAAAGAACGGATGCCGGGTGGAAATTTACAAGAAGCGTACCGAGAACGGCACTGGGATCTTCTTGAGCCTCTTCCGCAGAGACACAATTGACATGGCCACGTGCAGTGGTGGCCGGCTTGGCGTAGAAAACTTTCCCTATCGGCTTGCCGCGGCCAATAGTTTTGCTCTCTGGTTGGGGTTGGTTTGGGGACACTCGCGCATATAGTGGCCTGATTCCCCACACTTGAATCACGTCACGGAACTGGTGCGTGGAGGAGCATTGTTGGTTGGACCACCATAGGCCTTGGCTGGTGCATATTGTTGAGTTGGGCGAGGCGCCTGAAAGGATGGCCTCGGTGTAAACCTGGGTGGCAGGGCGGTGTTAGGCACCCATACACGGCGCTTCTGTGGTCCAGCACCGGATGAGGAACCCAAGTCACGGCCATGCTTGCGTGTTGCGTTGAAATCAGTCTGTCCCGTCTCAGCACTGATGGCTTTATTCACAAGCTTCTGAAAAGAGGTGCACTCATGCAGACGGAGGTCACGACGAAGCTCAGGACTAAGCCCCTTACGGAACCTTGCCTGCTTCTTGGCATCGGTAGAAACTTCCTCAGTTGCATAACGTGCAAGGTTGCCGAACTCCCTGCTGTAAGCGTCAACAGAGAGTCGACCTTGAGTAAAACTGCAGAACTCCTCACGTTTACGGTCCATGAGACCCTCTGGAATGTGATGTTCACGGAAAGCCTCGCCGAATTCAGCCCAAGTAGTGACGTGGCCCGCTGGGCGCATAGCTTCACAATTCTCCCACCAGAGACTGGCGGGGCCTTCGAGATGATATGCAGCAAAGGTGACTCTATTAGCCTCAGCTACGAGTGCAGAACGCAGTTTGTGAGTAATACTGCGAAGCCAGTCGTCGGCGTCGAGAGGCTCGACGGAGTGGTGGAAGGTAGGTGGATGTAACTTGATGAAATCACTGAGTGACGCCAAGTTATTTCTCTGATGGTGTGATGTGTTCTGTTCAATACGCTCCAACAAACGGTTGGTCTCCCGCTTGTTTCTCTCGGCTTCCAGCATAACTTCGGCCAGAGAAGGAGGGTGAGGCAGGTTTGTTTCCCCAACTCTGCTACCTTTGGCCTGCTCTGGGGGAGCAGGGTTGTTGCGGGTGTTGACCATCCTAGGAAAAACAAGACAATGGTTTAGTCCAAAATGACAAGATTCCGACATAGAATGTAGAATGTAGAATGTAATGGACAACTCAGAATGCAAGATGATCATCCGTATGACATGGTAGATACAGAAACTACTTCTTTTATTCCATCGTCATACACACCATACGAGGTTTAGTATAAGACCAACAAGTACTACTACGGTGAGAGGAGGATTACATCTCATCAGAGGCATCCCAAGCTCCTATACATTATTTTTCCTACACCCCCGGAATTGCTACACACCAAGTCATATTCCACAAGTCACGCAGGGCGGTGGAAATACAACTATTACAACACTAGTGGATCTACTACTATCTCAGTCATCTCCGTAGTAGTTCTCATAAAAGTCTCCTCCATAGCCTGGAAGTTCAACGTGAGCATCCGGAAACAGACGATCCTGAGGAGCCTGTGGACCAAAAGGGCTAGGGTGAGGTCTTGGACCAACAAACGGTGGCCTGCGGGGACCACGAGGTGGGGTGATGCCTCCCACATCACGCCAATCCATCATGTCTGGCAGAGCAGACCTAACAGGATACAGGTCTCTCATATCCATGTATCCAGCTTGCACAGTCGGTGCAAACCGAGTCAAGGTGGCCCAATGATCAGCGCGGGTGTTGAAAAGCTCCATTCTCAAGGCCCGATTCTCTCGGTCCTTATCCTCGAGCAACTCGGTAGTGGTGCGAGTTAGTGAGTCCTCCTGGCTGGAGTCAGCATAGATAGCCCGGAGATAACCGTGCGCTCCAGGAAGTGAAGCTGGCATATACCGGAAGTCGGTGTTGCGAAGCAGGCCAGTCCTGACTCGCATGATGGTCATCATAGAATAAGCCGCATCTTGCACAGCCATCTCAATGGTAACACCGAGCCCATAGGAACAGTGAAGAGCCTCGGTAGAACCAGGATAAGAGGGAAATATCCGGACGGTGCAAAGATACTGGCTTTGATTAAAGTCCCGAAACTGCTCTTCGACCGTGTATTCGGGATACCAACGGTAACCCGTCTCGATCATCACTCGGACTAACATAGCCGTATGACCGGTCACACCAATGCATCGGGTCAGGCGAACCACTTGATTTTGGTCGCGAGTGGCCATCTGAAAGCACAACCATAATGCAAAGGCATTAGAATTTCTAGCAAAATTTTGACAGCATAACGACTGTAAATGCTCAAGAAGGGTTTTGAGACATTTATCAAAGAGTTGCATAGACACTC
This sequence comes from Triticum dicoccoides, assembly GCF_002162155.2. Classification (NCBI taxonomy): domain Eukaryota; kingdom Viridiplantae; phylum Streptophyta; class Magnoliopsida; order Poales; family Poaceae; genus Triticum; species Triticum dicoccoides. Next base: position 153,443,890 of record NC_041389.1, read on the forward strand.
AACAACATCATATCAAGGTTCTGGGTCCAACTTATCAGGATAACAGGGTAGTAGAACTGAGCTAGGCTTGTAGACATCAAACCTATAAGGTACTACTGATTAGTAACTCGTGAACCTGATAGAGAGAAGGGATTCTAGTCCTTAACCCCTAGTAGAAGAATGGACTGACTCATATCAGAATGCCATGGGATAAAGAAGTAAAAAGAGCCTTATGTACCATCCCACAATCAATTCCCCTACATATAACTAAAGCATTTCTAGACTCAACATCGACCAGTTTGGCTTGAAGGACCTACAGGCAGTCCGGCTCTGATGCCAACGCTGTCAGGACCCCGACTCAATGTCACATCGATCTAGCTTGTAACACCTCATATCACTTTGCGGCCTCACGCACGGTATCCCCACGGGTGTCGCCTTACCTTTGCCCGGGACCGTTTGCGCCTTTTGGCTCACGTATATGATAGTGTCGCTAGCATCCATATGATAAGGAGCCCGGGCTGACATGACTAGTCGTAAACCCAAAGTGGCACAGACTTACAGGGACAGGCATCCATGACCCAGCATCGAACGTGTCAGTCATCAGCAAGTGGGTCCGGGCTGTAGCACTGGGCTAGCAGGACTCCGGTAAACCAGGCTGTAGCGGGCTAACAGGACTCCGGTACTCAATGCGTGCCATTTCCCCGAAGGGACAGACACAGGAACGAGGAAGGACACATGCCGGCCAGCCTAAGTGTTCCGGAGCAGTAGCAAGCTACCATGGCTCAGTGGTAACACTAGGAGACATTTCCCGGTAAGAGAGGCTACTAAAGATAAACAACTAGATAGTCAGATCCCACACATACCAAGCATTTCAATCATACACACAATATGCTCGATATGTGCAAATACAACAAGGCATCACAACATGACTCTACGACACAAGTACTTTATTTAGAGGCTCAGAGAGCCATACATAGCATTCACACAAGCACGGGTCACACGACCCACATTCAAGTCATACAAGCATACAAGACGACAGCGGAAGGTAACTTGTCTGGGTACAGACAACTAGTAAAATAAAAGAGGATTGGGTAAGCCTAGCTATACTACATGGTCCTTCACGTGCTCAGGATCACCACCTGGGCCTTAGCCTACTCATCGATGTCAACGTCTACGAAGTACCCGTCGGAAGGGGTTGTAGCATCTTCTGAAAACATAAATTAAAGCAACATGAGTACAAAGGTACTCAGCAAGACTTACATCAGACCCTACATACATGCTCATTATCAAGAAGGGTTGGTGGAGTTATTGCAGCAAGCCAGCTTTGACTCTTGGCTAAGCTATCCTACGAGACTCCAACTTGAAATGGTTTTGCGCACACGAGTCCACTACTCACCACTCAATACACTACCGAGGATCCACCTCCATCTTCCTACGGAAGAGCCATCCTCGGCACTCACGCTTATCTTGAAGCTTTTAGTAGTTTCCAGTTTACTTGTCTATGAACTGTATAGGCAACCAAGTAGTCCTTTACCGCGGACGCGGCTATTCGAATAGATTATGTTAACCCTGCAGGGGTGTACTTCTTCATACATGTTTCCACCACTTAGCGTCTGCACACGACATGTGCTCGGCAGACTTCAAGCGAAAACCAACGTGGGTGTAGACCACGACCTACCTAGACACTCAAGTCTCTAGTCCAGGTTTATTGCCTATTCGGGTTCCATCCATGAGGAGATCCGGCCGGGGTTTCGCTCACAGCCCCAAACGATGTGAACAGGGTTCCGAGACACCTAACGGGTGCCCGGTATACCCGGCCACGTACCTACCGCATCACAGCCCACCCCTATGGTCAGCGCTGTCCATGGCCTCCAGTAAGCTATAAACACCAGAAACTACTTGCAACTCCTGGACAGAGGACTAGGGTGAATAGAAAGTCGAGCGGGGTCATATTTCAGGGCCCAATGTATGGTAGTAGCTGATTCTTAAATCACACATACAGATCTCAGTGCTTAAGGACGGCTTCAATGAAACAACCCACCATGTACTCCTACATGGCCTCTCGTCGATACCTTTACCAAATCATGTTCAACACACCACTCTCATACTGACATGATCATTTCACTCTAGCCCATCACCCAGATGAACCAGACCTGACATGACTCTAAGCATAGCAGGCATAGCAAGGTAGGAACATCATATACATGGCTCAATCAACTCCTACACATGCTAGTGGGTTTCATCTAGTTACTGTGGCAATGACAGGTCATGCAGAGGAAATGGGTTCAACTACCGCAGCACACAGCAGTTTGAATCGCGTTGTCTTAATGCAGTAAAAGAGAGCAGAAGCGAGAACATGGGATTGTATCGATATGATCAAATGGTTGGTTGCTTGCCTGATGGGTCGGTGCACTGATATTGCTCTTCGTTAGGGTAATCACGGTACTCCTCGGGGGCAGAACCTGCCGCAGAGAACACCGATACACAACGTCACCAAACAATATGCAACAATATGATGCATGCATGAGACATGGCATATATGAGTGTGTTGGGCTAATGCAACTAAGACCAGATGGGTTTGAACCATTTTGAACCAAAGATTCAATTTCCAAACTCATATATGATCTTAAATAGTGCTTTATCATGTTTTGCACTAAACAGCAGGTTAACTTGTTTAATCATGCATGAAAATAGTACAGATGGATAGATTGGATTTTTCTGATCTCATATATAATTTGTTTGATTTGGAGCTATGGTTGAATTTATATGAATTTTTGAAGTTTATACTAATTTCTGGAATTTCCTGAATAAAAATAAATCCAGAATTAATTACTGCGTCAGCATTGCGTCATGCTGACCTCAGCAGGTCAACAGACCCGGTCCAGGTCAAACCTGACGCGTGGGTCCAGGGTGTCAGTGCGGTTAGTTTAGTTAGAATTTAATTAAAAATAAACTGGGTTAATTCACAGCGCTGGGCCCCACTTGTCAGTGACTCAACGGAGTCAACCTAGGCCCACCCGTGGTCAAAGTCAAAGTCAGCGGTGCCGGCGTTTAGCCGCCGGCGAGCCCGACGCGGCGGCGGAAGTGGTTTTGGCCGTTCCGGCCACCAAATGGGTCACGGAGGGCGTCGGGGTGGAGCTGAGGACGAGCCGCAGCTCTTGGTGGAGTCCGTTGGGGTCGGGGTGGCCGAAGTTGGCGCCGGCGGCGACCTTGGCGGCCACCGGAGTTCGGTTGGAGACGAACTCGGGCTAGGGGGTGCAGTGAGGTGCGGGGAGTGCACGGTTGGACCCAACGCAGCGTGGTGAGTGCGTTGGACACCGTGAGTTGGCCGGAGGATGGCTGGGAGCACGTTGGCGACGATATCCGCGGCGGTGCGTGCGGGTGATCTTCGTGCGGTGGCTACATGGCTCGGGAATGAGAGAGGAAGGGTAGGAGGGGTAGCTAGGCTCACGGAGCACTCGTAGAGGCCACCGGCGGGGTCGGGGACGAGCTGATGCGACGACGGCGTTGAAGGGGATCTCCGGCGATGGCGGACTCGGGCGAGGTCGGTGCGGTGGACACGGGCCTTGCGAGCACACGGGGCTCGGTTAGCTCGATGAAGTGGACGGCAGCGGAGCTCCTGGACACGACGAGACGACGCACGGGCGGCAGGGAGCGCGGCTACGACGATGGGGCGTCGGCGGTGGCGTCGGCCATGGCTGGGGAGCGCGAGGGGGAGGAGCTGGAGAGGAGAAGGGGTGTCTAAGGGTTTCGGGGGAGAGGGGGGGACTGATCCCCGACGTGGCGTGAAGAGGGGAGCGGCGAGGCGGCGAGCAGGTGCGTGGCACCCATGCGGTGCTCGCCGTCGAGCACCTTGCCTGCCTGCCTGGCCGGGCAAGCAGCTCGCTGGCGCGGCGCTGGGCTGGGCCGGCAGGTGGGCCGGGTTGCAGGCGCCAGGTAAGTTTTCCTTTCTGTTTTTCTTTTTTTATACCTCTGCAACTTTGTTGAATTATTAAAAATACCTAAAAAGTTCTAAAATTCACCAAACTACTCCTGGTCCATTGTTGGAATATTTCCAACATGAAACATTTTAGATTGGGAATATTTGGGCATTTGAAATATTTTATATAACTTTAAATGCCCAAAATCAAATATTTATGATTTAATTCAAAGACCCTAAGATGACCTAGGAAATTGTGCATCACTTTTGGCAGAGGTTCTGAACCAAGACAAAAATGATGGGCATTTTAGAGGGGCATTTCAGGTTCATTGAAAAAGTTTTTAGTAAACCCTAGTTGGTTTCAGAGGGGCTGGGGGTTCTGTCATCCCCATTTCAGGTTTCTGTTGAAAGATAAAACATGATGCAACACTCTAATGCATGAACTAGCTAGGGTGTGACATCGTGGAACAGATCTGCCCATGACAAAATGGAGTTCTCCAGGAGGTGCATCAGCCAAGACCTCACATTGGACTTGAGGGCCAAAGGGAAGTAGTTGGCGAACACCTTCTCATCTCTTCCCCTGGCAACCTGAATAGCGATGGCGTAGATGCTCAGGAACTCTGTCGGGTTCAGCCTCCCATCGTACTTCTTAGGTATCTCTGGCTTGAACGTGCGAACGGATGGCCAACGGACTTGCCGCAGCTCTCGTGTAAAGGCAAGGCAGCCGACCTCGAAAGGTAGGCACCCACCAACACCGAATGCGCGCTCGTTAACGTCGAGGCCGCCGCACCCGTCAGTCTGGCGGAGGTCGTCATGGCGCCGATCCATGATGATGCACGCGTCCCCCCGCCACCTATCCTCTGGGGCTCGATGTTGGCCTGGACATGCTCGAGGATCAGAGGAGGCCATCGAGACGTCGTCGGGGTCTTGATTCAGCTGCACCCGTGTTGGTTGTCGTGGTGGGGACTGCACCATGGGGACGGCTTCCTTTGTTCGTCCAGCCGTACAGGCAGTTGCTTTTGCTTAGGGAGGTCGTGGCGGGCCAGCTCGCCGTGAGCCCCCAGCCTCGGCGGAACCGAGGAGGCTATGGATGGTGGCACGCCATTCATCCATCTACTCGGCTGCCAGCGGAAACCTTAGTAGCAGCTGGGCTCGCGCCATAACCTCTGTGGTTGTGCTCGGCATAGATGCTGATGACGTCAGCCACACTGTTGCCTGGCTCCTGGTGGCGCCAGCACCGGTGACAGCGGTATCGCCGCGTCCACGCAACTATGGGACGACCACTTGGGCAGCGGGGTCGCACAGCGATGGTGCTCGAGGGTTAGCGGCTCTGTTGGGCGCAGCGGTCGGGCTGGCTCGTCCGAGGGGAGGCACATGTGTTGTGGCCGCCTCCATGGCAGGGGCGGCCGGAGGGCGAAGGCTCACCCCGGACCGACCGCCGTTGCTGCGGCTGTGCCCGCTGGTGGGAGGAGGGGGTGTGAGCGGAGTGACCCCCTCGTTCGCACCTCATGGAGCGTGACCTTTGAGACGCTGCTGAAGCTGTTCCTCTCTGACGCCTTCAGCCCCCGTGTCGGCCACAGGTAGAGTGGCGATGGCGCCACCTGCTACTGCCAAACCCCCAACAGCGCTCACGTCCTCGCTTGTCTCCGCATCCCCCGCAACATTTGAGGCTGCGGGCAGCGGAGCCTTCGAGGTGGATGGCTGGGCCGAAGGGCTGGACTTCTTCTTCTTGGGCACCATGGTCGATGGCGTCATCGAAGATGAAGATGGTGATCAAGATAGCGTGTTGCGCATGCTATCAGGTTTGCGCAAGCGAGCCCCCTACCTGGCGTGCCAAAGATGTCGCGATATATAAGCGGCCACCTATGGGACCGGGTGGCCCCTTGCTGGTTCGACAGGGGGACATCGTGTTGCACAAAGAGCAGATTAGCGCATGGTAGCATGATAGAGAGCACACGAGCAATTTACCTAGGTTCGGGCCGCCACAAGGCGTAAGACCCTACTCCTGCTTTGGTGGATTCATGGTGGAATGAATGTGGTGGTGCATAGTACACTTGCCCGGCAGGGTTTGCTCGGGGTTGTAGTGACTACGCGCGTATGGTTGTTGGAAATATGCCCTAGAGGCAATAATAAATTAGTTATTATTATATTTCCTTGTTCATGATAATCGTTTATTATCCATGATATAATTGTATTGATAGGAAACTCAGATACACGTATGGATACATAGACAACACCATGTCCCTAGTAAGCCTCTAGTTGACTAGCTCGTCGATCAAATAGATGGTTACGGTTTCCTGACCATGGACATTGGATGTCATTGATGACGGGATCACATCATTAGGAGAATGATGTGATGGACCAGACCCAATCCTAAGCCTAGCACAAAGATTGTAGTTCGTATGCTAAAGCTTTTCTAATGTCAAGTATCATTTCCTTAGACCATGAGATTGTGCAACTCCCGGATACCATAGGAATTCTTTGGGCGTACCAAACGTCACAACGTAACTGGGTGGCTATAAAGGTGCACTACAGGTATCTCCGAAAGTGTCTGTTGGGTTGGCACGAATCGAGACTGGGATTTGTCACTCCGTGTAAACGGAGAGGTATCTCTGGGCCCACTCGGTAGGACATCATCATAATGTGCACAATGTGACCAAGGGGTTGATCACGGGATGATGTGTTACGGAACGAGTAAAGAGACTTGCCGGTAACAAGATTGAACTAGGTATCGGCATACCGACGATCGAATCTCGGGCAAGTACAATACCGTTAGACAAAGGGAATTGTATACGGGATCGATTGAGTCCTTGACATCGTGGTTCATCCGATGAGATCATCGTGGAACATGTGGGAGCCAACATGGGTATCCAGATCCCGCTGTTGGTTATTGACCGGAGAACGTCTCGGTCATGTCTGCATGGTTCCCGAACCCGTAGGGTCTACACACTTAAGGTTCGATGACGCTAGGGTTATAAAGGAAGTTTGTATGTGGTTACCGAATGTTGTTCGGAGTCCCAGATGAGATCCCGGACGTCACGAGGAGTTTCGGAATGGTCCGGAGGTAAAGATTTATATATGGGAAGTCCTGTTTTGGTCACCGGAAAAGTTTCGGGTTTTATCGGTAACGTACTGGGACCACCGGGAGGGTCCCGGAGGTCCACCAATTGGGGCCACCCGCCCCGGAGGGCTGCATGGGCCAAGTGTGGGAGGGGACCAGCCCCAGGTGGGCTGGTGCGCCCCCCCACAAGGGCCCAAGGCACCTAGGGTTTGGGGAGGGGGCGCCCCACCTTGCTTGGGGGGCAAGTTTCCCCCTCTCCACCCCTTGGCTGCCCCCCTCGATGGGATCTAGGGCTGGCCTCCGCCCCCTAGGGGTGGAAACCTAGGTGGGGGCGCAGCCTCCTCTCCCCCTATATATAGTGGAGGCATAGGAGCAGCCCAACACATGAGTTTATTCTCCTGTTGGCGCAGCCCTACCTCTCTTTCTCCTCATATCTCGCGGTGCTTGGCGAAGCCCTGCTGGACTCCCACGCTCCTCCATCACCACCACGCTGTTGTGCTGCTGCTGGATGGAGTCTTCCTCAGCCTCTCCCTCTCACCTTGCTGGATCAAGGCATGGGAGACGTCACCGGGCTGTACGTGTGTTGAACACGGAGGTGCCGTCCGTTCGGCACTAGGATCTCCGGTGATTTGGATCACGACAAGTATGACTCCTTCAACCCCGTTCTCTTGAACACTTCCGCTTGGAGATCTACAAGGGTATGTAGATGCACTCTCCTTCCCCTTGTTGTTGGTTTCTCCATAGATAGATCTTGGTGACACGTAGGAAAATTTTGAATTTCTGCTACGTTCCCCTACAGTGGCATCATGAGCTAGGTCTATTGCGTAGATTCTTTGCACGAGTAGAACACAAAGTAGTTGTGGATGTTGATTTTGTTCAATATGCTTACCTTTACTAGTCCAATCTTGTTTCGACGGTATTGTGGGATGAAGTGGCCCGGACCGACCTTACATGTACTCTTACGTGAGACAGGTTCCACCGACTGACATGCACTTGGTGCATAAGGTGGCTAGCGGGTGCTAGTCTCTCCCACTTTAGTCGGAATGGATTCGATGAAAAGGGTCCTTATGAAGGGTAAATAGCAATTGACATATCACATTGTGGTTTTTCCTAGGTAAGAAACGTTCTTGCTAGAAACCCATAGCAGCCACGTAAAACATGCAAACAACAATTAGAGGACGTCTAACTTGTTTTTGCAGGGTATGAAATGTGATGTGATATGGCCAAGAAGAATGTGATGAATGATATGTGATGTATGAGATTGATCATGTTCTTGTAATAGGAATCACGACTTGCATGTCGATGAGTATGACAACCGGCAGGAGCCATAGGAGTTGTCTTTATTTATTGTATGACCTGCGTGTCATTGAACAACGCCATGTAATTACTTTACTTTATTGCTAACCGGTAGCCATAGTAGTAGAAGTAATAAGTTGGCGAGACAACTTCATGGAGACACGATGATGGAGATCATGGTGTCATGCCGGTGACGATGATAATCATGGAGCCCCGAAGATGAAGATCAAAAGGAGCAATATGATATTGGCCATATCATGTCACTATTTGATTGCATGTGATGTTTATCATGTTTATGCATCTTATTTGCTTAGAACAACGGTAGTAAATAAGATGATCCCTCATTAAAACTTCAAGAAAGTGTTCTCCCTAACTGTGCACCATTGTGAAAGTTCGTCGTTTCAAAGCACCACGTGATGATCGGGTGTGATAGATTCTTACGTTCACATACAACGGGTGTAAGACAGTTTTACACACGCGAAACACTTAGGTTGACTTGACGAGCCTAGCATGTACAGACATGGCCTCGGAACACAAGAGACCGAAAGGTCGAGCATGAGTCGTATAGTAGATACGATCAACATGAAGATGTTCACCGATGATAACTAGTCCGTCTCACGTGATGATCGGACACGGCCTAGTTGACTCAGATCATGTAATCACTTAGATGACTAGAGGGATGTCTATCTGAGTGGTAGTTCATAAGATGAACTTAATTATCCTGAACATAGTCAAAAGATCTTTGCAAATTATGTCATAAGCTCGCGCTTTAGTTCCACTGTTTAGATATGTTCCTAGAGAAAATATAGTTGAAAGTTGATAGTAGCGATTATGCGATCAGTAGAAAGCTTATGTCCTTAATGCACCGCTCAGTGTGCTGAACCCCAAACGTCGTTTGTGGATGTTGCGAACATCGGACATACACGTTTTGATAACTACGTGATAGTTCAGATAAACGGTCTAGAGTCGAGGCACCAAAGATGTTTTCGAAACGTCACGGAACATATGAGATGTCTCGAGGGCTGAAATTGGGATTTCAGGCTCGTGCCCACGTCAAGAGGTATGAGACCTCCGACGATTTTCTTAGCCTGCAAACTAACGGAGAAAAGCTCAATCATTGAGCTTGTGCTCAGATTGTCTGAGTGCAACAATCACTTGAATCGAGTGGGAGTTGATCTTCCAGATAAGATAGTGATGTTTCTCCAAAGTCATTGCCACCAAGCTGCTAGAGCTTCGTGATGAACTATAACATATCAAGGATAGAGATGATGATCCTTGAGGTATTCACATTGTTTGACATCGCGAAAGTAGAAATCAAGAAGGAGCATCAATTGTTGATGGTTGGTGAAACCACTAGTTCCAAGAAGGGCAAGGGCAAGAAGGGATACTTCATGAAACGGCAAATCAGCTACTGCTCTAGTGAAGAAACCCAAGGTTGAACCCAAACCCGAGACTAAGTGCTTCTGTAATAAGGGGAACAACCACTAGAGCAGAATTACCCTAGATACTTGGTAGATGAGAAGGCTGGCAAAGTCGATAGAAGTATATTGGATATACATTATGTTAATGTGTACTTTACTAGTACTCCTAGTAGCACCAGGGTATTAAGATACCAGTTCAGTTGCTGAGTGTTAGTAACTCGAAATAAAAGAGCTACGGAATAAACGGAGACTAGCTAAAGGTGAGCTGACGATATATGTTGGAAGTGTTTCCAAGTTTGATGTGATCAAACATCGCACGCTCCCTCTACCATCAAGATTAGTATTAAACCTGGATAATTGTCATTTGGTGTTTGCGTTGAGCATAGACATGATTGGATTATGTCTATTGCAATACGGTTATTCATTTAAGGAGAATAATGGTTACTCTGTTTATTTGAATAATACCTTCAATGGTCTTGCACCTGAAACGAATGGTTTATTGAATCTCGATCGTAGTGATACACATTTTCATGCCAAAAAGATATAAGATAGTAATGATAGTACCACTTACTTGTGGCATTGTCATGTAAGTCATATTGGTATAAAACGCATGATTAAGCTCCATGTTGATGGATCTTTGGACTCACTCGTTTTGAATATTTTGAGACATGCGAACCATGTCTATTGGTGTATATGCATGAGGAAACTCCATGCAGATGGATCGTTTGGACTCACTTGATTTTGAATCGCTTGAGATATGCAAATCATACCACATGGGCAAGATGACTGAAAAGCCCCATTTTCAGTAAGATGGAACAAGATAGCAACTTGTTGGAAGTAACACATTTTGATGCGTGCAGTCTAATGAGTACTGAGGCATGCAGTGAATATCGTTATGTTCTTACTTCACGGATGATTTGAGTAGATACTGAGTATATTTACTTGATGAAACACAAGTCTGAATTATTGAATGGTTCAAGTAATTTCAGAGTGAAGTTGAAGATCATCGTGACAAGAGGATAAAATGTCTATGATATGATCATAGAGATGAGTATCTGAGTTACGAGCTTTGGCACGCAATTAAGACATTGTGGAAATTGTTTCACAAATAATACCGCCTGGAACACCATAGTGTGATGGTGTGTCCGAACGTCATAGTTGCACCCTATTGGATATGGTGCGTACCATGATGTCTCTTATCAAATTACCACTATCGTTCATGGGTTAGGCATTAGAGACAACCGCACTCACTTTAATAGGGCACCACGTAACTCCGTTGAGACGACACCGTATGAACTATGGTTTGGAGAAATCTAAGCTGTCGTTCCTTAAAAGTTTGGGGCTGCGACGCTTATGTGAAAAAGTTTCAGGTTGATAAGCTCGAACCCAAAGCGAATAAAATGCATCTTCATAGGACACCCAAAACAGTTGGGTATACCTCCTAATTCAGATCCGAAAGCAATAGGGATTGTTTCTTGAATCGGGTCCTTTCTCGAGGAAAGGTTTCTCTCGAAAAAGTTGAGTGGGAGGATGGTGGAGACTTGATATGGTTATTGAACCGTCACTACAACTAGTGTGTAGTAGGGCACAGGAAGTTGTTCCTGTGGCACCTACACCAATTGAAGTAGAAGCTTATGATAGTGATCATGAAGTTTTCGGATCAAGTCACTACCGTACCTCGTAGGACAACAAGGACACATACTGCTTCGGAGTGGTACGGTGATCCTGTCTTGAAGGTCATGTTGCTAGACAACAATGAACCTACGAGCTATGGAGAAGCGATGGTGGGCCCATATTCCGACAAATGGTTAGAAGCCATGAAATCCGAGATAGGATCCATGTATCAGAACAAAGCATGGATTTTGGTGGACTTGCCCGATGATCGGCAAGCCATTGAGATAAATGGATCTTTAAGAAGAAGACGGACATGGACGGTAATGTCACCGTCTATGAAGCTCGACTTGTGGCAAAGAGTTTTTCACAAGTTCAAGGAGTTGACTACGATGAGATTTTCTCATCCGTAGCGATGCTTAAGTCCGTCGGAATCATGTTAGCATTAGCTGCATTTATGAAATCTGGCAGATGGATGTCAAAACGAGTTTCCTTACCAGTCTTCGCAAGGAAAGGTTGTATGCAATACAATCAGAAAGGTTTTGTCGATCCTAAGGATGCTAAAAGGTATGCAAAGCTCCAGCAATCCTTCTAAGGACTATAGAATTTCTGATGAGTATACGTTGTTGACATATTGATGATCAGAAATGATGTAGAATTTCTAGAAAGCATATAGGGTTATTTGAAAGGTGTTTTTCAATAGAAAACCTGGATTAAGCTACTTGAACATTGAGCATCAAGATCTATGAGGATAGATCAAAAACACTTAATGGTACTTTCAAATGAGCATATACCTTGACATGATCTTGAAGGTGTTCAAGATGGATCAGTCAAAGAAGGAGTTCTTGCCTGAGTTGTAAGGTATGAAGTTAAGAGTTAAAGCTCGACCACGGCAGAAGAGAGACAAAGGACGAAGGCCGTCCCCTATGTTTCAGACGTAGGCTCTATAGTATGCTATGTTGTGTACCGCACCGGAAGTGTGCCTTGCCATGAGTCAGTCAAGGGGTACAAGAATGATCCAGGAATGGATCATTGGACAGTGGTCAAAATTGTCCTTGGAGTAAATAAGGACATGTTTCTCGACTATGGAGGTGATAAAGAGTTCGGCGTAAAGGGTTACGTCGATGCAAGCTTTAACACCTATCCGAATGACTCTGAGTAGCAAACTGGATACGTATAGTGGAACAATCATTTGGAATAGCTCCAAGTGGAGCGTGGAAGCAGCATTTACAATATGACCTAGAGATTTGCGAAGTACATACGGATCTGAATGTTGCAGACCCGTTGACTAAAACCTCTCTTACAAGCAAAACATGATCAAACCCCAGAACTCATTGAGTCTTAATCACATGATGATGTGAACTAGTTTAATGACACTAGTAAACTCTTTGGATGTTGGTCACATGGAGATGTGACCTGTGAGTGTTAATCACATGGCGATGTGAACTAGATTATTGACTCTAGTGCAAGTGGGAGACTATTGGAAATATGCCCTAGAGGCAATAATAAATTAGTTATTATTATATTTCCTTGTTCATGATAATCGTTTATTATCCATGCTATAATTGTATTGATAGGAAACTCAGATACACGTATGGATACATAGACAACACCATGTCCCTAGTAAGCCTCTAGTTGACTAGCTCGTCGATCAAATAGATGGTTACGGTTTCCTAACCATGGACATTGGATGTCATTGATGACGGGATCACATCATTAGGAGAATGATGTGATGGACAAGACCCAATCCTAAGCCTAGCACAAAGATCATAGTTCGTATGCTAAAGCTTTTCTAATGTCAAGTATCATTTCCTTAGACCATGAGATTGTGCAACTCCCGGATACCTTAGGAATGCTTTGGGCGTACCAAACGTCACAACGTAACTGGGTGGCTATAAAGGTGCACTACAGGTATCTCCGAAAGTGTCTGTTGGGTTGGCACGAATCGAGACTGGGATTTGTCACTCCGTGTAAACGGAGAGGTATCTCTGGGCCCACTCGGTAGGACATCATCATAATGTGCACAATGTGACCACGGGGTTGATCACGGGATGATGTGTTACGGAACGAGTAAAGAAACTTGCCGGTAACAAGATTGAACTAGGTATCGGCATACCGACGATCGAATCTCGGGCAAGTACAATACCGTTAGACAAAGGGAATTGTATACGGGATCGATTGAGTCCTTGACATCGTGGAACATGTGGGAGCCAACATGGGTATCCAGATCCCGCTGTTGGTTATTGACCGGAGAACGTCTCGGTCATGTCTGCATGGTTCCCGAACCCGTAGGGTCTACACACTTAAGGTTCGATGATCCTAGGGTTATAAAGGAAGTTTGTATGTGGTTACCGAATGTTGTTCGGAGTCCCGGATGAGATCCCGGACGTCACGAGGAGTTCCGGAATGGTCCAGAGGTAAAGATTTATATATGGGAAGTCCTGTTTTGGTCACCGGAAAAGTTTCGGGTTTTATCGGTAACGTACCGGGACCACCGGGAGGGTCCCGGGGGTCCACCAAGTGGGGCCACCGGCCCCGGAGGGCTGCATGGGCCAAGTGTGGGAGGGGACCAGCCCCATGTGGGCTGGTGCGCCCCCTCGCCCCCCCCCCCCCAAGGGCCCAAGGCGCCTAGTGTTTGGGGAGGGGGCGCCCCACCTTGCTTGGGGGGCAAGTTTCCCCCTCTCCACCCCTTGGCCGCCCCCCTAGATGGGATCTAGGGCTGTCCGCCGCCCCCTAGGGGTGGAAACCTAGGTGGGGGCTCTCCCCCTATATATAGTGGAGTCATAGGAGCAGCCCAACACATGAGTTTCTTCTCCTGTTGGCGCAGCCCTACCTCTCTTTCTCCTCATATCTCGCGGTGCTTGGCGAAGCCCTGCTGGACTCCCACGCTCCTCCATCACCACCACGCCGTTGTGCTGCTGCTGGATGGAGTCTTCCTCAACCTCTCCCTCTCACCTTGCTGGATCAAGGCATGGGAGACGTCACCGGGCTGTACGTGTGTTGAACACGGAGGTGCCGTCCGTTCGGCACTAGGATCTCCGGTGATTTGGATCACGACGAGTACGCCTCCTTCAACCCCGTTCTCTTGAACGCTTCCGCTTGGCGATCTACAAGGGTATGTAGACGCACTCTCCTTCCCCTCGTTGCTGGTTTCTCCATAGATAGATCTTGGTGACACGTAGGAAAATTTTGAATTTCTGCTACGTTCCCCTACAATGGTGGCTTGGGTTCATCAACTTTCCAACCCTTCCTACGGGTGCCATGGGCCTCGTTTTATAGATTAAGGGGTCACCACAGTGGCAAAGTGGTCATTATCCACTGATATGATAGCGAACAGTGCTATCATACCTAACTCTGCGGGCTGACAGGGTGCATTAAATGCACCGCTTAGCGTCACATCACTGGTTGCCCGGCAAGGCTTGCTGGGCTATCTCGCCAGCCCCACGCGTGTTCTCTTGACACGTCGTAGGACAGGTGTCATCTGCGGGTTTCTTCTGTAGGAAATGACCGCCATGTGGCAAATGGCTGCCACTTAATCACCTTGCGGCTTGACACCGGACTGATTGACAACGTGGGTCGTGCTAGAGTGGTTGGCGGGGTGGTTCAGCCCCCGCGAGCCCCGGCAGACTCTGCCGGGGAGTCTTGGTTGCTTGCTTCTGGTAGTGGCCTCGCTGTAACGCCCTCGATGCGGCTATAGCTCCCACGTGTCGAGGCACGACTTAGAGGCATAACCGCATTGAAAGCAATGTCGCAAATCAGGCAATCATTACAACATCCCATGTAGTATATAATAAAAGGGGGAGATAACATAGTTGGCTTACACTCGCCACGTCACATCAGAGTACATAAATAACATCCATCAAACAAACACTCATGGCCCGACTACGGCGCCAAAATGGAAAAGAACCCAACATGCGACAAGGTACTGAATCGATAACCCCAACTAGGCACCACTACTGATCATCTGGAAAGGACACGTAGTATCGCTGAGAGTCCTCGTCGAACTCCCACTTGAGCTCGTACTCGTCAACTGGAGCGGAATCACCTGGACCTGCATCTGGAGTTGTAGTATCTGTGAGCCACAGGGACTCAGCAATCTCACACCCACGCGATCAAAACTATTTAAGCTCATGGAAATGGATAAGGCAAATATATGTGGAGCTGCAGCGAGCGACTAGCATATGTGGTGGCTAACTTATACGCAAAAGAGAGCGAGAAGAGAAGGCGAAGCACGAGCGAGAAGCTAAAAGAACATCCTGCGCAAGCATAACTCCAACACCGTGTCCACTTCCCGGACTCCGCCGAGAAGGGGCCATCACGGTAACACACACGGTTGATTCATTTTAATTAAGTTTAGTTCAAGTCATCTACAACCGGACATTAACAAATTCCCATCTGCCCATAACCGCGAGCACGGCTTTCGAAAGATCAATCCCTGCAGGGGAGTCCCAACTTAGCCCATGACAAGCTCTCACGGTCAATGAAGGAATAGACCTCCACCCAAGTCACACCGATCAGACTCGGTATCTTGGTACAACAAGATGATTCGACAGGTTAAAACAAGTCCAGCAACACCGCCCGAATGTGCCGACAAATCCCGATAGGAGCTGCACATATCTCTTTCTCAGGGCACACTCAGATGAGACTAGCTACGAGTAAAACCAACCCTCAAGTTTCCCTGAGGTGGCCCCGCAGGCAGCTCAGTTCGGACCAACACTCAGAGGGAGCACTGGCCCAAGGGGGGGGCTAAAATGCGATGACCCTCGGGCTCCGGAAACCCAAGGGAAAAAGAGGCTAGGTGGCAAATGGTAAAACCAATGTTGGGCATTGCTGGAAAAGCTTTAATCAAGGCGAACTATCAAGGGGTTCCCATTATAACCCAACCGCGTAAGGGACGCAACAATCCGGGAACATAACACCGATATGACGGAAACTAGGGCGGCAAGAGTGGAACAAAACACTAGGCGAGAGGCCGAGCCTTCCACCCTTTACCAAGTATATAGATGCATTAAGATAACATAGCAATATAATGATATCCCAACAAGTAAATAAATGTTCCAACAAGGAACGGCTCCAATCTTCACCTACAACTAACAACGCTATAAGAAGGGCTGAGCAAAGCGGTAACATAGCCAATCAACGGTTTGCTAGGACAATGGTGGGTTAGGGGTTCAACATGGCAATTGGGAGGCTGACAAGCAAAAGGTAGGCATCGTAGCAGTGGCAAAGCAAAAGAGCGAGCAAACTAGCATAGCAAAGATAGTAGTGATTTCGAGGGTATGATCATCTTGCCTGCACAGTTGTCAGAGTTGACTGGATCCTCACAAGCAAACTCAACGGGCTCCTCGGTAGCGAACTCGTCTCCCGGCTCTACCCAACAAGACAAACAAGCAACAAGGATACAATCAACCACGGGCAAGACCAAGCAATATGATGAAATGACGATATGCTATGCGGGATGCGATGCGGGATGCAAAATGCAAGATATGACAGGAAATGCATGAACCTGGCATCAACTTGGAAAACCAAGTGTGCCACTGGATAGAGGGGATGAAATCGCTTGAAAACGATATAAAGATCATTGGAATCGGAGCTACGGTTTGGAAATGGCAAGCGTTTTAAGATATGACACCGGTCTGCGATTAACAGCAAGTAGGCATCTAAATGCAACGAAATGAACATGCTACAGCCACCAAACATGAAAACAAAATACATGGCAGTGAATTACACAAGATGGTTGATAAAACACTAGCACTGAGTCATAGGCAAATTCATCCATTAAGAGGTTCAAACAAGCATGGCTAAAACGCAAATGCAAAACAGATTTCAGACTTAGTGAAATTAACACTAGTCTGAAATTTCAGATCACGATGCTCTCTTCGGAGCAGCAAAACAACATGATAGAAAACCTGAACATGACAAGTAAGAACATGGCATGGAGCTACCCAACAAGCTTAATAAAACACCCAAAGTGACCTGGGGCCAAAAGGGTTCACAAAATACTCTACCGAGCTCACGAACATCGCTCGAACACAATCAGTTTTCAGACTTAGAGAAAACTGAGACATGCTGAAATTTAACTCACGAAGGCATGTAAACGAGCTCGATGCACTCACTACGGTGCAAGTCATGGCAAGGAAAGCATATAACCAGCAAGAAGGCACAATGTGCTAGCTACACATGGCAAGAACTAAGGCATAGCATGCATGGAACACTAACGGTAGCATCGGCGAAATCGCAAACGAGTTGCCGATCTGCCCAGATTAACAACGAAGCAAAAGTTGAGCTCGATTCAGTCAACCTAGAGCACTCCACATATGCAAACAAAGACATGGATGGATAGAGCATAACATAAATATCAAAACTCCCTTACTGATCATCCTCAAAAGAGGCACGGATCATTAGGAAACGAGCTGGACATATAGCATCATGAACTAAAATATCCCAGACTTAGCGAAAATCACTAAGTCCCTGAAATCTGCAATCTCAGGTACCTCTCTTCGCAAGCTTGCACAAGACAACACACACATCCTAAAAATGCATGGGTGGCACCTCTGGAAAGAAGACAAAATGCTTCACAATACATCCCAAAGGGGCACAGGCATATCATGCACGGATTAAACATAGCAAAAATGACAAAAGTGCATGATGAACTAACGGTTCTGCAATTTAACTCACGAAGCCTCCTTCTAACAGCATTTTGGGTATCAAGATGACCTCAAATGCAAATGATGCAATGGAATGAAATGATGTACATGTCGAGACGAAGATTTTGATATATCATACGCCTAAAACGGATCTACGGTTGCGGAGATACGAGCAGTCAAACATCGCATAAAAATTAGGGTTACGGGGATGAAAAGTCAACCTAGAGGATTAGATCTCAGATCTGGCGCGGTTTACGGAGTTCGCCGGAAACACTGTAGCTGCTCGCCGGAGTTGCGCCGGAGAGGCCCAGGAGCTCGCCGGAGCTCGGGGAAGAGGCCGGGGAGGTCGGGGTCGCCGGATCCGGCACTCCCGCGGCCGGATCTGGCCGGAGACGCGGCGAGGAGGCGGCAGCCGGTCGGGGGGCGGCGACCGGAGCGCGGCGGCGGTGGGGCGCCGGCGACGCAGGCGGCGGTGGCCCGGCGACGAGGGAGAAGAAGCGGGGCGCGGCGGAGGGGAGTGGCCCGGTCGGACGAGGAGGCGGGCTCCCCGCGGGCTCGGGCGGGCCGGCGCGACCGCGGCGATGTGGGCGCCCGTCCGGGACACGTGGCGCGGCGGCGTTGGTTGAGGCGGGCGGCTGGGTGGAGCGGACGCTGTCCGGCGCGGGCCGGACACGTCCGTCGGCGGCGGAGGAAGGAGATCTGTTTTTTTTAGGGTTTCGGGGAGAGGGAGAGATCCGAAAACGGAGGGGTGTATATATAGGCATAGAGGGAGCTAGGAGAGTCCAAATGAGGTGCGGTTTTCGCCCACACGATCGTGATCGAACGCTCTAGGACATGGAGCAGAGTTTGGTGGGTTTTGGGCCAAATTTGGGGGGTGTTGGGCTGCAACACACACGAGGCCTTTTCGGTCCCTCGGTTAACCGTTGGAGTATCAAACGAAGTCCAAATGACCCGAAACTTGACAGGCGGTCTACCGGTAGTAAACCAAGGCCGCTTGGCAAGACTCGGTCCAATCCGGAAATGTTTAAACCCCACACAAGAAAGAAAGGTAGAAATGACCACCGGAGGAGAACGAAACGCCGGAATGCAAAACGGACAACGGGGAAAATGCTCGAATGCATGAGATGAACATGTATGCAAATGCAATGCACGTGATGACATGATAAGAGATGCACGAAAAAGAAAACAACACACGGAGACAAAGACCCAAACCCGAGAAATAAATATAACTTAGCGCCAGGGACGGCAAGAGTTGGATACAAATATGGAAAGTATATCTGGGGCGTTACAACACTCCACCACTACGAAAAGATCTCGTCCCGAGATCTAGGACTGAAAGAACTCCGGGTACTCAGAACGGAGGTGATCCTCGCGTTCCCAGGTAGCTTCACGGTCGGAATGGTGTGACCACTTGACTTTGAGAAATTTGATTGACTTGTTGCGAGTCTTGCGTTCAGTCTCTTCAAGAATAGCAACTGGGTGCTCACGATAGGAGAGATCTTCTTGGAGCTCAATGTCCTCGAAGTTGACGGTGCGGTCAGGAGTCTTGAAGCACTTTCGAAGCTGAGAGACGTGGAACACATCATGAACATTTGCAAAGTTTGAAGGAAGCTCGAGTTGATAGGCGAGGTCGCCTCTCTTGCTGACAATCTTGAAAGGTCCCACGTATCTAGGGGCAAGCTTCCCTTTGATACCGAAGCGACGAGTACCTTTCATGGGAGAGACGCGAAGGTAAACATGATCTCCGATCTCAAAAACCAGATCACGATGCTTACTATCATAGTAGCACTTCTGGCGGGATTGAGCTGCTTTGAGGTTATCACGAATGACTTTGCACATTTCTTCTGCCTCTGTGATTAAGTCATTACCCAGCAGCTGACGTTCACCGGTTTCAGACCAGTTGAGAGGGGTACGGCACTTCCTGCCATATAGAATTTCAAAAGGGGCTTTGCCCGAACTTGCTTGAAAGCTGTTGTTGTACGAGAATTCAGCATAAGGAAGACAGTCCTCCCACTTCATGCCGAAAGAAATCACACAAGCCCTGAGCATGTCTTCGAGAATCTGATTGACACGCTCGACTTGACCGCTCGTTTGAGGATGGAAAGCTGTGCTGAAGCGGATGTTGGTGCCCATGGCCTTCTGAAAAGAATCCCAAAACTTGGAGGTAAAGATGCTGCCACGGTCTGAAGATATCACTTGAGGAATACCGTGCAGAGAGACAATGCGAGAGGTATAGAGTTCCGCCAATTGAGCTGCAGTGATTGACTCTTTGATAGGCAGAAAATGAGCCACTTTGGTGAGCTTGTCGATGACAACGAAGATAGCATCGTTGCCACGCTTGGACTTTGGAAACCCAGTCACGAAGTCCATTTCAATGTGGTCAAACTTCCATTCTGGAATGGCAAGAGGTTGGAGGAGACCTGCTGGCCTTTGGTGTTCTGCCTTCACTCTTCTGCAGACATCACATTCATTCACGAATTGAGCGATCTCGCGCTTCATTCGAGTCCACCAATAAGCTTGCTTGAGGTCCTGATACATCTTTGTACTACCAGGGTGGATGGAGAGGAGAGAGTTGTGAGCCTCGTTCATGATCACCTTACGAAGTTCACCTTTGGGCACAACAATTCGATCCTCGAAGAAGAGAGTGTCCTTGTCATCAAGTCGGTAGCACTTGTACTTGGACTGACTCTTTGTAATACCAATCTTCACCTTCTTCACCATATCATCAAGAAGTTGGGCTTGGCGAATCTGGTCTTCTAAGGTAGGAGAGACTTGAAGGTTGGCGAGGAAACCTTGAGGAACAACTTGCAGATTAAGTTTGCGGAAAGCTTCACAAAGCTCGGGTTGGTAAGGCTTGAGAATCAGACTGTTGCAATATGCTTTTCTGCTCAACGCGTCAGCAATCACATTAGCCTTGCCTGGAGTATACTCGATACTCGGATTGTACTCTTGAATCATTTCGACCCATCGAGTCTGCCTGAGGTTGAGATTAGGCTGAGTGAAGATGTACTTGAGACTCTTGTGATCAGTGAAAATATCCACTTTCCTTCCCAATAGAAGATGTCTCCAAGTCAACAAAGCGTGCACAACTGCCGCCAACTCGAGATCATGAGTGGGGTAGTTCTTCTCATTAGGTTTCAACTGGCGAGAGGTATAAGCAACAACTTTCTTCTCTTGCATCAGTACAGCACCGAGACCTTGGAGAGAGGCATCACAAAAGACCTCGTACGGCTTGGTTTCATCAGGCGGAGTCAGAACTGGAGCAGTGATCAATTTCTCTTTCAAAGTGTTGAAAGCAATATCACACTCCGGAGACCAAACGTACTTGACGTGCTTCGGAAGAAGATTTGAGAGAGGCTTGGCGATCTTAGAAAAGTTTTCAACGAATCTTCTGCAATAGCTTGCGAGACCGAGGAAACTGCGGAGTTGCTTTACGTTCTGAGGAGGTTCCCAATTCACGATTGCAGACACCTTCTCAGGATTCACGGAAATGCCCTTGGCAGAGATGATATGACCAAGATAAAGAACCTCATCGAGCCAAAATTCACACTTGGAGAACTTGGCGTAGAACTGATGTTCCCTGAGCTTGTCAAGTACCAAACGCAAGTGCTTGGCATGATCTTTCTTGTTCTTCGAGAAAACCAGAATGTCGTCGAGATAGACCAAAACGAATTCATTGGTGTAGGGGTTGAAGATGAAGTTCATCATGCGAGAGAACGTCGGAGGAGCGTTGGCGAGGCCAAAAGACATGACGGTGTATTCATATGAACCAAAACTTGTCCTGAACGCCGTCTTGGGAATATCTTGCTCACGAATACGAATCTGATGATAACCCATACGAAGATCAAGCTTGGAGAAGACTTGAGCACCCTTGAGTTGTTCGAACAGCTCATTGATGTTGGGAAGTGGGTATTTGTTCTTGATGGTCTTCTTGTTTACTGGACGGTAATCAACACAAAGTCGACTCGATCCATCCTTCTTCTTCACAAAAAGAACACCACAACCCCACGGAGAAGTACTAGGCCGAATGAGACCCAATCTTTCTTGCTCATCGAGTTGTTTCTTCAACTCCTTCAACTCTTCGGGGCCGAGCTTGTAGGGACGTTTGCACACAGGTTCCGTACCGGGCTCAAGTTCAATAACAAATTCAACCGGCCGGTTTGGAGGCATCCCTGGAAGTTCTTCTGGAAAGACGTCTTGATATTCGCAAACGACAGGAATCTACGAAATAGCATCCAATTCACCCTTCTCATTGAGAGAAAACAACCGGATGGAATTATCCCGAGCGGCAAAGACAATGACATCCTCAGACGAATGAGTCAGTTGAATCTGCCTGGCTGCACAATCAAGCTGAGCTTTATGCTTAGAGAGCCAGTCCATCCCGAGAATAAGATCGATATCCGAGTTTCCAAGAACCATTGGAGAAGCAAGAAACTTGAAATCACCCATCAAGATTGAAATATCCGGCACCTCCATACTAGAACTCAGTCGCTTAGCTGGAGAGACGACTTGCATAGCTCTAGGTAATGCCTTAGTGCTAAAATTGTTCTCCGATGCAAATGGAAATGACATGAAGGAATGCGATGCACCAGAGTCAAAAAGAACTTTTGCAGGAATATCATTAACAAGAAGGTTACCCATGATCACATCTGACGAGTCCTCTGCCTGGGCTGCATTCATCAAATTGACCTTGGCGTACTTGGGATTATGCTTGACCACAGCTGTACTTGCCGATCTGACAGGAGGAGGAGGAGGAAGACGCCTCTGGTTGGTACACTTGTTGGCATAGTGACCCTTCTGTTGTCACTTGTTGCAGGTGACCTCTGAAAGCGGACGGTGATACGGAGCACTCGATCTTGGCGCTTGAGACGAGGACTTGTTCTGAAAGCCTGGGTTGGGTGGGTGGGAGAAACCACTGCCACCTTTGCTCTTCTGCTGATACGGCTGACGAAACGGAGGAGGAGGAAGCCAATACTTCTGCTGCTTGACCACTTGAGTAGAGGAAGAAGGAGTAACATCTCTGGCACGCTTCCTGGAAGCATCACATCTCATCTGAGCAGCTTCTTGCTTCAGTGCCATGTTGTAGAACTCATCGTATCTCAACGGCTCAAAGAGGACAAGAGCGAGCTGAATTTCCTCACGAAGACCACCCCTGAACTGATAGATCATGCTCTTCTCATCAGGAACATCCTGCTTGGCAAAACGGGCGAGTTTCTGGAACAACTTGTTGTAGTCATAGACAGACAAAGAGCCTTGCTTCAGATTGCGGAATTCCTGACGCTTACTCTCAACCACACTTTGAGGGATGTGATGAGCGCGGAAATCTTGACGGAAATCGTCCCAAGTGATCAGACGTCCACCTCTGGAATCCTTGTACTGCTGGAACCACTCTGCAGCCTGATCTTTGAGCTGGAAAGAAGCGAACTTGACGAAATCTTCAGGCCTGACGTTGCTACATTCAAAATGCTTGCCCAGATCCACTAGCCAATCGTCAGCATCGGTAGCCTCAACACAACCGCTGAACGTCTTTGGGCCATTAGCAAGGAACTGGTTCAGAGTAGCAAAGTGGTGCTGATTATGGCCTTGATTCCCTTGACTGCCTTGATTGCGCTCTTGAAGGATTTGCATGATCAACTGTGTGTTTGCATTAGTTGCGGCCATCACAGCTTGCCATGCTTCCGGAGGAGGCGGAGGTGGAGGCGGATTAGGATTCGGAGTCATGCGCGTTGGAGGAGCCATCCTGAAGAGGTTGACCACCATTAGCACATAGATAGACAACAATATAGAAGCTGAATCCAACGGAATGAAAATTGCAACATATAGTCTTCACATCCGAACAAAATGAATGCATTCCTCTTCAAATGGTCACATATCCATAAATTGAGAAACCACGAAGAATTAAGGAAGAAAAAATAATTCAACAAGGTACGGATCAAGAACGAATAATCGGTAAGAAATCCCAATCTCAAACCAATATCCGTGGAAGAAGAACTAGAGCTACTAGAACTCCCACCTATGAAATTCCCGAACCTTTCCGGTTATGCAATCAGGTGTTGGGGATACAGGGGAAGCACAATATCTCACCCAAACTAGCAATTCCTACATCCAGCTGTATCCATCCTTCAACACATAACCAGGAAAACTTCGGAAACCATCTACCTCAACCTTCGAAAAGCGTCCGTTATACAAGTTATGGCGATACTCCCGAACTCCCGCCCCAGTACTGGGTGGCGTCGAGGTTATCTCACCAACGAACTGCATAAAGGAGATTTCCGATGTCGCGCACATATCTCAAGTATACCAGAATTGCAACGATAAAATTGTGACGACAACACCTCGGAGCTCAACTCCCGGGACACTTCCACAACCCCTAAAGACAGGAGGCACCAAGAACAATGTTCTCGTCACAAAACCATCGGAACAAAACCAAAATACTCGCGTGATCCTAAAAAATTTTTTGTGAAATTTGAGAAGAGAAGAGTCAAAACTCTACGTCAGGATGCCTTACCAGTGCGATGTGGAGACTGGGAAGTAAAAAGAATTCCTAACTCTCCGATATATAATTCCTAAGGACTCAAAACATTTTTCTAGACACAACTCGGCTGCTAAAAACGATCAAGCAATGGGGGCTCCTAAGGTCGGGGAAGGCTCTGATTACCAACTTGTAACGCCCTCGATGCGGCTATAGCTCCCACGTGTCGAGGCACGACTTAGAGGCATAACCGCATTGAAAGCAATGTCACAAATCAGGCAATCATTACAACATCCCATGTAGTATATAATAAAAGGGGGAGATAACATAGTTGGCTTACACTCGCCACGTCACATCAGAGTACATAAATAACATCCATCAAACAAACACTCATGGCCCGACTACGGCGCCAAAATGGAAAAGAACCCAACATGCGACAAGGTACTGAATCGATAACCCCAACTAGGCACCACTACTGATCATCTGGAAAGGACACGTAGTATCGCTGAGAGTCCTCGTCGAACTCCCACTTGAGCTCGTACTCGTCAACTGGAGCGGAATCACCTGGACCTGCATCTGGAGTTGTAGTATCTGTGAGCCACAGGGACTCAGCAATCTCACACCCACGCGATCAAAACTATTTAAGCTCATGGAAATGGATAAGGCAAATATATGTGGAGCTGCAGCGAGCGACTAGCATATGTGGTGGCTAACTTATACGCAAAAGAGAGCGAGAAGAGAAGGCGAAGCACGAGCGAGAAGCTAAAAGAACATCCTGCGCAAGCATAACTCCAACACCGTGTCCACTTCCCGGACTCCGCCGAGAAGGGGCCATCACGGTAACACACACGGTTGATTCATTTTAATTAAGTTTAGTTCAAGTCATCTACAACCGGACATTAACAAATTCCCATCTGCCCATAACCGCGGGCACGGCTTTCAAAAGATCAATCCCTGCAGGGGAGTCCCAACTTAGCCCATGACAAGCTCTCACGGTCAATGAAGGAATAGACCTCCACCCAAGTCACACCGATCAGACTCGGTATCTTGGTACAACAAGATGATTCGACAGGTTAAAACAAGTCCAGCAACACCGCCCGAATGTGCCGACAAATCCCGATAGGAGCTGCACATATCTCTTTCTCAGGGCACACTCAGATGAGACTAGCTACGAGTAAAACCAACCCTCAAGTTTCCCTGAGGTGGCCCCGCAGGCAGCTCAGTTCGGACCAACACTCAGAGGGAGCACTGGCCCAAGGGGGGGGCTAAAATGCGATGACCCTCGGGCTCCGGAAACCCAAGGGAAAAAGAGGCTAGGTGGCAAATGGTAAAACCAATGTTGGGCATTGCTGGAAAAGCTTTAATCAAGGCGAACTATCAAGGGGTTCCCATTATAACCCAACCGCGTAAGGGACGCAACAATCCGGGAACATAACACCGATATGACGGAAACTAGGGCGGCAAGAGTGGAACAAAACACTAGGCGAGAGGCCGAGCCTTCCACCCTTTACCAAGTATATAGATGCATTAAGATAACATAGCAATATAATGATATCCCAACAAGTAAATAAATGTTCCAACAAGGAACGGCTCCAATCTTCACCTGCAACTAACAACGCTATAAGAAGGGCTGAGCAAAGCGGTAACATAGCCAATCAACGGTTTGCTAGGACAATGGTGGGTTAGGGGTTCAACATGGCAATTGGGAGGCTGACAAGCAAAAGGTAGGCATCGTAGCAGTGGCAAAGCAAAAGAGCGAGCAAACTAGCATAGCAAAGATAGTAGTGATTTCGAGGGTATGATCATCTTGCCTGCACAGTTGTCAGAGTTGACTGGATCCTCACAAGCAAACTCAATGGGCTCCTCGGTAGCGAACTCGTCTCCCGGCTCTACCAACAAGACAAACAAGCAACAAGGATACAATCAACCATGGGCAAGACCAAGCAATATGATGAAATGACGATATGCTATGCGGGATGCGATGCGGGATGCAAAATGCAAGATATGACAGGAAATGCATGAACCTGGCATCAACTTGGAAAACCAAGTGTGCCACTGGATAGAGGGGATGAAATCGCTTGAAAACGATATAAAGATCATTGGAATCGGAGCTACGGTTTGGAAATGGCAAGCGTTTTAAGATATGACACCGGTCTGCGATTAACAGCAAGTAGGCATCTAAATGCAACGAAATGAACATACTACAGCCACCAAACATGAAACAAAATACATGGCAGTGAAGTACACAAGATGGTTGACAAAACACTAGCACTGAGTCATAGGCACAAAGTGCTAGCTACACATGGCAAGAACTAAGGCATAGCATGCATGGAACACTAACGGTAGCATCGGCGAAATCGCAAACGAGTTGCCGATCTGCCCAGATTAACAACGAAGCAAAAGTTGAGCTCGATTCAGTCAACCTAGAGCACTCCACATATGCAAACAAAGACATGGATGGATAGAGCATAACATAAATATCAAAACTCCCTTACTGATCATCCTCAAAAGAGGCACGGATCATTAGGAAACGAGCTGGACATATAGCATCATGAACTAAAATATCCCAGACTTAGCGAAAATCACTAAGTCCCTGAAATCTGCAATCTCAGGTACCTCTCTTCGCAAGCTTGCACAAGACAACACACACATCCTAAAAATGCATGGGTGGCACCTCTAGAAAGAAGACAAAATGCTTCACAATACATCCCAAAGGGGCACAGGCATATCACGCACGAATTAAACATAGCAAAAATGACAAAAGTGCATGATGAACTAACGGATCTGCAATTTAACTCATGAAGCCTCCTTCTAACAGCATTTTGGATATCAAGATGATCTCAAATGCAAATGATGCAATGGAATGAAATGATGTACATGTCGAG
>NC_041389.1:153471403-153479702 GCF_002162155.2 Triticum dicoccoides
TCCGGCGCTGGGGCGGACGTGTCCGTCGGCGGCGGAGGATGTTTTTTTTTTTGAACTAGGGTTTCGGACGGGGGAAGAAGAGATCCGAATGGAGGGGGTATAAATAGGCATAAGTGGAGCTAGGAGAGTCCAAATGAGGTGCGGTTTTCGCCCACACGATCGTGATCGAACGCTCTAGGACATGGAGCAGAGTTTGGTGGGTTTTGGGCCAAATTTGGGGGGTGTTCGGCTGCAACACACATGAGGCCTTTTCGGTCCCTCGGTTAACCGTTGGAGCATCAAACGAAGTCCAAATGATACGAAACTTGACAGGCGGTCTACCGGTAGTAAACCAAGGCCGCTTGGCAAGTCTCGGTCCAATCCGGAAATGTTTAGACCCCACACACGAAAGAAGACTAGAAATGACCACCGGAGGAGAACGAAGTGCCGGAATGCAAAACGGACAACGGGGAAAATGCTCGAATGCATGAGATGAACATGTATGCAAATGCAATGCACGAGATGGCATGATAAGAGATGCACGAAAAAGAAAAACAACACACGGAGACAAAGACCTGAACCCGAGAAATAAATATAACTTGACACCGGAAACGGCAAGAGTTGGAGTACAAATGGGGAAAGTTACATCTTGGGCGTTACACTCGCCCCCTGTCGGGCTCGCCTGCCCGACAAGGGAGGCCCTTCTCTTATATATATATCTTGTACCTCTGGCTCGATCTTGGTCTCTCTGAGCTGCATGTTGGTTCTTTAAGTCTCTTGGTCCTTCAATCTTTGACTTGAGCTGGTGCTTCAGTCTTGATCTTGCGCCTATGCACAGTTGGGCAACATACCCAGGGTTTGTTGCACCGACACCAAGTTAGGCCAGAATCCTAAGCTTGGGGGAGTACGTGTTTCTCATCGACATTACATTCATGTTCACACATCTCATTTCAGTTGTCGGTGTTTACACTTTTTCATTGTATTATCGATGTTAAATTTATTTTCTTGCTTTCTTCTTGTATGTTTGAAAAACCTTAGAAAAACCAAAAATTTAGTTATAGTTAGTTTACTTTCTATGCATGCTTAGTTGTAATACTTAAAAATAAAACCCAAAAATAATTCCTTGTTCTTCTTTTGCTTGTTGGGAGTTTTCCCGTGTAAATATTTTTTCCCGTTTTTGCTTTTTCCTTCTATTTGCTTATTCAAGAAAACCGAAAACTCCAAAAATATTTCAGTGTGTTTCTCTGAATTTCTTTTCTTTTTATTCGAATCGTACCAAGGAGAAGACCACGATAAAAATGTTGAGTGGCTCTCATTTGCATATTTGTTGATCTAACAAGGATCCCATTTTACCTTGTCTTCTCCTGTGTGTTTGCGGATTCCAGCTTAGTCCACGGCACTCTTGCACTACTATTATTTTCACATCGTTCGGTCATGCAAGTGAAAGGCAATAATGACGATATTCTATGAACTGGCTGTGGCAGAGAGAAACGGGTGTGAACTCGACTTGTTCTGTTTTTGTAAATATGTTTAACCTAGTATCCATGATTCAGCCCATTATGATTAAACATGTTTGCAATGACAATTAGAGATTATAGTTTCTCATGCCATGCATAAGTAGCTAGGAGTGGATAATGACTTATCTTGGATATCAATATTGCGTTAAAATGATTGTGATGTAGTATGATGATATGGTATCCTCCTTTGAATGTTCGAGTGGCTTGACTTGGCACATGTTCATGCATGTAGTTGAATCAAAACCAACATAGCCTCTATGATATTTATGTTTATGGTTCATATCCTACTCATGCTAGTCTCCAATTTTACTTATGCATAATGCATGTTCATGACCATTGTTGCTCTCTAGCTGGCCACTTCTCAACCTATTTGCTAGCTTTCGCCTGTACTAAGTGGGAATTCTGCTTGTACATCAAAAACCTTGAACCCAACTTATTCCAGATGAGTCCACCATACCTACCTATATGCGGTATGCATGTGCCACCTCTAAAAACTTCAATAAATATCCCTTTTGTGTGCCTGGATCGTTCATGGAACGATAAGAGGTGGTCGGTATCTTCCATGATAAGCAGGTTATTCTCAGGTTGAGTGTTTATTCACTCACCATCGCATGAGAAAAGGGCGGTAATAGGGATGCCCAGTACCAAACTGCAAAAAGAATTCTCTCAAATAATCAAACAAAAACTCCCAATGGAGTCAAAACCTTTACTTCTATCGCTTGGGAACCGCCACTAGGTGCTTAGCATGGAAGATATTGATAAGTGATAGTCGTGAAGTAAATGAGAAGGGTGCATGTCTCAAAATATCATTTACATCTGTTTTAAAAACTTGAGCTCTGGCACCTCTGCAAATCATTGCTTCCCTCTGCGAAGGGACTTTCTATTTACTTTTATGTTGTGTCATCACCTTCTAAAATAAGTGCCAGAACCTGGGAGCACTGCTGTCGTGCTGATGCATTGTGTGTAGTTAATGTTGGGTGCATCATGACTGGATCTTTTCTACCATGAATTACAATGTTTAGTCGATGCTTGAACTTTGGAGGTGCTCTGCATTTATGTTTTGTGGTCTCAGAAAGGGCTAGCGAGATATCACTGTCGTGGTTCTAAGACTGACAGTAGAAAGGGGGGTAGGTATGGAGAGGCAAGATCTCAGCTATGGTGAAGGTGTACACATGAGATTTACGAGTTCAGGCCCTTCACGATGGAAGTAACAGCCCTACGTCTCGGTGCCCGGAGGCGGTCGATTGGATTATGTGTGTGATATTACAGGGGGTGCGAACCCTTGTCCCAGAGGAGGGGGTGGCTTATATAGAGTGCACCAGGACCCTTTCCCACCTCCATTACAAGGGGCTTAATGTACATAAAGTAAGGGGCGTTACTGGTAACGCGAGCCTTAAGTGTTGTTAATGCTTATAAAGACTAAGGGGTGAACGTCTGACTGTTGCGGGTCCTTCTGACTCTTGGTCTTTGATATGGTCGAGTGACTCTTCATATGGTCGAGTGACGGTAGTGAGGAGGACTTCCGAGTGATGTGGATTGCACTCGACGTGTTCGACTGACGCTCCCCTGTCGTCTGTTGGTCCTTTTATCTTCCAAGGTAGTGACCTTGGGTAGGGCGTATAGGTCAGGCCTATGACCCTACCCCAGGTCTGTATCCTCATCAGTAGCCCCAGAATGGATTAAGGTATGAGTGAAAAGTAGGTTGAAGTTGAATCTGCTCCGAGCTTCGTGTCTTCACGAGTGTCTTCTGCAAGACTGGACGCCTGCGTCGGTACTTCGGTGTCGACTCAGTCGCCTTGATCCATTCAGTGAGCTGTCGATTGAACTGGTGACCTCATGTGTCGAATGCTGTGTTGGAGCGCGGGATCTGCAGTGTTTCCCAGATTTCGCGGGATACGAAATTTCGGGGAAGTGCGCGGGGTGGAGAGCGCTGAAACGGGCGGTCCGGATAAGTAGCAATGCCTCGATTACCATGCCACCTTTTTTGCCACGTATGTTGCATGCAACTGTTGCGGGATTGGAGGGGATTGCCTGGTCCCACGCATCAGTCACTCGGAGGTGGCCCTTTATAAGGCGCGGGTCCGAGGCGCTGGCACTGTGCATGCATGTTCCTTCTTCTTTCTCCTCTGCTTCTCCACCGCGCCCAGCACCTCCGCTCTCGACGTTGCTGCTCCCAAGCCATGGTGAAGGACAAGATGGTGGCGCTAGAGCGTGCTAAGAAGGCGACGGGCACAGCGTAAGGCAAGAAGCAGAACCGCGGGTCATCGTCGCGTGCGGGGCTGCCGCCGGGCTGGATCCAGGGCGATTGGATCCGATCTTCGGTCCGGCAGGAGGATCTAGCCGAACTGGAGGAGTCCGGATTGATCGCCAAGGGAGCGGCGAGGCTGCCGAAGGGGGAGGTCGAACCGCAACCTCGACCGGGTGAGTGCGTTCTGCTCGCCACCCACGTCGACCGGGGTTTCTCGCTCCCTCCGCATCCTTTCTTTCGGGGATTCTTGAACTTCTTTGGCGCTCAACTCCACCATTTTTCTCCCAACACCATCACATATTTAGCTGTGTTTGTATCGATGTGCGAGAACTTCTTAGGGTGTCGACCGCACTGGGGTCTTTTCAAACACATCTTCACCATTCGTTCCCAGTCGGTAAAAAAGGCGAAGTCGAGTGACTCAAAAACCCACGTCATCCAGATGTGTGGGGGTTTAGGTATCCAAAAGAGGAATAGGAGTGCCTTTCCCGCCATGACTCTCCCTGAATCTGTTAGAGGCTGGCAATCGACCTGGTTCTACTACCAGGACGTTGCAACTCCAGGTCAGTCGACTGGTCTTCCCCCTTTCTCGTTTGACCGTGTTCAGACTCCTGCCCCACTGAAAGTAACCGCTGATGAGACCACGGAGACGAGGATGTTGGTGGATAGAGTGGTCCAGCTCATCAATGATGGTGTTACCGGCATGGACCTGTTGGAAGTGTTCCTCAATCGACGCATCCAGCCTCTCCAGGCCCGCGATCACCCGATGTGGTTGTATTCTAGACTAGACGACACCGCTCGGGTCCATCCAGAAGAAGTGCAGTCTGAAACCGTAGCTTTGTGGCTGAGGAGCATCACAGGCAACCAGGACAACCCCAGAGGATCCAGGAGAGTTGTCCCCTTCGGCGACGGAAACCCGCCCGACAAGGTATACTTCTTGTTCCGACTGCTTCCCGCTCACGCTCCGACTGTACTTGATGTTGACTGACTCTCGCTCGACCGATTTGTTTTGCAGGTATTCACTAAGATATGCCCAACGGTGAACAAGCTTTGGAGCAGGGCCAGGAGAGGGAGGACAGTGCGGAGGAGAGTGGTGAGTGGGAGTCTCCGGGAGAAGAGGAGGAGGAGAGCGAGGACTCGGACGAGGAGGAAGAAGTCGACTCGCCGCCGCTCTCCGAACGTCGATCCAAATAGCGGCATGATCCGGCTGGTGGGCGCAGAAAAAGCGTGGGCCCGAGTGTCAATACTCAGAAGCACACTCGGACGTTGACTCCGGAGCTGACAGAGAAGGTGGCCAAGCAGCCTAAAGTTGCTCCTCCAAAGGCCCGGAAGACATTGCCGCGAATTAAGATGGACGTCCCCATTGCTTCGGGGTGAGTATCTCGTTTGCGTTTTCGTAGGTCGACTGAAGATTTTCTTGGTCTGACCGACCAACTCATGTCTCTTTCCAGTCCCACCTCTGCTGCCACTGACATGGACATTGACAAGGCGCCAAGAGACGAAGAGGCCACCTCACGAGTCGGTAAGCTCGATCGACCAAGCTTCGTTAAGTTGAGCAGATCGTCAATCAGCAGAATTTCTGACATTTCTCTCTTTCTATAGTTCCGCAAGAAGTTGTTGTGCTTCCTGATGACGAGAAAGAAGAAGCGCCTCTACATGAGAGGAGGAAGAAGAGTGGAGGGTCTGGCAGGAGGAGGCTTGAAATCCAAGTCCCTCAGTCGACGCCGGCACTTGAGGCAGTGGTCGAACGTTCTGAAGGGTTGGTTCGGACCAACATCACATTTGCCAACCCGCTGACGACTGATCGTCCGTCGGGATCGACTGCACAGACTCCTGCTGCACCAGTGCAACTCCACTCGTCTAACCCGGTAACTACTTCGACCACCTTGGAGCCGTCACTCTTTGCTACGTATCAAACTCTAGATGACTCGCCGGGCGCCGCTAGGGAAGCTCTTCGTCAGGTGAACCTTGTCATGGAGCAGGTGAAAGTGATGCATGAGGCTAGTCAGGTAGCTTACAACGCCAGCACTGCTCTTCGGACCAATGTTCAGGTCAGCAAAACTTCGACTGAACTTTTGAGTGTTGTCTTTATATCTGATCACCCAGTGGGTGTTCCTTTGTCTAGAATTTAGGAAATCTTCAACTCCACTCGCCTTGAGCTGAGTCCCAGTAACCTGTCCGAACGAGTGGGGGCACGCCGAGTGCACCCACTGGGTGTAGTCCCCGAGACCACAGTCGACTGCTTGAAGTCGACTGAGGTCTGATGGTGTATCCCCTTGTTTTTTTTGTTTTTTGACCTCACGCTGAGTAGGCCTTGCTGAGTATTGGTCAGTTCTTGTGGGGGCACGCTAAGTGCACCCACTGGGTGTAGTCCCTGAGACTACTGTTAAATATTTGATATGGCAGTAGTCTTAGAGTAATTCTTCTCCTTCACTGTCGCTTATTTCTGTCGACTGACATGTCTGTCTTTCTGGCTGCAGAGGTCTTGTGATCTTGGAGCTCGGCTCACCGAATTAAAGAAGAAGCATATCAGCGTTGAACTTGACCTTGAACTCGCGAAGAAGAATCTCAAGACTGCTCAAGAAGAAACGGACATCATGGGAGGTAATCATTCGACCGTTTTGTCTGCTTTGTAGCTTCACACTTCGCACTGGTATTTCTTTCAGTCTCTTTGAACCGAGTGATTTCACACAAGCCGGTAAATTGGCGATTTTCACTATGCACAAGTCTCGTCTGAAGAGTGTTGTTTCTTTAGAGAGGATGAAGGGGCTTTGGAGTAGAAGGATTTGGATCTAGCAGCTGCTCAGAAGGAAGCACGCGAGAAGACGAAGCTTGCGGACCAGAAGCTGGCTTCGGCCGGTAAATTGGAGGAGGAGAACGTGAAGCTGAAGACTGCCATCTTGAACGCTAACCGAGAAGTCGAGCAGCTGAAGAAGGACAAGGAGAGTCTGACCACTAAAGTCGGCGGCCTCAGGACCAAGACAGACAAGCTAGAGTCCTATCTGGAGCAACTCGCCACGAAACTTTTTCTGAAGCTTGAAGGTATGATCATTCGACTGCAATTAATTTGTCGCTGACTAAACTTTGTTGTCATGCTGTCGACTCATCATTTTTCGCAATGGGACAGAACTGTGTTAGGACTTTGAAGCTGAAACCGGGCGGGTCGAGACGGGTCTCGACCCCATCAATTGTCATGTGAAAGATGACGTTGTAATGAATCTGCTGCGATTGGAGTCGCGCTTGGATGGTGCAGTTGCTTATCTTGCTCGACTGAAGGCGGCGATGACCCAAGTGGATGCTGAACTCTGGCCTCAGGCGGAGCTGTCTCAAGACCTCGAGTCCCTGATGACTCGACTAAATGAGACCCCAGGCCGAGTGCAAGAGTGGAAGAAATCTTCTGCTCGCTGTGGTGCCGATGTCGCCTTGTCTTTGGTCCGAGTGCACTGCAAGGAGGCTAAGGAAGACAAGCTGGCAGCTCTCAAAGTGGCGAACACTAAGAAGCACTCTTTCCAGGACTTCATGGACACCTTCCTCGAGGCAGCCACTCGCATCACCGACAGCATCGACCTCGACAGCTTTTGCGATCCGGCCAGTCCTTCTCCCGCCGAGTGATTGAAAAAACATTATGCTTCACCTTTATTTGCCTCGAAATGTCGAGTGATTTTGTAATCATTAAAACTCCTTCAGGTCTGGTGCCCGAGTACTTTTAATCTGTGGTTAGGAAACTCTGGATTTATCTTTGAATATGTTGGGTTTATCTTCGAGCGAAATTTGTTCTTCACTTGGATCGGTTTCTCATCGTTTGATGCAGGTGCTGAAGAAGGATCAGCAGTCGACCCTTTGATGAGCCCTTGGCAGCATTGATCATCTCATCAGCGAGGTACTCAACAATGGTCTTGACGTTCCTGTCATCAGCAAGGGGCCAAGCGTTGGGTGCATACAATCTTGTCCTTCTTCTTGACGGATGAGCCCTTGGCAGCATTGATTAGCTCATCAGCGAGGTACTCAACAATGGTCTTGACGTTCCTGTCATCAGCAAGGGGCCAATCGTTGGGTGCATACAATCTCGTCCTTCTTCTTGATGGTGCAGCCTCCGGGTGGGGGGTGTGGTCAACCCGCAACCTCACTCACCACTCGGTATGATTTTCAAACTTAGGCGAGCACTGGGCTGCAACTAAGCCCCCGAGTGGAAGGGTTGCTCACCACTCGGTAGGATTTTTCAAACTTAGGCGAGCACTGGGCTGCAGCTAAGCCCCCGAGTGGGAGGGCTGCTCACCACTCGGTAGGATTTTTCAAACTTAGGCGAGCGTTGGGCTGCAGCTAAGCCCCCGAGTGGAAGGGTTGCTCACCACTCGGTAGGATTTTTCAAACTTAGGCGAGCACTGGGCCGCAGCTAAGCCCCCGAGTGGGAGGACTGCTCACCACTCGGTAGGATTTTTTAAATTTGGGCGAGTGCTACTCGCCACAATCTCGTCCTTCTTCTTGACGGTGCGACCCCCGGGGGGGAAGGGTTGCGACCGGCCCACACTGATTAGTAGGACTTTTTTTTATTACTTAG